>NW_019174538.1:919959-984373 GCF_002260705.1 Seriola dumerili | reverse complement strand
GGCTACAGTGCAATGCTATCAGAAAGCGGCTAGTAAGTTAGCATGCTAACTTCAGTAGAACAGATGTGATAGAGACAAGCGTTAACATTGGTGTTTCTCTCCACCTCTGGAGACAGATGTTGGTGAGTAAAGGAAAGAAGTTTGATGCAGAACTCACAACGTTTCGTTAGCATATTTTTTGTTTCTGTTTCCAAGAACGAGCCCTGATCACCAAATTAATTTCATATGAACTATTATACTGTCACACCCCAGACTATACAAACAGTAGGTATACTTTGGTGCAAGACGTCGACCGCGAATCATACGCCACAAACCTCCATTAACACCGTGAAAGCCATGTTTCCCAAATCAAATACAGCGGCAGTAATCTCTCTCTGATCCTCCTCTCTGGCCTGATAATTGGTGTCACTCTCCTGATTTAGCCTGCTAAATGTTATCTGATGAAAAAGGCATCAGAACGTAACAAGATATGGACGCTGGCAGTGCTTATTAGATTACCAGGACAGAGGGTTCATTGATTAACTACGATAATGACAGAGGAAGCTGAGTTGAAGTATTAATCTGTAATTCTACAAAGAACGTGGGGCGGGCGACGCTCGACACACAGCTGGAGAAATGTTATCAGTGTGTGTGTTTAAGACAAAATGGGTCATTCATCTGTTTATTTATCATATTTTATTTTTTTATTCTCCTCATTTCTCAAGATATTGTTCCTTCAATTAAGTCATCATCATTTATATATGAAGCATGCCAGGACCACACTCTGTGCTCGTTTAATAGTCATGATGAAACATATCCCACCTGTTAATATTAAATAATCTCTTTATCTTGCCTGAGTAAGTCTGTTAAACGTTGTGTGTGCGTCGGATGTGGAGCCTGGCACCACTTATTAGATTACCAGGACACACAGCACATTGATTAGCTGTGATAATAAAGGATAATGTTCAGTTTAAGCATTAATCCATAGCAGCAGACACAACAAGGCTGGAGCTCTGCCACACACAGCCAAGGGATTTCACTGAGGGATTTTCTTCTCTGCTTTTTGTTTTGTTTTGCTTGTTTTATTTACTAAAATTGTTGACAAAAGTTTTTAAGGAAGTTTAAATGTTTATGTGCTTGTGTGTTTTTTATTTTGGCTTAAAAAGAGCAAAACATCACTAAGAATATACAGTTTATACAATATGCTTAATATATAATATTACATTATTAATCTTTTACATATTATATTAATATTGATATTGTCATTTTGCAGTTTTTCTTTCTTTGTTCTGTCATTTTGTTGCTGTAATACTAAAGATTTCCCCATAACTCAAACTCTCCAACTATATTTCAATCCATGATGCATCACTGTCAACATGAAGTATGCCTTCGTTAAACTGTCTGGGTAGATATAAGCAGAATAAAATAAAACCCTAGAAGAATGTTTAAGTGCTCATGCTTTTATGTTTATTTTCATATTATTAAAAGTGACTGGAGTAAATAAGCAGATGTTACATGGTGATGTGTTTTAATTGTACACAGCTGTCGGGATAAGTCACCTGAATGTTTCAAACAGCATCTGATTATTAGATTAGCAGCACTGAGGGAGCATTGATTAGCAAGGATAAAAACAGAGAAGATAGTGAGTGTTAATCCACAGAGAGAGAGATAATCCATAATTCATAAGAACCCAAACACGAGTATAAATCTGTGGAACTAGTGTATGATTAACGGAAATATCTAATTAGTAATCATGCAAGTAACTCCGCCCCTCCTTCTACACACGTGTACAACAGGAAGTGGCTGGATTAATGCTGATGTTTTTGCTTTTTTCATTTTCCCCTATAGGAAAAACCCATGGGTTCCTTCAATTAATTAACATTGCAATTTATTGTACAAGCCTCTTACTTGAATAAGTGGGGTTGACTGTGTGTGTGTGTGTGTGTGTGTGTGTTTATCTATCACAAGTGCAGTCCAAATCCCTAAGTCAGGGGCTTATCAACTCCTCCCTCCCTCCACTTCATTAGCATTATCCACCATTATTAACCTGTAGTAGTCTCTCTCTCTCTCTCTCAACACGCACACACACTCCACCTTGAACTGCAGTGAACCAATCACAGTCTCATAAACACAGATTCAGGGTTTCATAAGTCACAAACCTCAGGAACCAATCCTGTCAACCTGTGGGGACAGGGGGCGGGGCTAAATACACCTGAAACTTTGTCAGTACAGAGAGAGAGTTAGCATGAGTGATCAGCTTCAGATCCAGTTTTTATGAGTGAAAACATGTTAAAATCAATATGAATCATGTTTTCATCATTTTCCAAATTAAAAATAGGAATCTGAGAAATACCACTAATATATTTTTAATGTAACATCAGTGGATCAGCGTTCTTACCTTGAGCAGTATTAGTCATTTACTATCTCTCAGCAGTGGAGGCTAATTTGTTAGCATGGAGCATCAGGGTGAGTGGACAGAGTGTGTGTGTGCTCGGCACACATGGACGACTTTGTTGCCAATGTTCTCCCCCACAAAAGCAAATGAAAGTGCGACACAACAACACAAACACAGTCGTTTGTTTGTTTGTTTATCGCGCTGTCAGCCACTGAGAAGCTCCTGGAGCTGAACCAGTGAGAACCAGTGAGAACCAGCGTGGCAGATACATCACATGTTCTCTCTGTCTGAAGTCCTTCCTGTCTGCACACGGAGGCTGAGATGATATTTGTCACCAGACCCCGACGCCAAGCAAGAGCCTCTTCACCTCCTCCGTCCTCCTCATCCCTCCATCCACCTGTGAACACCTTTACAGCCGCACTGATCCGTCCTTTCTTTCTTTCTCTGCTTCTCTTTTTCCTCCGTCTATCTTTAAATAGAGTACTGTGGTGTTTGGCTTCCTGTCTCCACAAAATACCTGAGCACAATGAACTGTCTCTCTCTCTCTCTCTCTCTGGCTCTCTCACTCACACTCACACACACACACACACACACACACACACTCTCAAACGACCCGTGTGTCTTGCCTCGGCGCATTAATGGAGATTCTGTCAGAGCCTCTGGAAGGAATTACTGCCACTTGCTGAGCCTTTACACTCGCTGTCTATCACAAATACACACAAAGAACTACAGTACAAAGTCATACACAACACACACACACACAAACACACACACATCTTTTATACTGTCTTCCTTTCATTCTTTTGCTCACTCATGTATTTTCTCTTTCTTAAATTACTGACTCTTTACATTTAATTACATACATATAAACATACACACAGGTAAAACTTGCCATGATCGTTTTTTTTAAATATTATTTTTAACAAAAAGGTTTTATTTTCAACAAGAAAAGGAAGATTTGTAAGAAGGAACAGATTTCAGATTCCTCTCTCTCTCTCTTTATGACCTCCTTTATCTCCGTCGCCTCAAACCGTCTCTCTCACTTCTTTCCCAGCTGCAGCTCTTTCACTTCATTCACTCTTTAACTCAGTCTCAGATCTTTGATTCCTCTCAGGCATTGGAAATGTAAGGACACACACACACACACACACACACACACACACGTCAGGTCTTACCTCGGTGAGGTGTGGGTTGGGGTTGAATCCGCACTGGTTGCAGACGGTGGCCTTACACTGGGTGCAGGTGTTGTAGTTGGGTACAGCCGGTGGGTTGGACAGCTCTGTGGTGGTGCACACCGGGCACAGCTTGCTGCTCGGCATGGGCGCGATCTGGGGCAGCGAGTAGGGCGAGGTGGGCGTCACGCCGCGGTCAGGAGACACCGATGGAGACCGGCCCGTCCTGGAGCCGCCCGATCCGCTGAAGTCCACCTGGAGGTTTCGGCGGGACGCGTGCTGACCGGGACTCTGACCCATGTGGCCTCCCATGCCGGACCCGGCGGGGCCGTGACCCATGCCGTGACCGGACCCCGGGCCCTGCCCCATGCCAGACCCCTGGCTGGACTGCATGTGTCGGGGGGAAGTGGGGCTTTCGTGAGTTGCCAGGCGGTACGGCTCAGCAGCTCTGGACCCTATTCCTCCACCAGTACCCATACCTGCTCCTATCCCTCCTCTCATTCCTCCTGCTCCCATCCCTCCTCCTCCCATCCCTCCCATCCCTCCCATTCCTCCTCCTCCCATCCCTCCCATTCCTCCTCCTCCCATTCCTCCCATCCCCCCTCCTCCATGGCCTCCTTGTTGCATGCCAGGCTTGGGGCTTCCCATCGGACCCCTGAAAAAGAGAGACAAAGAAAAGAAAGAAAAGAAATTAACATCAAATGAAACTTTCCAGTTGTTGTTGCAACAGAAATTCATTTCATTTCATTTATTACTTACGACACGGAAAACAGCATTAAAACTATTCACAGCAAATTATTAACAGTAACCAGGACACTGGTTTAAAGTGAGATGTTGTTAATTGCTTACCAACTGTAACTCGGCACAGAGAGTCTGAGAGAGAGCCAGAGGTAAAATGAATACTGTGTTTATCTGTTCTGAAATAATCTGCAAAGCATGTTAGCGCAGAGCCTGTCTGCTTAACTAGTTTACTAGGTTACCTACAGTGGTAACCAGTACAGCGTGGACTCCAAGGTCAGGGGTCATTTCATGAAACATTATCTTATTGGGTTACAGATTACTTTTAAAACTCCTCCAGTGTAAAGGTCTGTGTCCATGTGTAGTGTGATTATAGATCAGCTCTAGCTTCTATATTAATACTGTGAAAGTATCAAAGCCTCAGTCCACAGAGAAATGCACACAGCCTGTATTCAGAAACTGAGCCTTAAAACCAGCCGTCAGGACTTCTGGAACTTTGTGATGTCACAACAAAGCAGTCACCAAGCCCCGCCCACCTGGACCCACCATCCAAACCTTTACAGGATTTGTGTTTGTACAATCACATTAGAGCAAAAACCACCAGCAACAACAGACAGTGTGACTCTATAATCTGACCGGTAACAGAACTGTAATGAATCTGAGCTGAAAACTGAATTAACAACAGATTGTCTCCGTGTTCACTGAAATCCATAAAACTGATTCATTACTGGATGTAATTTTAAAATAGTTAATTTTCTCTCTGCTGCTGGGGCGGAGGAAATGTAATGAGCAGTGTTGGTTAATGCCAAGCCAGTGCTAAAGAGAAAAACTATCTTGTTTTATTTGATGCATTATTAAATGAACGAACGTCACGGGAGAGTTCAGACTGGTGATCGACACAGATTCAATCAGAGACGCAGAACAAGAAGGAACAACATGAAACACCAGCAGAATTATCACTGATTCATTCATTCATTCCCCCAACATCCTCCGGCATCAACAAACTAACAAACTAACACACACACACACACACACACACCTCAGGAAGAACACAACACACACACCTGAGGGGAAGCAAATCGGTACAAATCTGTGCCTGAGGACACGTGAATAATTTAAAGAAGTTGGAAGTTCACACTGAAAGATTCTTCTGAACTAGTTTTCCCTTTTCTTTCTCCCTGTTGACAGAAGTGTGTGTGTGTCACCTGCCGTGTGTCTGGACTGTGTTCGTCTGTAAACAACAACTTCCAATGGAGCTAAAGATGACATCATACACTGATTAGCATATTCATCACGTCATATTAGCGTTCAGCCTAGTGTCAGCTGGTTTCATCTCTCCTCCTCTCCGTCCTCACAGACACACGATTTTAACACCAGTTGAATTTCTCATTGACATGTTTTTTTTTCTGTTTCTGTTGTCATGACAACGGGAGTATGAATACAAGTATACAAGTATGAAACGTGGCCCATTAAGACGACATGTTAACCAGCAGTCACTTCCGAGCTGCTGCTGAAATCCTGGTTTTATAACCACGACAACAGTCATCAAACTCAGGAGTCAAAGTCAAAGACTGAGCTGATGTAAAACAACTGTGCACGCTACCTGAAACCACACGAGGCAGCGTTACGCCGGCTTCGTTTGGCTCAGTGGAAACAAGCAAAAGCAGCATAATGAAGTGTCTTATAGCAGCGACACAGCGGGGTCTGTGTGTACAGGCGGCAGCAGAGGGAAAGCAACATCATGTACTGGAGACTCTCTTCGATGGAAAAAGTCTCTAGATTTGCCGCTGGGGGCAAAAAAGAAGTCGCTACCTGGTCTGACAGGTCAGTAAATCTAGAAACAAAGGTGCTGTTGATAAAAACTGTTAACGCCAATTCATTTTGAAAGAGCAACGGGGAACCACTGATGATATAACATCACTCAGTCACAGACATGCTGATTTATAGGGCTGCAAAGAGGTTATGAGAAACTACAGTGTAAAGTCACACCTTGACTTCACCTGTGTTGAAAATCTCAGACTGTAATCAGAGGACAGAGAAACTCTCGTCTCTGCGAAAAGAAGCTGATTTGACTATGGAACTGAAAATACCTCCGATATCGTGTCGAGATATTTTTAAATCATGCACAGAGATGTTCGCTGCACTTTGAGACTCGGGGGGAGGGGTCAAACATCTCATGTAATAATAATAATAGTAATAATAAATGATAAAACCATTAAATCAAACAGCATCTGTAGGTCACCAGGTGATATAAATGAGGTGGACAAAATAATAGAAACACCTGGACGCCACGGGGAGTGTCCTCATACAGCAGCAGTTTGGTGTTGGCATATCGGTTATCGATCTCCTTGGTTACCGACAATCTGTATCAGCCTCATAAGAAACATATCAGTCGATCTCTAATCAATTAATGAAGTCCTACAGTGGTGACACTTATGCATCCAGAAATGGGACAGGATGTCAAGGCAAGGAAGATTTTTGTGTCGTGTCGTGTCGTGTCGTGTGCTGTCACTGGCTGAATGAAACTATCCCGGTGTATTAACAGCTTTAATGGTTAGTGCTCACAGAAATGGGAAATGTTGATTTACTGAGTCCAGTGTCACAATAGAGACTGAAAAATGTTCCAGTCTGCTTCTTTCACTGAGAGGGATGTTTGTGTGTGGACAGTCCGGCCGTGACAAAATCTCTCTCTTTCTCTCTGTCACTGACTTTTATTTTCTTTCTATTTATTTATCTTTCTTCTGTCCAGTCTTTCTGTCTTTAAACTTTTCTTTCCCTCCATCACATCAGCCTCTTTTTGTTCACTCTCTCCTCTTCGCCTCTCTGCCTCACTCTCTATTATCTTTTCAGCCGGCGTGACCGCGGCCTCGCTCCCCTGATGTTTGTTTGTTTTTTTTTTTTCTTTCTTGAATCTCTTCTTCTTCGACATTTTTATTTCCGATCTCTGAAGAAGAGAGAACCTCAATCGACCCCGTTTGTCTTCCTTACACCGACTCGTCCTTGTGAGGACTGAATTAGCAGCAACAACAAAATGGATCTTCGCAACATCATTAATCACACAGACACAATTCAGGAGCTTTTGTAGGTCAAACTCAGAGACTGTTTTCAAAATGTTTCTGAGTGTTGGATAAAGTTTCTTCAGTTTTAGGGAGTGTTGGTTCATTTAGGTAGAAAGCAGCTGTTTGGAGTGACGTCTGTGAAACAAGTACAACACAGATTTTACTGACTGGACACCAAAGTTTGTCTCTGCTGTCTCACAAGTAAAAGACTATATCACATCCTTCAGTCACTTACGTTTTCAGATCAACACAGCAGTGTGTGTGTGTGTGTGTGTGTGTGTGTGTGTGTGTGTGTGTGTGTGTGTGTTAGAAGGGGGTGACTCATCAAAAACCTCAGAGCTTCACTGAGAAGCTGAGAACGTCAGATGCTGAAGGAGACAGGATAAGAGACTTAAAGATGACAGAGAAACTGATGATGAGGAAGCAGGGAGGAGCAGAAAACATGGCCGACAGAGAACTTGACCGGTTCTATATACTGATGTTGACATTATCTGCATATCCATATATAGATCTATTGATCCATAAATAGATCCTTTTTTTACTCTGTATACGACAATTTAAGGACACATACAGTGTTTCCAAACCTAATCTGATCAGATCAGCCTCTGTATGGTCACGTCTTCAGTGGCTCGTATGGAAGAGTATTTGGAAAATAATATTTAAAATGTGAATATTTTTAAATCTAAACCAGAATCATCTCCTCCTGGTTGTTGTGTCAGGAAACATGGTCACAGGCCAGAAGTGTTTCTGCAGAACATTATGATGTCACAGTGAACTTGACTAGTAATTAGAGATATAATAATAATTAGAGAATGAATTTGTGAGTTATGGCCGAAACCGTGTTTTGTGAAGTCACAGCGACCTTGACCTTTGACCTTTGACCACCAACTTTTAATCACTTCACCCTTGAGTCCAAGTGAACGTTTGCTCCAAATCTAAAGGAAATCCCTTCATGCATTACTGAGATATCATATATTTTGGCAAAGAAATCTGCAGTTTAACTTACACGAAAGAAAATTTCAGTTTTCAAAAGATCATATTTTTGAAATCCTTGTCAAAACTGGAAAAAACAAACATTTTCAATCTCCTTATCAAAGTCAAGGTCAGCACTACAAGAAGAAGACAGAAGAATATGAAAAGAAAAGAGAAAAACAAGTAGAAAAGAGAAAAGGAATGTGAGATGAGAAGAAGAAGAAACAATGAGAGAGCTGGAGATTCTCATTTTCCACTTTCAGGACGACACCGTCACTAATTGTTGTGAAAGTGTGATGCTGACACACGTGACAACCCCAATAATACGACCAGTCCTTCTCTGTGCGTGTGTTTACACACTTCACCTCTGCGTTTCACTGGGGACATTTATCACTGTCACACCCAGCCTCGAATGACCCGACACACACTCTGCTTCAGTCGGAGTGATTCCACCCACTCCCTTCACAACCCTCCATTTACTGTCTGATGGTGGAGGAGAGGGATGAAGCTTGTTTTCCAGCCACATAGAAGTGACGCTGACAGAGGCCGACGACCACAGAGGAGAGGAGACGGAGGTGATGATGTCACAGTTCGACGACCTTAACCTCACTGGTGCTTTATCACAAATTGGAGTTTAGTCTGATGTCTCGACTCAGACCGTCAGGCTCAGACCGTCAGGCTCAGCTCTACATCCTCAAATCAGTGGCTCCCAACCTGTCCACTGGTACTGCAAATGGGTCGACAAATAATTTCCAAAACACTACAATTTTGGTGAAAAGATGAAAATAAATAAAAAAAATACATTTATAATTAATGTTTTTAAATGTTTTAAACCAAAATTATCTTTAAAAAATATATGCGACCTGGCGTTATTTGACCACATTACGGGGGCGGACGTGGGCCGCCAACATTTTTGCGACTTTCAAGCCCTGAGTTAGAAAAGGTTGAGAATCACTGACCTTGATGAAAGATTGATGAAAGTCTTGTCAGACTTACAGTTCAACATCCATCACTGTTCGTTAGTATTTCTTTGGATTTAATTAAGTAGATTTCGATTTCATTTTTCATTGTTGTCCTATTGGCAACAACAACTCCTCCAACTTAAACAACCACATACTGTAGGTCATTGGTCCCGACTGAGGCTCAAACATGAAGCATCAACAGTGAAGAACCAGCAGCTGCAGTTCCTCTAACGACCACTAGAGTCTGGCTCCAACAGTGAGTCAGTCCCCATAGACTCCCATGTTAAAATGTCCAACTTTACAGCAGAAATCAACATGTTTACAGCCTGGTACAAAAACTGTTTTGGTCTCTAAAGCTAATTTCCTCCTTCATACCTGTGTATATAACTCACCTGTTTACATTTTATTAAGGACTACAGTTATGGAGGATTGAGGGCGTGGCCTCTTTGAGTGACAGGTGGGTGAGCGTCTGCTTGACACAAACTGACATGCACCGAAGTCTCAGCTCCACACATGCCCCTCCTCTTTGACTATATTTGGATTAGCTGGGAGTTAGGGGGCGGAGTCAGACACTGCCAAGATGGCGACGGTGGAGCAGCTCACTCTGAGCTTCAGGAACCTGTGGGTGACGTCACAGAGGCGACGTCCATCTTTATTTACAGTCTCTCTACCCTCTGATACAAATTAGGAGTGTCTCCTGAAATTACTTGGTCAGGTTTAGGAAACGATCGTAGTTTGGGTTTAATTACATAAGTTCCTGAACTGAGTGGACTGGATTGTTCTGGATTGTTCTGGTCTAGTCTGGTCTGGTCTGGTCTGGTCTGCAGTTTTTCATTTGTAACCCCGGAGGAGGTGCTTCCACTGTTTATTGGTCTTCACCTTAATATCCTTCTCCTCCAGCTGACACGCAGAGCAAACAGAGGTTTTGGTGGATTTAGCTGATCTTGTTCCCCCTGTGGCTACATCCCTTATCTCACCTCTGGACCTGCAGCAAAATAAGTCTATTATTGCTGGAGCCAAACTAAACATCTATTTCCTCCTCCTCCTCCTCCATTTCTTCCCACTCAGGACTGTTGACAGAATTGCTTTTGTACAGCCCATTTATTTTCATCTCCCTCCTCTTCTCTCCCTCCTTTTTCTGCACTTCACCTCCCGTTAATTTATGTCCTCTCTCCTTCTGTTCTCTCTTTTTCATTTCCTTTTCTTCATTCCCCGTGTCTCGGTTTTCAACAGGTATGTGTTTCCAGTTTTTAGAGCCAAACTGGCTAATTAACCTGAATGGGTTTTTCTTTTCAATTTGTTCCTGCTCATGATATTTTAACTTCTCTCTCCTCATCCCTATCTCTCTAATTGACACTTATGCTATAGGTTAGCTAGCTAGCTAACTAACTCTAGAATAAAAAAGAACAAACTTTAGAAAATAAAGTCGAAGTTTTCTTGTCTATGACTTGCAAGTTCTGACAGTCAGCAGGTTAGCTACGAGCTATCAACAAGGTCAACTGAGTAGCTTCACTTTATCCTTAGAGACATTTGTGCTAAATTGTGTCATAATTACTGAATGAATTTGTGAGTTATGGTCAAAAACATGTTTCGTGAGGTCACAGCGACCTTGACCTTTGTCCGCCGAAGTGAGTCCAAGCTAACGTTTGTGCCAAATCTAAACAAATTTTCTCAAGGTGGTCTAGAAACACCACATTCAAGAGGCCAAAACTATGTTTTGTGAGGTCACTGTGACCTTGACCTTTGACCTTTGACCACCAAAATCTAATCTAATTTCCCGCTCTTGTATTTCCTTTAGCTGACTGTTTGCAGGATATTACTGGATATTGTAGCAGCAGTGTAGTGGGTTGAGGTCACGTGACTGTCGGCCTCTCTGGTAAAAACCATCTCTGAACTAAAACACATGAAGCCCGTCCATCATCGACACCACTTCCTGGTTTCACCTGAACTGATGCTCGTCTCCCTCTCTCCCTCCTCTAACTCCCTACTACCGGCTGTTACTATGGGCACCGGGTCTACTGGGTCCACTCTGACATACACTGAATGCATGCCCGAGTGGAATCAATGAATGCACATAAATTTAAGCTGAGGCGTGCACATACTGTATTCTGCATATATTTTATTGATTCCTCTGTGGAAACTTGGCAGCAGCAAATTAAAAACAGGGAAACTAATGGGAAACAGGAGCAGAAGAACTTGACAAAGAAAATACTCACACATGCCCACGCTCACATATTCTCACTAGTGCCTGTCACTGTTATAAGGAGAGAGTGGGCAGCTCAGCAGGCTGTTTTTCTGAGTGATAACACTGAGTTAAGTACACACTGTATTACACCACAACACGGATTTGCTGGTGTTTTGCCATAAATATGAAAAATGGGAGGAAGAGAAGGAAACAAGTCATTCACAGGATATTATAGAGCTTCAATCAAAGACTGAACCAGGTGATTTCACTGGTTTAGAGGAAATAATAAATGAAATCTTACTTCTCTGTGGCACAGTTTGATGTATCTGATCTAGTGGGAGGTGAAAACGTCCTTTAAATCTGATACTGAATAATATCTTTAAAAATCATAAATGTAATTCCAGTGTTGAGACAGAAAAACACAGAATACCACATGTAACAATAATAATGCTCAAGCTAATGTTATATAACAGCTGTGTCTGTTCTGTACATTCAAGCTAAACAATAGGACACATAATCTCTTCTGCTCAGCTGCTGGTGATGATGAAACACTGAGCCACCATCACTAACTCCAACATTTCTGTTCGTGGCAATAAAACACACGCTCTTGCTTTGATCGAGCCGTTATTATTTTGTCCGTTTCTATCGGTGAATGAAGGTAAATAACAGAAACAGCTGTATAATGTCACACAGCTCCACACACACATCCTCCACAATGATCATCAACATCTGTCTGAAACTGTTTTAACACAAACTGAAGATTAAAACCTTCATGAAGGAGGATTTACTGCAGGACTGTATCAGACTCCATCAGTTTAATGCTCCTAATAAACTGATCACTGAGTGAATATTAGTGATTATCAGGTGTATGTACAGACTGTAAAGAGCCTGACTGGAGTTAATTGGTTGATTTTGTTGCTGCTCTCACCTGATTCACCTGGTGACCTGAAGATGCTCTTTAATTCAATAGTTTTATCATATATTATTATTATTATCACCAAATAAGATGTGGGCATGCAGCAGGTTAACCCACAGCTGCTCCTGAGACTCACATGTGTTGTGTGTGTTTTTTTTTATCATTTTAATGTTTAAATTGAAACAAACATTCACTTGGTGAAATGATTTCAGTTTGTGTTTTCTTTTTTATTTTAACAACAACACTGATAACTGATCTTTATATCCATTCATCTGCAGTCAGCACTGAACATGAAGCTTTGTTATGTAATAAAAGAGCGGGAACACTTCACCATGCACTGTAATACTCATGCACATGGGAACATACATGAACATCTACACACACACACACACACACACATACTGTACACGTACTAACAGCAGGTGTCATGGTGGCTGTTACTGTCAGACAGTAAGAAGCTTTGCTGCAGATGACTTTGTAATGATCCCAGTAAAGGCCACAAACACCGACCTGGATTTAAACAGAAGAAGATCAGACGAGGAAAAATAATGAATTTAACTCCCAAGTGTGAAAGTAATACTCGCCCCTCCCCCCTGCAAAGACTGACACCTACACTGGCATTAAGCACTGCTCAGCACTTCCTTTAAAAGCTGCTATAACTGTTGACGTCTTACTGATTTTATGCTTTTTATGTAATCTTCTAAAATAAAACAGAACAAAATAGAATAGAATAGAGTAGAATAAAACAGAACAGAATAGAATAGAATAGAATAGTTATTATAAAAAGGGAGAAAATCTCTGTGTCTCCAGAGCAGCAATAAAACTTCTCATTTTAATCACATCCACCGGCTCGTAACAGCTGGTGTCTGATGGTTGCTTTTTGATTTACAGCCAGAGAGTCACAGCGCTAACTGTATTCTACAACACCCAAGTGTACGTACACACACACACACACACACACACACACACGCACACACACGCACACACACACACACACACTGTATTCAGCACACTGGTTAATGCAGCTCTCCATCTATTTCTATCTTTAGGACACATCTCTATAACCTCCTAAAGCGTCTGAGCAGAGGCCAGCTACTGACCACAGCTACTGCTCTGCCATTAAAACGTGTGTGTGTGTGTGTAATGCATTTATGTCCTGGTGTGTGTTACTGTCAGAGTTCTGATCAGCTGGAGACACACACACACACACACACACACACACACACTGGTAAAGAACTCTCCCTGTAGAAGCCTGAACAGACACTGGATTTTGAAAATGATATCCGTCTTGCTGACTGACTTGCAGCCTGGTTCTCTGTCTGACTGAATAACTAGCTCACTGTCTCTCCGACTGATGAGCTGTGTGACTCACTGACCTGCTGCTTGAGAGGATTAGTACTGGACTGACTCTGGTATTGGCGGCCAACTGTCTGATTTACCATCGTATTGATTGATTGGCTAACGGAATGACTGATGAGACTGCTAGCTTACTGACAGTAGTTTGGATTAACTGGATAAATGACGAGCTAAACTGTCTGACTGAGCCACTAGCATTTCAACTGACTGGATCAATAGCTGACAAACTAGCATGGTCACTGACTGACTGACTGACTGACTGACTGACTGACTGACTGACTGACTGACTGACTGACTGACTGACTACCACATGACTAGCGAAAACACTTTCAACACTTGTGTTTCCCTTGTTAAATGACTGGAAAAGTTAAAAACTATCCAACGTTTAGTCACGTTAAAGATCCAGATTCGATATTAATCAATTATATACAGTATACACAATATATTTCAAACAAAGCATTCACACAGAGAGTCTGGGATGAGTTTAGCCTAAACAAGGGGAACTAGCTGATCATTTCACACACACACACAGACACCAGATGAGCTACAGAAATAAATCTAACGCCTCTGATACCACACAAACATAATAACATAACTGGGAAAACGAATGCAGAGTGTATGGAGGTGGAGTCTAGGAGACAGGCTGAAACAGGACAGAGACAGGACAGCTTCAGAGATGTGGATTCACTTCAGGAGGATCTATGGCGGTGACTCAAACTGGCCCGCCAGATTATTTTTTAAATATCAGACTCACAGTCCCACATTGATCTATAATGTCCAAACAGAGAATCTACTTTTATCCATGAATGACAGACACAGTGCTAAATCAGATCTCCATCATGGCAGCAACAGTTTCCCACAGAGTCACTTCCTTTTTAGTGAGTCTGCCTACAAAATAAAAGTTTATTTGTTTGTTTGTTTTTTGCAGTTCTGCTTTATTCTGAGCTCTTATTCTGAAAGGTTGTCTGTTGGACATGATTGACAGACCTCTGAAATAGTGGACATATAAAATAACACCAGTTCAGTAAATCATTCAAATATGACTGTGAGCCGCAGCGTCACACGTGAACAGTAACTAAGGAAACTCATTTTTATCAATCAATTTCTTAAATGATCCTTTGATTTTGTTCTGACGCCATCTAATGGATCAGAGAACAATGTTATTTCCAAAGCCAGACTGAACTTGGCGACCCCTGATCGGATCCTAACTACTCATTAACCAGACGAGTTGCTGACTGATCATCCTGGTTAACCTGCTGCCAAATTACTGACTGTTTAATTACAGTACAGACTGATAACTTTGCTCTCTTGATGACTGACTGACTGACTGACTGACTGACTGACTGACTGACTGACTGCAGGCGCTGCCTCGGTCAGAGCTCGGTCACTGAAATGAAAGCAGTCGAATCCTGACAAATGGAGGCCGGTGTGAAAATGATCAAAAGGAGAAGCAGCGAGGGAGAGGAGGAGAGAGGAAGAGTCTCAGAGAAGAATTAACCTGCTTAGCATGCTGCGCCACACCTGAAACCTCTCTCTCTCTCTCTCTTCGTACATCCTCACATTCCCACGTTTATACATATTTATGCAGACACACGCATGCACACACACACACACACACACACACACGCACACACACACACTCAAATGGAAATCCATTTCAAGGTGTTTCCCTTCCCGCTGTACCTGCTCACTGGATTCAATCTGACTCAACACAATCAATATCTACCAATGTGATGCTTTCAGGCTCAATCAGTCCAGAAAACATCACGCTGTGAAAAGACAAACAGGAAGAAGCACAAATTAAAGACCAGCTGTGAAAACGCTGCTTCACATATCAGAGTCTCTCTCACACTGTAGAAGTGAAATTATAAAATAAAAAGAATTTATCACGAGTAACTTTGAGGAATCCGTATAAAAACAGAGAAGAGACGTCAAAATGAATTCCCATCAGCCTCTGTTGTGTGTCATGTTAGCATGCTAATGCACAGAACTATGGTTGTGAACAAGGTAAACATTGTACCTGCTTAACACAATATGCTAAATGCTAACACAAGTATGTTGTATGTCATCGTGAGCATGTTAGGCTGCTGGTGTTAGCATTCAGATGCTAGCATGGCTGTAGACTATTACAAGGTTCTGACATACATGTGGTCGGTGTTGTGCATCAACACGCTAATTTATATTTTGATGGAAAATGAACTGAACGTATCTGTTTGCAATTGATGAACGTGAACATGGGTGGAGGTGGTGAACAAAAAAGCTGTTTGTCATCTGCCAAAAAAACAAACAAAAGATACAACTAAACTAAACTATGTTTTGGCTTTACTGCAGCACACAAGGTTTTACGGCACCCGCATGTGTCAGGTGCTGCTAATACAAACAGCTGAAGTCACTTCATATGAACATTTCAAGACTTTTATGAACAATTCGGTTCAGATTCAAAGAGAAAACGTCTGAATAAACAGACTCATCAGTAACGATTCTGAAGCATCAAACCATCTTTAGAAATATCTGAGTGAATGATGATTAAGAGTCAGACAATAAACCAGCAGCCACACAGTTCCTCCACCTGAGACAAACTCACAGCAGAGACACATGAAACAGAAACTCTTATAAACTTGAAGTTGTCCTGCTATAAAAATATTGGTGCACGTGTGTTTGTGCCGGGACTGTGAGCGAGTCGGTGTGTTTCCATCTGTGCTGTAACGACTCGACACTGACGGCTGAAATCTTTCTTTAATCTTTAATCAGTGGGAACAAAACCACTGAACATCCAGATACAAGATCAATATTTGCACGTGAGATCTCTCTCATACATGAGTGCGTATGAATATTCAACACACCAGTTTTTCTCTCTCCAACTCTTTCTCCTCCCTGTTACGGTTTCTGCCCTCGCTCTGCTTTGCCCAGTCTCTCCTCGCCTCTCTCTACCTCTATGATCTTATTCACCAAGAGTCATTTCAGAATGACTCTCATTAAGTCAAACAGCACGAGGGCAAACAAAGGCGACATTGTGTTGCTGTGAAGTAAACAAAAAGCAGGAGGGATATATTTCCACCTGAGAGGAAGAACAACAGCCTGACAGTTCAGAGGCAGAAACAACACATCAAATAGATCTTAATCTTAATCCTTATTTATATCAAGCCTGGCATCAATAATCCTAATATTAGCTGCACTGACACAAAACTTTGGGACAAACATCTAAAATTAGGGACAAATATGGAACATTCACAGACGTCCCCGAAAAGCTTCAAAGCTGCAGCAATTCTTTAAAACTGGATGAAGACAGAGAAGAGAAAAAATAAAATCCAAGACAAACAGACTCGAAATAAATGTGGCTAAAATGAGTCGCTTTGATTCAAGAGAGACGAACATTTTTCTGGGTAATTTAAATCAACAGTTTCAGATTGACGTCACTTTCTGAAGGTCACTTAAGGTCACGAGGAAATATTGCAAAAGTTTAGAAATTACAAAGTGACTCAGGTGACGTTCAACCAAAGTCCAAAGATGATTCCTCATGAAGCATCGTTCTAAAAACCTACAACAATAATAAGAAACACGGGAAAAAAATGATTTAGAAAGACCAGAGTCAACACTGTGACCTTCTTCATCATCATCATCATCATCATCATCATCACCATCATCATCATCATCATCATCATCACCATCATCACCATCATCATCATCACCATCATCATCATCACCATCATCATCATCATCATCACCATCATCNTTTTTCTGGGTAATTTAAATCAACAGTTTCAGATTGACGTCACTTTCTGAAGGTCACTTAAGGTCACGAGGAAATATTATTGCATTTTTGCAAAAGCTTAGAAATTACAAAGTGACTCAGGTGACGTTCAACCAAAGTCCAAAGATGATTCCTCATGAAGCATCGTTCTAAAAACCTACAACAATAATAAGAAACACAGGGGAAAAAAATGATTTAGAAAGACCACTGTGACCTTCATCATCATCACCATCATCATCATCATCATCACCATCATCGTCATCATCAGCACTTCACATGAGACTTCTTCATTTCAAAGGATCAGATTATGTGAGATAACAAGGGTCAACTTGTGTGTAGTGTACATCGGTACAGAACTACACACACACACACACACACACACACACACACACACACACACACAGAGTGTGTGTACTCCTGGAGAGTTGAGTGAGGTAATGGAAGGTAAATCCTCCACTGCACCTCTGAGAGAACACTCTTCCCCCCCGGCGACAACTGACCACTGATCACTGACTGACTCTGTGCGTGTGCGTGTGTGCATGCGTGTCTGCGCGCGCGCATGTGTGCGTGTGTGTGCGCGTGCGTCTGTCTGCAGTATTACTATATATAAAAGGTGCCCAGTGTCTCTAACATCCAACATCAACTACAAATACTTAGTTAACCCTGTGCTGTGAAAACATCCCGTCTTTATTCGTGGACTCGTCGCTCTTTGCGTTGACCATCAAAACATCTTTTTTTGTGTCATTAAACAAAGACACAAACAGGAAGTCTCCACCGCCTCCATGTTTCAGGAGATGGCTCAACAAGATGCTTCCTATTGCTACGATGGAGCAGATTTCACAGAAGTTCTTCCAGAAGGTGTGGAAGACATTTTTGACACTGCTCGATGAGACCAAACTGTAATCTAAGAGCTTTGCTTCTACGATTTATCTCCACTCTCTGTACTGATACTCAGTTCTCCCTTTTTGTGTCTGCTTGTTTTCTCTCTCAGTTTTGTTTGTTGTGATTCTCCTGACTCACCTGTTTATGTTTCGATAACTTCCTCTTGGCAGTTCTGCATATTAATCTACTGTCTCTTTGTCAGCTTGTTATAACTGTACTGGGTGCTTTGTCTACTGTGCTTATTGTGTGTGTGTGTGCGTGTGTGTGTGTGTGTGTGTGTGTGCGTGTGTGTGTGTGTGTGTGTGGTTGTGCGTGTGTGTGTGTGTTTGTACTAATGTGAGAAAATCATAAATAAAATATTCAAAAACAAGGCTACAGCCATGCTAGCAGCTCTATGAGGGTGTACTTTGAGCTACATGCTAACGTCAACATGCTCTCAATGACGTTAACATGATGTTTAGCAGGTGAAACGTTTACCAGTCCACCATCTTACTTTAATGTGTCAGAACGCTAGCAGTTTTATTTTCATTATTTCTACTGATCAATCCTGTAAAAGAAAAATCAATTATTACTAATGTCTTTTAATTTGAATTAACTTTATTTTTTTTAATGTAATAACTTGGATGCTTAGCAAGTTGTTGTGTTTCTATGGCAACACCTTCAGTGTTTACGGTTATACTTTTCAGAGATGCATTTTGTTATTTCTTTCCATCTGATAAAATTATATTTGTAATTTCCAGTTCTCTCCTCCCTCCTGACTTTTAAATATCATCTCCCTCTTTTTGCTCCAGCAGCAGCAGCAGCAGCAGCAGCAGCTATTTCATGCTGCATGTGTAATAAAAGGATTAATTTGTGCTGCTCACACTCAGAATGGGCTGTAATGGGACAGAGGGATATAAATAGAGACTACCTCACTCAACACTTTCTATTTCCTGACACAGATTGCTGCAAAAGAGGCAAAAAATAAAGCTGTTGGCCAAAACAGTTCCCCACAATCATCACGATCCTCCTCCTCCTCCTCATCATCATCACTATCGTGCCGTTCCTGTAATCTGGCCTCTTTACTACGATTCGGCTCAGAGGTTTTCTGTCTTTTACGCGGGTTCTGCTGCTGCTGTCTGAGTTTATAAATCTGAACAGTGCGATCGCACGTTGAGAACTGATGTAGTAACATACAGGGACGACAGCTCAAGAGGCGACTGTGCAACTTACAGGCTCTACGGCAATTCCCTGAACTTGTGATTCTCCCGGGATCAAAGTGCTGTTTATTTTTTCATGGAGCTGAAATGGCTCCGAGCTCGAATGCTACATCTGAAAGTGTTAAGTTAACTTTAGTGAAAGAATAATGTCTAAACACTGACAGACTGTTAAATATTTAAAGACATTTCCTCTGTTTCTTCTTTAACACTTCACTCGTTTGCTCAGTCATCATCATGTGAATGATCATCACCTAAGATGCAGTTAAAAGCTCCGGTCTTTATGTAGTTTTCTTTAATTAAAGGCACCCTGTGGAGCGACACTATAACATGTGGGTCCATTTGATTGAGCACATGGACGGTGAGATTCATATCTCATAGACTGTAAATAAAGATGAACGTCGCCTCTGTGACGTCACCCACAGGTTATTGAAGCTCAGAGTGAGCTTCCCCACCGTTGCCATCTTGGCAGTGTCTGACTCCGCCCCCTGACTCCCAGCTAATCCAAAAATGGTCAAAGAGGAGGGGCCTGTGTGGAGCTGAGACTTCGGTGAATGCTGGTTTGTCACCACCTGTCACTCAAAGAGGCCACGCCCTCAATCCTCCACAACTGTAGTCCTTAATAAAATGTGAACAGGTGAGTTACATAGCTCTAGAGACCAAAACAGTTTTTGTACCAGGCTGTAAACATGTTTATTTCTGCTGTAAAGTTGGACATTTTAACATGGGAGTCTATGGGGACTGACTCACTGTTGGAGCCAGACTCTAGTGGTCGTTAGAGGAACTGCAGCTTCTGGTTCTTCAGTGTTGATGCTTCATGTTTTATGTGATAACGCAGGTTGTAATGACAAAGACTGCAAGCTAACAAACACTGATGTAAACAATACACAATCTGAGATATTCCTCAGGCCTCAGAGATTCACACGAGTTCAGTTTGAAAACACTGAATGAAAACACCTCTTCTTATCACCAGGAGGGGGAAACATCCTCATGTGCTGATGTTACAAAGAAATAATGTAAAATCGTATATTAGCAGAAATATTCTATAGTGTAGTTTAGTAAAGTCATTTTCAGATGGAGCTGTTTATCATTTTCCTTCTGATTTATTCTGATAAAAACAGAGTTAGTTACTGTAGTTTCTGCAGTGCAGTTGCTACTGGTGGATTAAACTAATCAAAACAAAACAGAAAAAAAGAAAAAGAAAGTTGGTCTACAGAAACAGATGGTAAAAACTGGAGCCAGCCTGAAAATGGTGCCATTAGGCTTTAGGTTTCAGTCCTGAAGTATTTACTGCTGATTTGATTTTATCACATTATCAGCCAGGAGGCTCACACCTGGCAAGCACAAATTAGCTCTTACATAATTTCGCTTGTAATCACACTCATTGGTGAAAGGCTGTGGTGTAACACTGATCATGTGTTGCGTTCAATGTATCAAATTCCCAGAACGCCAGGTGACCGCGTCTGAAACCAGATCCCGGGTCTGGACCGGGCGTCGGAGGCCTGAAGGTCGTGCAGCTCGGAGAGCTCGGGGAGGACTCTGTCACGTCTCAATACAAGGAGAATAAAATCAATACGAGCCACTGGACTGGAGTTATGAGGTTGCTGTGTGACAGCGAGGATACGCAGCCTGTCCTTGGCTGAGCCGCAACACAATACAACTGCTGTGCCACAATATGTCCTGTTGGATTTCCCTCCCTCCCTCCCTCCCTCCCTCTCTCTCTCTCGTCCTGTTTTCTGCTCATTAACTGTCATACTGCTCTGTCAAACATGATCAGAGACGAGGAGGCAGACTGCTCGGAGAGGCCTTCACAAACATGGAGGTGTTGTACCAAAAGTGAAGTGAGCTGCAGGCAGCTGCTCACTTCACAGCAGAAACACTCCTCACTTGCAGTTTTTTTTTTATTCACGACTTTTACCTCCGTAGATAACAGCGTTTTTATTACAGCATATTTTCTCCAGTTAAAACCATTTATGACTGAAGCAGTTTAGAGACGACGTTCTACATATTTTTAGAACTCTTGGACGACTCTGGTAATGAAAGCTAGCAACACCGACAGAGAGCCACTTTTAAATATAAGTATTGTTTTTTCAGCTCAGGTACAACTGTTAAAACCAAGAGACTTAAAACCTCAAGTTCTTGTGTAAAAAAAAAAAAGTTACGTGTTGTAATGGTTGCTAGGAGACGGGAGCCTATGGCACGCAGATTTGTCCAAAATGTGTATTTCGATGTCTGCGTTAATTCGTCAAAATTGCACGGAAATCAAAATAGAGGTTTTGGACCAATCCGTGCGCCATAAGCATAAATCCTCCGTCGAACAGACCGTCTCATTTCAGTTCGGTCTTCGCGGTCTACGGCGGCTACGAAGGGCCACACCTTCAAAGGACGCGGCCCCTGAACTGGGACATAGCTATTGACGTCGGGACAAGAAAACAGGAAGTGCTAACATGCAACTAATTTCCTGGTTTGAGGACTCACTCCTGCAGAACTTTATTAGGTCCACTGTTCATTTCAAAATATTGAATATAGCAGCTTTAATGATATCATAAGTAACCAAGCAGCACTTAAATATATATATATATTTATATAATTTATAAATATTCCAACTTTCTGAGCAATTACATTTTAACATGAATCATAATCACAGGTTATGTTGAGGATGGGATTTAAATACTACGGCACCAATCAGCTCTGAGCCATCGTTGCTATGGTGACGACACCAGCCGGATCATCAGAGCACTCGGTCTTTGCCATGGGAAGCACAACACCATTCACTAAACAACAAGTGCTGCCGTTTAATCAGGTCGGCCACCATTCACTGCCCTGCTGATGATGTCATCACACCGCTGACGTCTGGTTACAGTAATCTGCTCCACGCTCCGGCACGGCCGACTTCGTTATGTAATAATCTGGACGGAGGACGGCTCAGTACAAGTTGTGTTTTAGTGAGTGACTCAGTGGTTGACAGCGATTTTAAACGGGTTATTTCACACCTGCTGGAGGCTGTAAAATATTAGTGACAGGTACGAGCTGCGTTCAGGGGCAGAAATATGGACGGACTGCGCTGCTTTAGATCAGACGCAGAGAAGTCTTTGTCCAGCTGATTCAGGATCTCTCTCTTACATCCTCCTCTCTCATCTTGCTTCCTATTCTCTCTCTTCCTTCTGCTCTCTCTCTCTCTCTCTCTCTCTCTCTGTATCTTCAGCTCAGTTTAGTTCCTGTATTGTGCATTAAAATGTGAGAATCAACTTGTGAACGTTCCCCGTGTCTTTATCTTTTGGGGGACATATTTAAAGTGTTTCTAAAAGCGGAGGCTCAGAGAGTGTGACTGTGTTTGTTTGGCCCGTGGTGGAACAGGATTGGCTCACTATTGGATTCATGCACTAAATCAGACGAGTCGGCGCGATAACAGGAAGAGAAGCTGCAGCTGCTTTTGAAGCTGATGAAAAACTGCTCGCAAACCTTTGAACGCATCAACCACAGTGACCTAAATTCAAAAATCCCATTTTTTCCTAATTTCATGCTGATAACAAAAACATCCTATTTGAGTGTCTCTCGCTGTGCCAAACCCCCCCTACTCCCCCCCCACTGAGTCCAAATGACTGCAGGAGCAGAACTGGGCTGAGAATGAAACGGTGGCTTCCAGTCGAAACTGTCAGCGGACAAACACAAAGGATTTAGAACTGCTGTTTTTAATGTGGAGATCTTCTTTAATCTTCCTTAGACTCCACATGTCATTATCTTCTCCTCACATTAAATCATGGGTTTGTGTAAATGCCTGCTGCAGCAGAGGGATGGGCGGAGGTGTGGTGATCTGTCCAAGTACTGGACCGACCGACTCTGTTTCTGTGGAAATCCATCACAGATAAAGAGACTGTCAGAGGAGTGAAGGATGAATGAAACGATGTTTTCTGTTTTTCATTTTCACTAATTAACAATAATTTACTGAGCAGCTCGGAGGCTAACAGACACTTTTAAGGTGGAATGTCTTCTTGCGTGTTACTCAATGCACTGATCAATACACCTTAAATGTGTGAGGTTGTTTGAGAGTTTGTAAACAATCTGAATGGTAGATTTAAAAAAAAAACACCTTAAATGTCAATATGACGAGTTTGACCATTTCATTTGTTATCAGCTGTCTTCATGATAAATGATCGGATCTTTAAGTGCTTAAAACTGTAGATAAGTTTCAACCGGATTATGTGAACTGCACATTTTAATTTCATCACTTGGAGAATAAAGGTGGCGGAGCATCGTTCTGGTGCGGCACTACACCTGTGGGCTTGTGTACCGACACCCGGTATTAAAGACCAGAGTATCGATACACACCGAGGTTTTCGGTTCTGTACTGGGGAAATCAAGAAAATAGATTTCCTGTTTATTGTTGCGACATAAAAGTTTCATTTTATCACCAACTCTGTTTCTGATTAAGACATTCGAATGATGCATTTTCACTGTTCCTAATACTTAGAAATTCATATATATTATATTCATATACATACATATATATATTATGTTAATTAATGTTAATCGAGTACGTATGAGAAAATTAGCAGTTTAAATAGATTTTCCTCTCTTAAAAAATTACAAAAAGTACCAATAAAGTACCGGATTGATAAATGGTATCGATAAAAGTAGTAGAGTTAAAATCTTAATGATGCCCAGCCCTGGCTGCAGGAGTGTGTGGAGTCCTGAGTTTTATTTCTTTTCTTTGGGCCTCCATCTTTGAATAAACCTCAGTGAAGGACAGAGGACGGAGCAGTGAATCATTAAACTGAACAAACAAACAGAAAAGGTTGAAACTTGAAACCCATTCATCAACAGGCTTCACAATACAGCAGGAAAAGGCTAATGAAAACACACACACACACACACACACACACACACACACACACACACACACACACACACAATGTGCTACCGTCGTTTGTTCCAAGATGGTGTGTGTCTCGGCTTTAACAAGCGCACACACACACACACACACACACACACACACACACACACCATGTTCAGCCACAGCATCAATACAGGTAACATTTACTGTCAGATGGCGACAACATAATGAGAAAACACAACGTGACCTTCGCTGGAGCGGCGGGGGAAAACGGCCAAGTGCAGCAAAATATTCTCTGACAAACAAATGAAAGTCGGAGGAAACGTTTCCCCAGCTGAACGAAACACAGCAGCGAGTGTCGGCTGCCATTTACCCACCAGCACCGTCACAGTGTGAGCGGGAAAACAGAAATATGCACTTCAATCGCACTGAAGAGACAGAAAAATAAACTCCATGTGTCAGAGTTTTAGATTTAAGTTAAACCTAATAATATAATGAAGCCATAAAATCTACATTTAGATTTAGTTTGAGTTTAAAACTCCATGTGTTACAGTGAAGAATATTATGAGTCAGATTTAACACTCATGAACAAGCACAGCAAAGTCAGGGAGCAGAATAAAATGTGTTTGTTTTTAATTGAACTTTATTTATTTAAGCAGCTGTTAAACTGATCAGTTAGTAGATGGACTCATGGTTGGTTCGTGTCCTGCTCTGTAGAACATCAGCTCTCAGGTCCAACATGTTTTCAGTCACCTACAGGTTTAAAACGGCCACGAGGGGAAGACTGAAACTCAAATACTGGAGTCTTTAGTTTAAATGTAAGAACTGCCCCAGTGAAGACTGGAAGTGGGTTTTAAGTCAGAATTCTTAGCTGATGTTTGATGATCATTGTATTTTATAATTTTTAAGTATTCCATGGTGTCTGATTTATGTTGCTTTGGACCCTGTAGAGGTGATGTTTATTCATTCATCTATACCAGCGGTAGTTAACTGGCGACCACTGCTGTAGATAATATGATTATTTATTTTTAAATTAAAAAAAAAAAGCAGCAACAGCTACCCAGAGAATCACTTCCTCTTTAGTGATTTTGCCTAAAAGCGCGAGAAAGTCAGTTTTTTTGTTGTTGTTGTTGTTTTTTTTTTGCAGCAATGCTTTATTTCAAGCTGTTGTGAGTTTTTATTCTGAAAAGTTCAGCAAGGAAGTTCCACAGGTTCGATTGCTTGCTAGACAAATTCTGATGGACGATGTGTGATATGAAGAAAATAACAGAGTTCAGTACATCAGTCAGTCAGATGTCACAAACGTCTAAATCACAACTTCCTGTCAGGACTTTCAGAATGAAATCAGAGCGGACACAGAATGCAGACGATGATTAAGATCGTGGATTGTGATTCTACCCAAAAACATGATCATATGATCTTTTTACCAGATCCATGATGCAAGGACGTAGAGTCTATGTCGCCATGCCGTCGCTGCCCAGCTGTCGACTACTGGAGCAAAGACTAGTTTGCCCTGTGATACTTTAAAGAGTCAGCGGGAAATTATTTTTTTTTGTCATATTCGACACTGTCAGTCTGTTTATATTCAATTACAGCGTCAGTAGTTTTATAGTTTATGAGTATATGTGTTAAAGACACCTGCTAATCTGACTGGACGAACTGTTGTTAACCTCCGTCCTCTGTGTGTTGATGAGACCGTGACGCTGTCCGTGGTGCTGAAGTCACAGACGGATATAAACAAACTCCTCATATGATATTAGATTGTCTTTAAATCAAACATCAAGAGCTCTCGGGTCATTTTAAGAGTTGTCTTGTCTTGACGTTTCCTGAAGGACTGAAGTGGCTGTTGTTACAGTTATATGTTGCTTGGTGATCTTTGATTTCCACGACTACAGCAATGGGAGCCGTAGCCGTCACTTCAGCCGTCGCTGCTTAAAGTCCCTGTAAGATGACCTCCACTACAGACACAACCACACACAGTAAGGACACATAATCTCCTGTATGTGTCAGTGAATGTTTTTCATGCTATCTGCTCAGTGCGATTGTTTGTGTGAAACGGGCTAAACGGCGTCAGTGTTTATTACCACCAGTGGTCTATTCATGAATGTTTTTTTTCTGGCAGGTTTACATGGATTAAGCCTGAATCCACCCGGCAGTGCTGAACTGAGAAATGGTAAATACAAGCTAAAGGGAGACTAAGCTCCTGTATGCAGGTGAGTGTCAGGGTCAGGCTGCTGTATGTCAGTCGGGGGGGAGGGGCATCCCGACCACAGCTGGCTTATTAATCGTCTCCTGTGGCGTTGGTTTCTGGCAGAGACGCGGGGAGCTGTGCAATTCGGTTGTCGACCCTGCAGATGTTCACGGT
This sequence comes from Seriola dumerili, assembly GCF_002260705.1. Taxonomy (NCBI): domain Eukaryota; kingdom Metazoa; phylum Chordata; class Actinopteri; order Carangiformes; family Carangidae; genus Seriola; species Seriola dumerili. Next base: position 957,611 of record NW_019174538.1, on the reverse strand, counting down.
GCACCGGGTCACAGCTCGCCACAGAGCCGATCAATTTGTTAACACCATAAAGGATTTCCTGGCAGGGGGAGAGGACCCTCTGAACCTGCGGTCAGGTCACATGACACAGAAAAGCTCCGTGTGAAAACAACAGTTGTGGTAAACCGTCTAATACAAAGCTCCTATGTGAAGCAACACACCATCCTGCGCCTCACTTACACTACTTAAAGCTGTAGGAGTCAGCAGGGAGGATGAATATACATGTCTTTGCCTTTCTCAACTCCAGTTTTACAGTTACTGCATCTCTTTTGCATTTATTCTGTGTTTTGACTTCAGAGCAGGAGATCTCTTCATTCTGCTCCCAGTAGAACCACATTAGCATCTACTGAAAAACATTTCATACATCTCTAAAATATCTAGTTAGTGTTTCATTCCTTGAATCATCCGACTGATGGAATGAGAGAAAAAACTAATTTTCTCGGCCAAGAAAGAGCTGTGATGCTCTGAATCGTCTTATTTTGGCCTTGAATCTGGAAACTGTGATGATTTTCTCTGCCGTGTTAAAAAGGCAGATGTCTGAGTCTCAAATTGAAACAAAAACTATTTCCTTACATAAAAATACATTTTGTTAGCTCTGTTTGTTCCTGTAGTGGAGCCCACATGGATAGATTAGTACTTCCCCTGGGGGTAAACTCAGGTGTCCAGTAGCTCCCACAGTGCAGATTAGCAGATGAACCGTGTGCAAGTCCTTGAACGCCTCGTCTGACCCCGTGGTCAACAGTGGACCGAATACCCCGCACTCTGCGCCCTGGCAGCACAGTGGAAACCTGCGGTGCCGGCTGAGGTGGTTCAGGCAGCGCTGCACTCTCCTCACTACATGAGGTCAGGACCCACTGTATTGGTGTCTGTTACAAATCCCTGCTGGGCCCTGGAAGGGGACGCAGCGCTCCAGGAATCATAGCCAAAAGCAGGGAGCCTCCATAATCAGGACTTTGGATCCTTTCTTTCCAGAGATTTAAAGGCTCCATCTGTTATATTAGCTAAAAAAAAAAGCTTATAAACTTTTCATTTTGTAAGAAATTTAAGGCTCAAATTTTATGGATTTTATACACTTTCGATCCATTTCTTTGACACTGTGATTAGGGAGGGGAACAGCACTCAGGTTTTTGGCTACAATAGTTCAACTCAGTTGGCGTTACGTGCACCATGGCAGCCGTGACAGTCATGTCTGGAAATACTTTGATAAACGACAGTAACGTGCAGTACAAGATGTGTGGCGTTAAACTTGCCGTCGCTGTCGCCTGAACATGTGGATATGCTTTTCTCTTTAAACCAGAATGAGTAAATTAATCCACTTCATGTCTATTAAAAAGGCCTAAAGTATGGACGGTTACTTAATGTTGTTGCTAGTACTAGCACTTTGTTAACTTGTTAACCTATTTTTATTATCATCATCATCAAGTTGAACATATTATTCAGACTCAAAACACTTACAATTAAGTTTTAATCTCATGGAAAAAAATATATCAAAATGACTGAAGAAACATTTTGTCTCACTTTATTTATTATTTGTTTGGAGGTATTTTGTTTTGTTTTGTCCTTAAAGTGACGTACCTGTCCTGCTGATGTCATTGTTAGCCGACACAGACGATGCAGAACGTTTTTTAAATGTCTGAATTAAAGACTTCCATTACCCACTGTTTTTATACTATCTATTATTTGTTTTATATTATTTATACAGACGGTAATGTGTCTACTTGTCTGTGAAGTTATGATTTCTGTATGTACCACTGGAGACACTTTCTTTTGTTGCACACTGTGAAATTGAAATTGTAGTTGACGTACAACATCGTACAGCTGTATCAGTCTCATCCTAGCTTTAGGGTTTAGTATTCTGGTTTTCCCGGGATTGTTCACTTTTTTGAGCGACTGTCCCAGAAAAATAATATAAAAATAAAAATTATGATAATATTGACACGTTTTTTTGTGAAAATCCACATCTAATTTCGATTTGCATAGTTTTAAATAAAACCTAATTTGTTTCCTTCTACTGCTTTTCTGCTTTCTTCCTGGTTCTGTCCAATCCTGCGTCCGTAAACGTATGAAAACAGGTACAACACTGACAACACTTTCATTTGATTGGTAGCAGAAGTACGAAAGTTTACCTTATTACCTATTAACTGCCACGGTGAATTCAGTGAAATTTATTAATAATATAAAAAGTTAAAACCTTAAGTACCCAACAGATGATCTCAGCTTTGTCATGCTGGAAACCGTGTATTGCTGTAATATTCATCATAAAACTGTATCTTTGACTGATAATCAGTCAGAGTGAGGTTGGAGAAGGATCACCTGCCCTGTCGACCGACACCAGGACCAGCTCCTCCACATTCACTCTGCGGTGGTTTGGTTTGTGTGTCCTGGTTAAAAAATCCAACAGATGATCCATCATTCACCAGTGTCTTCCCGCCCTCGTCCTGCTGTATCATCTCTGTTCAATCTATTCCTGGGTTTCACTCATAAGCTCCGGCGACAGCATCTATTTGCTGGAAACTAATACAGTGGCTGTGATATTGTGCTTATTGCCATCTTATCTCCAGATGCAGCCACCCAAACACATTTAGTATTCGCAGGCTCCTGCAAACACAGCCTCCTGATAACAGGGCGGGTAAATATATAGAGAGCCTCTGTCTGTCTGTCTCTCGCCCACTCTCTCACACATTCACACACAATTTGTAAAAATTTCATTTTTCAAGCTGGCTAACGCTAAGACAACCACACACACACACTCGCCCTCTCACTCATCTGTGTGTTAACTGTGGAGGTCGCTGTGAGGATGACTTCAGGTGAGGTCAGGCTGCGGGTCGTTAAAGACGATGACTAAGAACCTGCTCACTGCTTCTCAGGCTAAGAGTCAGAAAGTCGACCGGCTATCTCACCGAGGACAGAGTTTTATAAAATGAATGTTTGAAATCCGCCAGAGGATTGAAAAAGTATTTACAGCGACAAGGTCACGTTAGAGAGAGAGCTGCAGACTAACTGGGCTGTCTGGTTATTTTAGTGAAGGAAGGAGAAACGTTTGTCGTCTGTGTGTCATGGACATTGTTTGGTTTTTTTTATTCCTTTTTCCTTGTCATCTCGTTTCTTTTGTTTCACTCTGAACTGTAAAGATCGACTGTTTAAAGTCCTAGATAAATAAAGTTGAGTTGAACTGAAGACACTGTTTTGAAAACTTTCCCCGGATTCTGAACATCAACCTTTAAAGCAACAAAATCATGTTTGTATCTTTCTTGTTTTTCTGGGTTTGATTTTTCAACAACAAAGGTCAAAATAATAAAGTCTTAAATCAGCTGAAACTGGAAAGGTTGGTCCACGGCATGGTCCCCGCTCACATCAATAAAATGACTAATTACAGAACTAAAAACCCTCTGATGAAACCCCAGTGTTTCACCTCGTTAACGTCCACATGATGTTTTCATATAACACAGACACATGATGATGAAATAATCATCAACACCATGACTGAGTGTTTCCACCTTGAACTGCAGTGAACCAATCACAGTCTCATAAACACAGATTCAGGGTTTCATACGTCACAAACCTCAGGAACCAATCCTGTCAGCTGGTGGGGACGGGGGGCGGGGCTAAATACACCTGAAACCTTGTCAGTACAGAGAGAGAGCGTTAGCATTAGCACAACCGCTAACACTGTGTCAGCCACTGTCAGTTACAAGCTAACAAACAACATAAACAAATAAAAGATGCTAACTATGCTAACTGCTCTGAAAAGATGCTAACTAGCTAACGGTTCTGACCCGTCTGCTAGTCTCTGGTTCTGGTCTCAGACTCCTCCTCTGAGTCTGGGTCTGACTGAGGCTCAAACATGTGGCTGAGTCTCTCTGATGTTTCCTCCTCTCACCATCTAGATGCTCTCTGCTCTTTCACCTGTCCACCTGGAGCCAGCAGGTGGTGGGCGGGGCTCAAGGCCTGATCCAGATTTCTCAACCAGGAAGTAAGAGGAGACGAGCTTCAGACCCAGTTTTTATGTGTGAAAACATGTTAAACTAAATATGAATTTAGGATTTTTACAGATTTTAAAACACGTCTGGAGGAAGTTTGAAATACCTGTTGATCAAATGAGAGTGATAACAGGTTCCAGTTGTCTCAGTATTGTAACGCCACAGCTGCACTAGATACTGTACGTCAGCAGCAGTGCATCTGTGCTCGCTGCTGTTGCCTGCGATTCACACTGAAACGATGGCCTACATCTACTCATCATCACACCCAATAATTTTCAACCTTAACCGTCGATTTCAACAACAAAGGCCTAAAGGACAGACCTGTAATCAGCTCACTCAGCAGATCGGAAACTGAATCGTATCAGCGTTTGTTCCTCTGCTGATGTGAGAAAAAAAATAAATAGAAAAATCACATGACTCTGAGCAGCAGTCCTGTCAGCGAAAAGCCTCAATAACAAACTCTGTACTGTACATTCACACTGAACACAGCAAAGGCTGCTTCTCTGCAAGAGGTGAAAAAACAAAGTCACACTTGCATGCACAAACACACACACGCACACACACACACGCACGCACACACACACACACACGTCCTACTTGTATGTTCCTCTAGAAAGTGAAAATTGGTCTCCAGTGTGCAGCGTGTCAGAGAAAGAAAACAACACGACAAACTCAATGTTCACACCATCTTTTCTCTCCAACATACACACACATATCCACACTCCTACACTAGTCTCTCTCTCTCTCTCTCTCTCTCTCTCTCTCTCTCTCTCTCACACACTCTCACACACACACTGAGCTTGATAAATATAAAGAATAAATTTCAATGGCTGCTGATGGTCACGAGTCAGCAAGCAGCTCTTCACAGTTACTGATCATGTTTATCCAGTATGTACAAATTCATGCATAACATGCATAACACACACACATAACACACACACACACACACACACACACACACACACATTCATATACACAAATACACACACATCTCAGCCTATATGTGACAGATCTGCCTGCAAACATGAGTGGGAGTTGCGTCAGATGTAATGTGAACACGTGATGCCACCGCAAAGGGAACGGTTTGATCTACATGTCGAGCTGAGCCTCTCTCTCCCTCTGTCTGTGTTATTCTCTCTCTCTCTCCCTCTCTCTCTGTCTGTGTTATTCTCTCTCTCTCTCTCTCTCTCTCTCCTGTCTAACTCTTTGTCTGTAGCCATCTGGATAAGGATCCTCTTCATCCCCTCTTTAGCGTGTTCCTTGTTCACTCTTTACTTTATATACATCTGTGCTCACTCTGTCATTATCTCACTTTCTCTTCTGCTGTAACATCACTCTTGTCTTTAAACTCTCCTGACTTCCACCTTCCTGTTTTCCTCTCTGTGTTACATGTATTAGCACCAGCATGTAGTACTGTAAGCTTTAACCATTTCGATTTCAATTTTTAAAAGAAAATATCAAAAAAACTAGTGATTAATTTCTGTGAGCGACACAGTTTCTATAATTTGTTTTTCTCTCTTCTTCTAAACTTGTATTTTGTATCATTATAATTGATATACGCCATTTTGTATAAATTGCCAATTGTTAAGACAAGACAAGCATTTGTTTGTTTGTCTGTTTTTATTCCTTCCTATGTTCTGAGTAAATGCAGCTATTATATAATGAAGTATATACTATATTATGCGAATGCTAGAGGTTGCATTTCATTATGTTAAAATAACTAATTTGTTGTAAAAGGTTATTTTATATCTCATGCATTAGTATGTGAACAGGAAACGTCATATTTCAGATTTCCAAACAATCATTTATTTGTTGGCAGAGAATCAAGTGCGTGATCAGACAATTATAACAAACAGGTGCTGATGGAAAAACAACATAATACACAGACTGAACCAAAATCATGAAGTGGAACAGAAACAGCTGTGTAGAGGGAATAAAACTGGGCAAGGAACAGTCAAACTAAAAAGGTGAGTTTGCTGAAAAAAAGAAGTTTCATCTAAACCTAAAAGGTGTCAGGTGTTTCCAGATGTGCAGCCTAAGCTGCAGCTGCAGGGGCACAAAGAAAACGACAGTGACCAGAGACACGAGCTGCAGCAGATGACACCAGAAAACATTCATCAGCACCACGAGCACAGAACCAGCAGAAACCAGTGGGACGCTGCTACACTGAGGTCTCGCAGCCAAAAAGCGACTCAACTGTGCACGAAAACACTAAAACTCAGGTGCAGGAAAATGTCAGCATGTAGTGAAGACGTGACATTTTCGGCGGTTTGTTCACCTGAGTGTCTGCAGGTGAACAGTGAAACACGGTGGGGCTTCTTTGCAGGTTTGGGGCTGCATTTCTGAAAATGGAGTTGGGGGATTTTGTCAGAATTATTGGCGTCCTCACTGCTGGGAAGCAGAGGCAGATTCTGATCCATCACACAGTACAGTCAGGGAAAAGTCTGATCCGGTCCCAAATTCCTTGTGCAGCACGTTACCGAGCCCTGCAGCCCCCTGTGCTGTTTCAACCACTCTAAATCCACACTCAGGGGGAGGCCGGAGTGGGTGGGTGTGTCCACAGCCTGACAGTCAATGATAGATCATTTGAAAACAGTCACATTAGTGTAATTGTTGACTATAACAACAATACTTAATACCTTTAAATCTGCCTTTTCCACTGTGACGCTGCCTTGTGCTGTATCTGATTACGGTCGTGTCAATAAAGCTTTGAATTTGAGTTTAGTCCTTTCAGGAAACGATAACAAAGAACCTGTTTGTGTTTACGTTTTTATTTTCCTCGTTTCTTTCCTGCGTCTGGCAGCTTCTGGTTAAGATTACGGAACGATTGTGACTCTGGCAAATAAACTTTGATTAGGGTGAGACAAGTAAAACAACAAGGAGAGGGAAAATCATGGTCAAAGCTAATGAGAACACAAAGTCTGTGTCAGAAGACAAACCCTGGTCTCCTGCATGAACGTCAGCCTTACTCTCCGCCTCTCTGAATAAACACTTCACACTCAATGGTTTCAGTATGAAAGTAATTCATAGGAAACTGGGCTGCACTACAGATTATGATGAGGGCGGTTAAACGCAGTGTACTAACTAATAATACGCATGTTAAGAAATCTGAAATGAATGAAGAAGCTAGTTTACCATTAGTCTGATGCAAATCTTCAGCAGGTTCCAGCTGATATACGTTATATAAGCAGAGCCAGACCCCACCACCTGTCCTACCTGCCGCCCTCTGGTTGGCGCTACAGGTGAATCAAAAGCTGGACTTACAGACTTAACAACCGTCTCTTTCCCTGAAATCTAAACTCCATAAATGATACGAAGATTGCCGTGACCTGCTGACCTATTTTAAGTATCAGTGTAAATAAAAGCTCACTCAGCAGAGCACCTTTCTATTTCATTTAAAGTATTTATTAAAGTAGCACTCTGAATTTCATTGTATATTTAGTACAGAGACGATAAAGGCTTTCTGTTCTATTTGTTCCATAAATGTGATTCAACTCTTCTCTTGGTGATATAATGGATTTTTGTTGATACTGCAGCTTGTACTCGGATGATCCCTGACTGGAGGTAACGGTTTTAGCTTTTGATTTATCACGACCCCATCACCCCCTCGCCCCCTCCCAGAATCCCTTTAGGTTTTATACCATTGTACGGCCGACTACCCATGATCTATTCCCTCCTTCTCTTCTCTGCCCTTTAACCTCCTTCAGCTTCCAGCTCTCGTTCTCCACCTTCCTCCTCTCCCCTTCTCTCTCTCTCTCTCTCTCTCTTATCTGTACTTCCATACCCTATATACGGCAGAGCCAATTATAGGCTGCCGGTTATTGGCTGAGAAGGGGGCGGGGAGGGAGAGGAGGAGAACGGGGGGGGGGGGATTTTCATCAAAGGAGCAAATACAGTGTATTTACAGGTGCACGATGACATAACTGCATTTATAGAAGAGTAAACACAGCTGGTCCATATAGTATATAACATATTACTGTACCACTTTACATTAAGACTGCTATTATAAAGGATTTATAAAGGTTACTAACACTTTATAAAGTTATAACTATTTATGATTTATAATGCATTTTATATAATGCAAATGAATAACCTAATTATGAACCATTTATAAATCCTTTATAAGGGGAGTCTGGTTGTAAACTGGAACCCACATCATCACTCTAAAGAGCATTAAAGATACTGCATGTGAGAGGATGAGGATTTTTTTTCTTTCTTTCTTATTGTCTTGGATTGAAACCAACCATAGTAAAATAAAATGTGTATTTATCCACAGCAGGCTTGAACATCATTTCCTGGAAACTAGAGAGTCCAGCTGTTTTAATAAACTGGGACTGAGATCTACAGACAGAGCAGGATGAACTAACACAGTCATTTCATGGGATTTAGTTTAGTTTAGTTTATTTATTTAATAGGGACGATGCAATTTAACATAGGCATGAAACTACTGTGTTGCCCAAAGTGTTTATAGCTGTTGCTAATTCTCTCTAATTCTAGTTGGGCTTTTACATGTGCAATGTAATGCAAACAGTCAATAAAAATAACACAAGTGATAATATCCTACAATGAGCTAAAAATATACAGATGTTCAGTCTAAAAAGAGACAACAGTAAGAATCATATTGAATAATGTCAGTCTTTTCCTTCATAGAAATAGAAATATATCATTGTCACACAGCTTTATATTATCAGTGTAAAGGGTATGAAATATTAACTTGGCGGTATGTTAATTTAGAGACAAATGGAAAGAGAGAGCGAGGAAAGAGTCAGAGGGAGAAATGTGTAGGTATGGGAATGTGCAGAGAGTGAATGAAAAAGGCAGGCGCTGGAGTGAGATGGAGAGGGAGAAAGGGGGGTGAGAGAGAACGACATCCTCTCTCCTATATGAAGAGAGCAAGTGTGAAAAGGATACAGGGAGACAGATAGAGAGGAGAGAGAGAGAGAGAGGGTGAGAGAGAGGGAGAGAGAGAGAGAGAGAGAGGGAGAGAGAGACAGAGAGAGAGGGAGAGAGAGAGGGGGAGGCGGAGAGAGAGGAGAAGAGGATCAGAGCAGGCAGTGCAGGCAGAGCAGTGCACGAAGGGGGGGGGGTCGAGCAAACACGCTCTGCACGTGATTCTATCTGTTCACATGGCCTTGTATTACGCCTTTATAAATACTTAACGTGCTGCAGAAACCCTCAGCTTTTCATCATCAGAGCGAGGTGGACACGCGGACGAAGCCTCGGAGGTTTGAGAGCAGGTGTTCAGCAGGAAGCTCCGGAAAACACCAGGTACTTTATCAAAATAAATAAATAAATCAACAAAGAAGACGACTGATCCACTACCACGACTAAACAGAGTAATGCATACATAATGCATCAGAGCATGTCCGGCTGTGTTGTCGTTCATCGGAGGCGAGATGAAGCTGTCATCTGCTTTCTGAGTCCCTGTGTTATATAATGATGGATAGGCCTGCACTGCTCTGCTCTTCTCTCCTACAGAGACATGAATCAAACCCAGGATGTGTCCTAAATATAACACACACACACACACACACACACAGACCCTGGTGTTACTAGGCCAGTCGTAGCCCTACTTGTACGTCATTTATTTTCTACAAATCTTCAACCTGACTCTGTTTCTGTACAGAAAGCTCAGATTCCTGGATGGTGGCAGAGACAATAGAGTGGAGCATCTAAAGCTAAAGGAGAGTGTGGTGCTATGTGGGAGAAAGTGACCCACAATGTCCCACTGCTACTTTACTGTGTAGGCCTTTGCTATGTCGGGTAAAGGACAGAGAAGACAAACTGACACAGCAGCACAAAGGAATAGCAGCAACAAGGGGAAAATATAATAAGAAATAAAATAAGAGTAGAAACAGAATCTAAAATAAATAAAGATAAAACAGAAATACTATATACAATATAATGAATAAAATAAAATAAATAATTAAGTGGTTGTGCAGTTTGTCCCAGTTCTATTGTATGTGGTGGGATCATGAGTGTGTCTACTGTACAGACACTTTACAAATGTCACGTCCACTCATGTTAAGTTATGGCGGGACACCTTACATGTCACATGTCATAGTGCTGTTACTTGACACATGTAGTACAATATATATAAATATTATGAAACAAGATTCAAAGGCTCCACTACACTTTGTTAATATCGCTTTCTATATTAAGTCATTCTAATTGAATGAAATAGACCTTAAATGCATCATATACACTGTCACACAGAAAATATAATGATTCGTATTTATTTTGTTACTGATGAGATCTAAATATATTTGCTATAACATTACATGACATGGATTGAAATGTAAAGGGGTATTACTGTATATACAGGGGTACATGGGAGTAAAGCGTTGATTTGGTCGAGTTTGGTTTGACGGTATGTCGGTCAGTACCATCTGTCTGTCAGACATTTCCACGTCATTAACGGGAAACGGTGGCGTTGCTGATAGTACCAGTACTACACACACATCATCAAACACACGCCTACATAGCCAGGCAAGCCCCTTAACGTACGAACACGCGCTCACTCACACACACGCACGCACGCACGCACAAACACACCGAGCATCCTCCCCTCGCCCATGCGGAAAGCAGCGGAGAGTATCAAGGAGCTTCACGCGTCCAAACGCAATCACACAGTCCCGGACATGAAGCACAAAAAACGTCCCGGTGTCACGTTTCACGAGCGACAGGCGTAAACACTGCAGCTTTCAAATGACGACGGAGAAACAGGAAGGATGTCAGAGACTCGTTCTGTTCAACACACTACGACAAAGCTCAACCCGAGCCGAGGGAAGGAGGGAAGGAGGGAATACTATTAGAGCACATGACACCGCGGAATAAAATCACACCTGAGAGCAGAACAACGGCAGAGCCACAGATCCACACAGCACAGATCCACATAGCACAGATCCACACAGCACAGATCCACACAGAGCAGAGTGGTTGTAAACCGCCCTAACATGCAGTGTCAAACCCTTCCTGTGAAACCAATGCGTGCTGGTGGCGGTTCAGCACCGCGGACAGCTCTCTGTGTTTAACATCAGACTGTGGCGGGACGTCACCGCTGTTAGCGTGAACAACACACCAGCATATGTCCTCTTTAAAATCATGCACGAAGGCGGGAAACACTCTTGTTAATCCCACCCCTGTAAAAGCTGACCCCAGCGACATCTGCTCCCCTGCTTCCCCTTCGTCCGTTTCCGTGTTAAAACACACACTGGGATGTAGTAGAGGACTTCACCCAGCCCCCTTCAACCGAAAAAAACCCTCCACCACCTCCACCGCTGCTGCTCCTACCTCGTCATCCCCATCCCGGGGCCTCCGACTCCCATTCCTCCCCCGGCAGCGGCTCCGTTGAGCGGCTTCATGTGCTGTCCCGCTCCCGGTCCTGTTGCGGGTCCTCCGTGCATCGCCGACCCCATCATCCCGGCGGCTCCGGGCTCACCGCCCTCCATGCTCGCTTCGTTCCCCATCTCGGTCTCGGCTCAGGAGACGGGAGAGAGGTGGAGAGAGGTGGTGAGGTCAAATCGGCGGCGTCGCTCCTCCGTCGCTTTGTTGTTAATCAAAAAGAATGAATGGAAAAAAAGGGAGAGAAAACTGGGAGAGCGAACTCAGCGTTGCTCCTCCATCACCGCCATCATCATCATCATCCTCCTCGTCAGCTTCAGCACCAGTAGCCTGCCTCCTCCTGACGTGATGACGGGAGCGCGCCGCGCGGACACAAAGACTGGGGGGGGGGTTAAAGCGTGAGAGGAGAGAGAAAGCGAGATTAGATTAGATCAAAGTTAAATGAGCCCCGTGGGGAGAATTGGGTCGCAGCAGCAGCAGCAGCAGCAGCTGAATCAGGAAACAACGAGCCACGAGGTGATGAATGAAACTGAGGCTCCACTCTGACCTCAGGTGTCAGGAGGAAACTCACACAAATACACAGAAAACTCCCGTTTCTCAGGGCGGGATTCATCGATCCATTACCTCCAGTCTGTGCACGAGTCTGCACATTCAGATCCATAACAACTTATTTTACACTTCTCATCCCTGATTGGAGCAATAAAGCTCAAACAGATGTAAAGAAACATAATAATAAAACATTATGTGAATTTACAGCAGCATGTGAGCGTGACGTTCCCATGATCANGAGTAGAGTTAAGGAAGGAGAGGGAAGGAGCTACAGTATACGTGCTCGTCCACGCAACTCTCTCTCTCTCTCTCTCTCTCTCCTCTCTCTCTCTCTCTCTCTCTCTCATTTGAAGAAAGGGCACGTGGAGTGACGTGAACGCGCAGAGGCGTCAGGATCGACTGCACCGGAGCATCACGTGTCCAAAANGCTTTGTTGTTAATCAAAAAGAATGAATGGAAAAAAAGGGAGAGAAAACTGGGAGAGCGAACTCAGCGTTGCTCCTCCATCACCGCCATCATCATCATCATCCTCCTCGTCAGCTTCAGCACCAGTAGCCTGCCTCCTCCTGACGTGATGACGGGAGCGCGCCGCGCGGACACAAAGACTGGGGGGGGGGTTAAAGCGGGAGAGGAGAGAGAAAGCGAGATTAGATTAGATCAAAGTTAAATGAGCCCCGTGGGGAGAATTGGGTCGCAGCAGCAGCAGCAGCAGCAGCTGAATCAGGAAACAACGAGCCACGAGGTGATGAATGAAACTGAGGCTCCACTCTGACCTCAGGTGTCAGGAGGAAACTCACACAAATACACAGAAAACTCCCGTTTCTCAGGGCGGGATTCATCGATCCATTACCTCCAGTCTGTGCACGAGTCTGCACATTCAGATCCATAACAACTTATTTTACACTTCTCATCCCTGATTGGAGCAATAAAGCTCAAACAGATGTAAAGAAACATAATAATAAAACATTATGTGAATTTACAGCAGCATGTGAGCGTGACGTTCCCATGATCATACATTTTCAAACAGCTCCTTGAAAGTGCAGAGGTGCGCAGCCACAACCTCGGGGCCGCGCTCTCTGCCTGTCATGCTGCTGCTGGTGCTGGGGGGAGGAGGGGGAGGGGAGGGGGAGGAGAGAGGAGGAGGTAGAGTTAAGGAAGGAGAGGAAGGAGCTACAGTATACGTGCTCGGTCCACGCACTCTCTCTCTCTCTCTCTCTCTCTCATTTGAAGAAAGGGCACGTGGAGTGACGTGAACGCGCAGAGGCGTCAGGATCGACTGCACCGGAGCATCACGTGTCCAAAAAAAACCCACTCCATGGTGTTACACACCTGCTGGGCAGCCACTGTTTATTCACAATGAATTCGTAGCTATAATCAAAATGACTGAAGGCAGCCAGAAGATGTTTACACACCTGGACACGCTGCTACAGAGCTGACACAAGAAATGAGTTTCAATAAATACTATAGATATTTTAAAACTAGAATCACCTCTTCCTGGTCGTATCCCTCCGCCACTCAGACTAGTTCCAGGTTACATCCCTGTTTATCCAGAGTCAGATAAAACTTTAACCAATGGTGTGAACTTTTGTCATAATTTCTGTGTGTTATCTTGATGTATGGCTAAAAAGTGTTTTGTGAGGTCACACTGACCTTGACCTTTGACCGTTAAACTCTAATGAGTTCATCCCTGTGAACAAGTGAACGTTTGCGTCAAATCTGAGGAAGTTCCCTTGAAGATTCTCGAGATATCGCGTTCACAAGGCCAAACCTGCATTTTGTGAAGTCACAGTGACCTTGACCTTTGACCTTTTTCACCAAATCTAAATCAGTTCATCCTTGAGTCCTAGTGAATGTTTGTTCCAAATTTGAAGAAGTTCCATCAAGACGTTACTGAGATATCGTGTCCACCAGAGCGGGACGGACGGACTCTGGCTGGCGCCAGCACAGACGCATAAAAAGTTAAAGGCACATTTTGCCACAAATACATTAAATTAGTGAACAAGAATATTATTTATCATATTCTATTGTTTATTTCATTCAGAGCAGGTAGGTGAACTCTATCTGAAGTGGCCAAATATCCAAACGGAAACATCATTATTTCCTCTAAGACGTAGGCATGGGTATCGTTAAGATTTTAACGGTACTACTCTTCTTAACGATACTGCTCATCGATCCGGTTCTTTAACGGTACTCTTATCGATACTTTTTGAGGAAGAAAAAAAAACTTGAACAAACAAAACATTTGTCACACTTGTGACAACGGGCTGTTTCTGCATCGACTCTAGTAAAGCAGAGCCACACTTTGGACCATTTGGTTCTCTCCGCCATCGTTTTCTGTCTAAAGGTAGGCTACGAGCTTGAGTTGGTGTGCGCGCTGCACTGTCTGGTGTGTGTGTGTGTGTGTGTGTGTGTGTGTGTGTGTGTGTGTGTGTGGCACCGGAACAACAGCTCTGCCCTCCGCTCACACAAACAGCAGGCAGAGAGAGAGAGAGAGACAGATCTCTCATCTTCTGTGAGAATAGCAAAAATATATCATACATAGACGGATATTTGACAGAGTTGGTGAAATAAATGTGCAAGATAACGTTTATCTAGCCGAGAAAAACAACCAAAAAACCAACTGCTCCAGTACCGATAGCAGAACCGTTAAGGTCGGAGCTTATTGATACTGCGGTCTTGAATAATGTAGCCCCGGGGCCTGTTCAATGCCGGGGCTCGGTACCATCCCTACAACGACGGCTGCGGTTAATTGTTTGTCTGTTATTAAGCAGCATATCTCAGAAACGTTCTGCAGCATCTCAGTGACGTTTGGTAGAAAGTTCATAAACAAGTGATTCTCTTCGTTCAATCAGGAGCAGATTTTAGGAATTGTTTTTAAACCATTTTTTACATTATGACAGGACTTTCTTTCAATTTTCTTAAAAACCACTGCACTTACACTAATGGAAAAAACTGAATATGAAGGGTTAAATATTGGGCAAAGATGGCAACTGCCCCGGGGCTCTGAACCATCAGGGGCCCTAGAGGCTCCAGATTCATTGTGTGTCTGTTTGTGGTAACTTCATTAATTGAAAAATACTTTGGCAATGCAGCGCCCTGATGTCTCACCTGGTGTCTCACCTGGTAGAGCATGTACCATTTGGACTCGGTTCTTGCCACAGCCAGGGTTAAAATCCGACTCAGGCCCTTTGCTGTTTGTTGTCCCCTCTCTCTCTCTCTCTGTCCGTGTCATATTAAAGCCAAAAACATAACTTAAAACTAAGAAAATACTTTGGCAATGAGCAAAACTAAGGCACTCAATCAATTCGATCAATTGATCTTAAGGCAGTCTCTAACCAAGAGTCAACTAATGTTTGACTCTAACTAGTCCTCTATGTTCTGTGTTCAAAGTAAATCACAAAAACTACTTCTAGTCTGAAAATATTATCTTACATCCTGGTGCTGACATATGTGATTCTCATGGAGAATACTACATTCTTTCCTTTGTCACTCAATTTATTATGTTTCTGAATAAACACAATCAAATTTCATGATGTCTAAACCTCCACATTTCAAACTCTATAACCTCCAGGTTCACAGTGGTAATTGCCTCCCTGCCTGTGTCAGAATTTACATGGACCTCTATTCCAAAATAAATTTGTTTTTCACTAAACCTACAGTTCATTTTTGCCCCGAGGCTCCCAGCTGGTTTGGACCTGCTTCTACTCCAGTGGTGTTGAAGCAGCTTGGGCTGAGCAACAGCAAAACACGTGGACGTCAACAGTCACCATCATTATGCAGAAATAATGTTACTTTAATAGCTGAACTTCCTTCATTTGTGCTGACCGGAGCAGCTGAAATGCTTTCTGACTTTCTACCGTAGTCATGGTTTATTCAGCGTAAACCTGCTCAGCATCAGTCTCAGTTAGAGCAGCAGCAGCAACAAGGACAAACCCACATAAACACCAACTCTGGTAAATATTCAACAGCACCAGAAACATAAGAGTCAGTCAGATAACAGCCTCTGCGTGGTGTCTCACGGCCTCAGCCACTGGGAAAAGGTCCACGCTTTGTTCTAATGCCAAGTGTCTCCCTCTGAGGCCAGACTTTACAGAGATGAATAAGCTAACTTCAGCGCTGCATATGTACTGTGCAGCATCTCTCTCAGCGTAGAGGAAAGAGACAAACTGCTGCTGCAAATTCAAAAGAGAGAGAGACAAACATGTCTCCTCCAAGCTTCTCTCAGCTCTCACATTTCACAATTCATTTAGAACATTTTCTCTCTTTTGGACACACGTTTTTATTATCTACGGCAAACAGGGATAAAAACAGAAATGGCCTTTTTCACATTTCAAAAATGTCAAGTGAGTTAGCGCAGCAGCAGATAACTGCATATTTCAGGGACATCTTTCAAATGTGAATACAAGTACTAACCTTGGCACAAGTCCTCCTTGGGCATTTGGGTATTACTCTTTTGATAAAACACATATTTTGCAGCAAGTTCACCCACTATTTTCTTATATGAATAATCATTAGGTGTGAAATCAAACACTTTAATTTCATTTATTAGTGTGATAAATTTCACCTTTTAAATTGTTAAAGTATATTCCAGCAAAAATATTACTCACAAAAAAGTTTGCTAATGAGCCTGACGCTAGCGAGTTAGCCTAGCGAGCTAATGTTAAGACAAGTAAAGACAAGTGGACTGTTGACTCTTACAGGACTTTTGGTTCATCATTCATAATAAATGGTTTGCAAACACATTGTGTTTTATGCAGAATTTCTCACATTACATGTTAGAAACTGCACAAATAAAGATCTGAGCAAACGTAGTCGTGAATTTGACGTCCTCATAGTCTAAAACATAGGATTCAATTGCAAAATCATTTAAATCCCTCTTGTGGGTAACATTCTTTGGTAAAATATATGTTTCCTGTGCCAGAAATGGCAACCATATTGAAATTGTGAAATTCCAAGTGGCTTATGGGATTTTTCTAATTAATGGCCCCAGAGGGAAAAAAAATACCAATTTTGGTGCTTGTATCCACATTTGAAAGATTATTGCAGTCATCTGCTGCATTAATTGTGTTCTCAACATTAACAACTTTTAACAGGGCTGTAGCAGAAACAGCAGAAAAGTATAAAACCAAAGCAACTAATTTAAAATTTCCATGGGCTCAGTGTTTGTTAAACCTGCAGCATCCGTCACAACTTGTGATCTCTGAGCTTCCAGAAAGTTTCCACCCACAAACTCAATGAATAACATTGTGGGTTGTTGGGATTCAACATCAGGGATTCAACACATAAACAGCAGCCCAAAGTCAAGCAGAGGCAAAATAGGCACATCCTCAGTGTTAACATGTGATGCCTCCTTGTAAACACAGAGGCTTGAAAAGAGCAGAAAATGGACAAAAGCATTACTGTGAAGACCTTGAAGAGAAAGACTAAAGCTGTACTCTAAGAAATTACAGAGTTAAGCACCAAAACTGAGGCACTTAAAATTAAACAATGGTGAATTCATTCAAAGCAGTCCACAAGGACAAGCCAGCTCGTTCACATTTGGGCTTTGTAACATGCATAGACTTAAAAAATCACATGCATTTACCAAGCAATCTCAATACTGTGAATCACCAGGGTATGAAGAGCTACTGAGAAATGTTTCAGTTGACAATACCAGTGATATCTAATATTAACACTTCGGTAAATGCATATAGTTTGCGTTTACATTAATCAGGTCCTGACGGACTATGCAATATTTTTACTACAGGCCTTCAAGCCAGAAGGTAAATCAGCACAAATGTGACAGTGGGTGCTTTGTCATCTTTGTTGTGCAATATATATGTAAAATGTCAGATTTTCACTTAAAAAAAAAACATAAATCACAGAAGCAGCCATGCAGATAGTTTTGGGAGAGAGGGGTGGTCTGAGTCAAAAGTCCAGGGCCATTTTTTATTCTCAGTTTGTTGCTGTTTGACAGAGAGCTCTGTGCATTATGGGAAGTGACTTGGACATGTGAGTCTTGTCCTTCGGGAAGAGGATATTGTGAAAAGGTCAGTTCAGTAGCTTCAGAGATTTAACGTGCATGAGCTTTAAAAATGAAGTAACTGGACACACACACACACACACACACACACACACACACACACACACACACACACACACACACACACACAATGCCATGAACACAATATAATCATCTTTTAAAGTTAATATGACATGCTTGTTAGCAAACATGGTTTCTGACCACCTGATGAGTTTAAGCCCAATATTGATTCATCTTTAGCTCAGTTTCTGTCTCTAACTCTCTCACTAACTCAGTCCGTCAGCTATCTTGAGTTGTGCAGGTCACAGTTTTTAAAGCTTTTTTGCTGAAAACCTTTACTTATGAGGCCAAAAACGGCACTGATGAGGGTGGTGAGAATGAACCAGGGCGCCTTCATGACAAGTGTTATTATAACTCACCTGTTTACATTTTATTAAGGATTAAAATTATGGAGAATCAAGGGCGTGGCCTCTTTGAGTGACAGGTGGGCACCAACACAGTTAATAAAAACACAAAAAATAGGCATAAAGAAGCTGAAACACTCTGTAAAGCTGAGTGGTTGCCTACTACTGAAACAGGTGATAATTTTGATGGATCCATCACTACCTTGCACATAGAAGTAGTCATGTGATCTACTGTTTGTATAAACATAGGGATTATAGCAGCTTTAAACCTTCAGCTAGTAAGTGTTTTTTTGTGGTCATATTCTCTTAACTTAGATGTTTGTTTTGTAAATAGATGCTACTATTGAGTTTTTCACATGTAATTTTTAATGCTTTGAATATAAATCTTGAAATAATAATAATTTGATATCTTAAAACCAGCAAATTAATAGATACTTGCACAGGCAAGTAGAATTTTTATGTCCATGTAATTTGGCAGAACTGACCCTTTAGAGACAAAAAGCTCTAAGGATCACACCAATGTGTAGAAGTAGGCTAATGGAAATGCTGTGAATGTAGCACCTTATTTGTTGTTTGGTCTGGCTCTGATTCATCAAAGGCTCAAATCACCTGCTAAATTATTTTTGGTCCACTGGCTTTAAACAAGAAAAAGCCTGTTGAGTCTTGGCTGAACACAGTAAGCAAACAAACTTCGGCATGGGCTCTGAGAGGCTTTAAAATAACCACCGACATTTGTCATCTCTACAGTACCACACTGTAATGGCAGCAGGCCAAGCGGTCTCTTTTCAATCTGCTATCATGAAGTGGCTGATCAATTGTGGAATCCAACATCCAGTTTCCTGCTCCGGCACAGAGTCATGGCCGCTTAGGAAACCTGCAACACCAGAATCGATCACTTTGACAGACTGACTCATTGACGCTACTGTGGGGGCGAATACTTAAAGAGATTAAAATGAGCAACGTGCCAGCGCTCCACTTCACTCTGAGCAACAGGCCGAGGCAGGGAAACCCTCTTGGTCAGCTCTAAATGGCTGATTGAATGAATGATAGGTGGGGTGGACCTCTATCAGCACTTTCACTGCCCGAGTCCATAGGTAGCAACAGCAACGTCATTTATCTCCCTCCAAGGTGTCTGCCCTTCTTTTGACTTCACATTCATACTGATTATGAGCATATAAGCTTTGTTTTTATAATTCACTTTGTCAACAAGCATCCACTCATATTTCTGAACAGCCCACTTCATAATCTACAGCATGTTAGCACACACATGTGGATGATGATCTTGGTGATAAACTCAAAATCAAGCTTCTGTTGTACCAACAAAGGCAGGACAGTATAATTCGTATTGGTTCGCATTTTGCAGATCTCATCTGATTCATATACCAATTATATGCTTGAGAAACAAATATAAAAACAAGTTGAAGATGAGATTAGCGGAAGGCTGGATTAGAGTTCATGTATACCATCTGCTTCATCTAATTCATCGTTTAAATCGATTTTTTCTCTATCCATCACACAGGGGTCAGATGAGGAAGTGAAATGAGGAGGGAAAATTAAAGCTGAGACAGTAATAATCATTTTTATTTTGCAGACTGAAATGAATTAAAATGAAATTGTCATAGTGAGAGGTTTTCTGGTTTCTTATCCTCTTGCAACTTCATGGTGGGTCAGGAAGGCAGAGCAACTGCTTATGACTTTATCTTACTGTTGTACCATTGTACTGCCTTACAATAGTTAATAATAAGTTACCGGCTAATTGCATATTTTTTACAAGATCATTAGCTCTGTGATGGCCAGTCAGTTACCATATAACTGCTATTGTAGGACAAATCAACTTAAAGTTACCTAGTTAAAGTTAACGCTAGCAACCACCAACATCTCAGACCAAAACAAACACTTCTTCAGCCACACACACACGCCCACCTTACCAAGCCAAGTGAAAGAAGACACTAAACACACAACAAGAAGCACAGCCGTTACCCTGTGAACACGGCAGCCAACAGAAAAACAATCCAGCCACAACCATTAGCCACGACAGAATTGCTTAGATACGCTCCATAGCAATGCTGAACGTTAGCTAGCTAGCGATAGCAACATTTGCCAAACCAATTCGGTTAATAACAAGTTG
Source organism: Seriola dumerili (assembly GCF_002260705.1). Classification (NCBI taxonomy): domain Eukaryota; kingdom Metazoa; phylum Chordata; class Actinopteri; order Carangiformes; family Carangidae; genus Seriola; species Seriola dumerili. The sequence goes on along the minus strand of NW_019174538.1, from coordinate 937,166 downwards.
GCTAACGTTAGCATGCTACTGTTGCCGCTCATTGATGAAAACAGACATGTAACATTATGAACCATCAAGTTACTCACATATTGAGAGAAGAAAATCCAGTTCCGAGTCAAGCTGGACCCTCTAGCAGCTCGTTGGTCTCTCCACCTCTGTTTACTATCCAGAACAGTATTGGCGGGTGTCATGACTCACACTCGCGGAGCCGGTAAAACCTTAATAAATGGAATGGATGTTTATCTCGGGTCACCGGCTGACCGGGAATTGAGCCGGTAGGAAAAACATGGTTTCTTCAGTGTGGGACGCAGGGCAGTGGTGTAGTCTACATGATACGCAGGTATACGTCGTACACCCACTAAGAAAGCTCCAGAATTTCCATACAACTACTTAATAATGCCCACTACCTTACATACTACATAAAAACGTTTTGTGACAGAACTTCCACTCATAGACTGTATGTACAAACTTCCACTTCAGCAAACGGGTCAGTAAACATAACAAACTTGTGTCGCGGTGTCCCGCCCACAGCAGCATGTGATTGGTTTACGTCACGGGTAATAGCCTATCAACGCGGGCTCAGACCGGCCACAAGACGGCATGCACCGAAATCTTGGCGGGCTCGACACCCCACCCCCCTTTGCCCATTTTTGTATTAGCCGGGCGTTCGAAGTCAGGTATTGGCAAGATGGCGTCGACGGAACGACCCACTCTGAGCTTCTAAACCGCTCTTCAGAAACCAGTGGGTGACGTCAGGGAGACTACGTCCATCTTTATTTACACTCTGTGGCTGAGACTAGAGCAGTTCCGGTTAGCTAGCAGAGCTTCGTGTCGAAGGTAAGACAGCAGACATCACTGAAGATATCATAAACATCACAATCCTCTACACTGAAGTTACAACAACACCACACTCTGATGAACAAGTTCATCTGTTGATTCAAGACACACAGAGCTAGAGAGAGAGGGGGGAGGGGGCAGCGCTAACTGCTTAGCTAAAGCAACTAGCAGATCTGAATAGCATGTAAACAACTAGCTTCCGATTAGCAGCTTACGTCTCGGCAGTTAAGGGGAGCGATCCTCTGTTTATTGCAACTCTTACTGTTATGAACATGTGTTAGACATTTAAGGCAAAACTTTTACTGAACCAGAATCAGGATCTGGTTTATTGCCAAGTAGGTTTTCAACATATGAGGAATTTGCTTTGATGTTTTGGTGCAGAACAATAGACAAAGTAAGAAGAAAAGAAATATAAACATAGATGAAACAAGCAAGTACTGCAGGTAGTTATCTTAAATATAAATAGAAAAATTCAACTATGTGAAATGTTATAGAAAATTATAAAACAAAGTCTCTTTAAAACACAGCTTCTGATTTGTGAAACCTTCATTCTACTTCAGCAGGGACTCACATGCGTTTAACATATATGAACCAACATGCATGAGCAGCCAGACTGAATACCAAAAATTATTGTTAAGTAAAGTCTAATTTACAGAACTTTTAATGGCCTCACAACTGCTAAAGTTAGCCTGAAAACAAAAGAAAAATGGCGAGTATGCCATTACAGTCGGACCATAGTTTCTTTCTCTTGTATGTGAAATTAATACACCCACGAGTCGCCTATATATAATATAATATACAGCAGCAGACCAGTAACTATTTCTTATAAGCAGAGGTTTTTCTGTCAAGCAAAATAAAACTCAGTGTGTGATGCATTTTAAAAACTGTGTCACTCAAACATTGGAGACACATCCACTATGCAGTGAAATCCCCAGAGCCACGTTATGACCCTGCTGAAGAGCAAACACATTTACCCCCTGTGATAGCTGCGGGATTGCTAAACTTCAATTGCCACCAACTGGACATGTGGATTCAGTGGCTGTTTACCTTCCCCACACACATGCTGGGTTTTAAAATGAAGCCGTACTCCCCCCCCATCCATGGAGAAGCTGACCATAGCTTTTACTGCAAATCACATTCATGTAGGGAGAAAAAGAAATATGTGCTTCATTGAATATTTCCAACACCATGAGTGATTTCTCTGCTTTAATGTCACTGCTTTATAAATGCCAGAGCAATTATTTACTGCAATGATAAATAATAATACACCTCAGGAAGAGGGAAGAGAAGCTGCTCTCGTTTATCTCTATCCTTTCATTAAGTCTCTTTCTTCGCCGTTGCTTTTTTGCCCCCTGGAAGTCATGACAGAAAGAAACAAGCAGCTCTTTCAACTCATCTGAATGTAAATTTGAACATGAAATGAATAATTCATTTGATTTACAGTTTAAAAAAAGAGTTTATATTTCTGATCCCAGTAGAATTTGTAGGCTGGTGTTGAAAAAGCTGAGTGCAACATGTCATCAAGTTTTCCCTTCATTTTTTCCCAAACTATTTATACCTCACAAAAGAGTCACAGCACCTTTCTCATCCTCTGAATGCAGAGTTAATTACGGTAATGTGCGGGAAAGCTTCGGTCCTCGTCAGCATTTTGTTTGGGCTGTGTCCCAACCGATCCTGCAGCAGAACAGACCGAGTCAAATCTGTGTTGACGACAGGGAAGAGAAAGCTCGGATTATTAGGCTTATTTTGTTGTAACCTGATAAATGAATATTGGTTTGACATTGCATGAAAACCAGTTGTGCAACTGTAGGAATTCCAGAAATGAAAAGTTATAAACTGGTTTCATTTTTGCTTTTTTGTGCTTTCTTAATTATGATGAAGCGTTGTGCTTCTGAATGCTGTAAATGATATTTTGTGCACAGAGTGCAAGAAAAAGAAGGAAGTGGATAGTTGATTACTGCAGGTAATTGTGGGCAGTTGAAGGCATGATGACAACATGTTGAACACATGTTTTTCATATATTTATTGTGATGGCCACAACAACACAGGGTAATGTCAGTTCAGTCCTATTAATTCACTTCTTTTCATTTGCAGTCAATCACACTTAAACATTTAATATCACATAGTTTATTTATTTGCTTATTACACTGTAGGGTTACAATTACAGGCTGTAATTATAGGGTTACAGGCAATCTTCTGTTATATTGATCACTTGTTTCTTTGTGCTGAGTTACCGTGGTTGTTGGGAGGTCACTTCCTGGTGGAGCAAAAGGCTGAGTACTCTCAAATCTGGGAGCCAGCTGATTGGGCCAAACCACCTGTTGTTGTATCAGTTGGGATGGGGGTGTTTAGGTTTAATTAGCTTTGTTTAGTTTTTAGTTATAGTTAGTGTCTATTTTGTTTACCCCCTTGTGTCCCATTGTGTTGGGTTAGTTGATTCAGTTAACACATTGTTTACTTGTTATCTTGAGTATAGTTATCTTTTGTATTGTTGACCTCTTTTGTATTCCTAATTATTATTATTCTCTTGTTTTGTAGCATTCGAGTAAATAATACCCTTGGTTTTTTTTCAACAACAGTTCCTGTGTTCGTGTTGCCTCACTGCTCGGTCCCTGACATATTTCCCATTAAGTTGGTGGAAGTGAACAAATCTGTGACCGGCTCCTTTTACCTTGCACAGCTCCCCAGGAAACCATCCAACCATCTGAAGAGTTTGGAAGTGTAATATAAACACAGTGTGTGTCCCAGAGCAATCACCTCTAAAGAGTCCGCTCCACCTAAAATCACTGTTGTCTCAGTGGCACAGCTTCCTACAGGAAGTGATAAAGTAAAATTGATAGGCAGGAGTTTCATTTCAGGGGGAGGTAATGCACTGAAACCTACTAATTGACCTTTGTGTGACTATAACAGCTCCATTCATATTTTCTAGCCACTATAGGAGGCAGAAGAACTTCAAAACAAGTTGACAGACACACAGCTCTGACGTATTATCACCATATGAAGTTGCGATGGCTAACATTTTAGCAAACTCTCCTCTGTGCAGCACGTCATGTGCTTCATATCAGGATAAAGGTGGACAGGTGTCTGCCAAGCTGTTTCTGTTTTTAAGCTGGGTCAGACCATAATAAAATCCCATCCCATTATAAGCCAATCTAACTGACAGAGGTAGAGAGACAGACAGACAGACAGAGAGAGCGAGAAAACAGATGTCTGACAATAAAAGAATGAAGCTTTCAGACAGGAATAGAAAAGCAGTAGAGCAAAATAATGAATCAATCAGTTAGACTTCATTTGTACAGCATTTTTCATACAAACAATTTAACAGAATGAAAACAATAAAAAAACAACCCCCCCAAGTAATAAATAAAAACAATTAAAAAAAAAAAGCCAATAATAACAGGAACTGAGGAAACACTGAAGACTGGAAAGATAAAGATAACATAATAAAATACTAAAACAGAGGAGATGTATTAAAGTGAGTAAAACCAGAAATAAAAGGTAGGATATTAAAAATCAAATAAAAATTAGACAAAATGATAAAGATAAAATAATAAAAATGCTATAAGAGAGGAGACGTTTGGAAGAGAATAAAATCAGAAATAAAAGTAGAAATGAAATAAATGACCAGAAATAAAATAAATAACCAGAAATAAAATAGATAACAAGAAATAAAAGTAAAATAAGAAGAATAAAAGGACATGCCAGTAAAATGGCTTGAAATATATAAGTAAATAGACAGATAAATAATAAAAAGAAATAAAATTAGATTAAAAGCCAGAAGATTACAACAGAAGAAATGTCATCATCCACCTGCAGGTTCACCTTGTTGCTGCACATGGTTCTTTACAGACACTGGAGGAACTGAAGAAGGGAGGGTATCTTGCTGTAATGGGGGGAATAAAATGACACTTTATGTGCATATTGTTTTAAACTTAATCTTTTGCAGAGAAAACAGATTTCCATAGTTTCACCTGTTTATTCTTCTATTAGATTTGACAGAAGGCTTCTCAACAAGACTCTGTTTTTGCATAAAGCAGCATATGGCAAGTGAGCAACTGAGATGACACGTGATTTCCTCTCTGCTGCACACACACACACACACACACACACACACACACACACACACACACACACAGAGAGAGACCTTGAAACAATGGATGATACTGATGATGAGATAACAGACACACAATTCAAGTATAAAGTGGAGTTAATGAGCTTTTCTCGCACAGGACATTTTGAGTCGTTACAGCAGGAAACACACAGGTGCTACGGCTAACGCCACAGGTGCTACAGCTAACGTTAATGAACGTGACAGACCACTGAGCCACTTAAATATAATGCAGCCTCAGCTAATGTTATTATATGAAAAGGGTCTGTACAGTCTGAAGCTGATCCCATGACCCGAATAACATTTTTAAAGTTGTGCCGATGAACCCAGAGGAGGCCGTGACAAACATGCTGGAAGATAAAGATAAACCACTAACCACCCCATCCATATGCACTCTGAAAACAATCTGAATACAATCTGATTTATTGCCAAGTTTTCAACATATGAGGAACTTGCTTTGGTGTTTTGGTTTATAACAATAAATATAGTAAAAAGAAGAGAAGAAATATAAACAAAGCTAAAACAAGTACTGCAGCTCAGATAGCTTGAATATAAATAGAAAAAAATTAACATAAAAAAATATTTTTACAATTTGTGAAGAAATATTAGAGAAAATATAAATATATACAAAGCAACTATGTCGCTGTCGGGAATCGGTATTCAAGAAATGGATACTTCACTGTTTACATGAAGACAGAGGTGACGTCAGTCAAACCTGATCTTCATCCCAGGGTCTTTAATGAATTCCAACATCATCTCTATCTCTAATATCACAGAGTTGTGTGTTGTCAGTTATTCCCATGAGCAAAGTAAGAATCTGCTCAGTTGCAGGTTTAAGAAAAGTGAGTATAAAGGTTCAAAAACTCAACCAGAGAGCCCTGAACGCTCACACCCCTTCACAGTGTGAAGGCCCTGAGCCCTTAGGAGGGAGTCGCTCGTCTGTTTTTGATGAATTGCATTGTGGGAGAGCAGTGTCAGTCCACAGGACACCGATTCTGTGAGTACCTGTCACTCTTCACTGTAAACTCCTTTCATACTCAGAAGCTGCTTCAGAATGAGTGTGGTATTAAACAGAGAGTGGCGCCCTCTAGTGTCTGTATGAGGTCAACACACCGTGAACACTCAGACCGTCTCTGTGGTGGTGTTTGGTTGCAGTCACCATCTTGAGCTGTCTGATGATATTAACAAGATATTAACAACCTCAGGAGTCTCTCCTGTCTCTTCTGTTCAGCCCACATGACGTGAACGCAGCCTGGCGGCCGTCACACTCTTCCCTGCATTTACATATTTAAAGGGTTGCTGGGTCCTAGAGGCTTGTTGTGATTTAAACACATGTTTCTGTAACAACAGGATCTCCTCCCTCCCGTACCTCACACAGTTTTAATTTTTAAAGAAGATTTTAGTTCCACAGAGTGCTTCCATCCTTTGGTGACATTTTTGTAAAGTCATGCTGCTTAATGCTCAGGGATAAATCAGTTGGTTGAGCTTCATATGTTCAGTTTATTAAATAAAGCAGTGCATCAGAACAGTGGATTCATCTGTACACCAGCTTGATCTTTCTTTTTTTTTTATATGATCTGGATTATTTCAGTTTCAATCCTTAGAAATTAATTAAGTCATTTTTTAAATGTCTATTTTGACATTTCTGCACGTACACTTAATGAGTAATCTCCACTAAACTGATTAATTGATTCAACAAGCGTAAATTAAATTAAGTGCTTGATTAATTTGCATAAACTTAAGTATCATTATTCATTAAGTTAATCCAAGCAGCATGAAAAATAAATTCAATGGATGAATATAAATGTGGGCAATCTGCTGATAACAGCCTTTGACTTTCAAATGTAATTTATTAAGAAGTTCGTCATAATCAGTCGATCAATCAATGGAACTTTATTTGTACAGCACTTTACACACAGGTTAGTGCAGCTCAGATAAATCAGGTGAGAAAGCTGAGATTAGATACAATAAAATAGATTTAAAAAGCTCAAATAAGTAGAAAAGTTTGAGTGTCGTTATTGCATCTGTGTGTATTTCTGTCTAAGTACAGTTGTGTTTGAATTAACAGTTATTCTTTTCTACTAGCGTCACTCACATAATGAATTCGATGTGCGTTCCCAAACAGGTGCCATCTCAGCCTCCTCAGTCTTACCCCACTGTTACAGTTGCGTAACCCAGTGTTATGCAAAGCACCGTGCACCACTGGCCACTAGAGGGCGCTGCATGACTGAGAAGATGAGACGCGACAATGCAGTTGAAGGAGGTTAGCTAAGCATGCTTAGTCTGGCTCTAATGTGAGCAGCTGATCAGTGTCAGAACTCTGCATTAAGTCTATTGAGAAAACATCATTATAACATTATAGAAACGATAGCATATTGAAATAGACCGACATGTTGAGCTGGTGTCAGTCAGTCTGCGGCCTGTTGGTGTGTTCATAGCAATCCCAGCTTCACTGTCAGTGTCACTGAGGTGATCAGACATGTCGTCAACAGGAAACCCCTGAGGAAAGGTTCAGTGAACATACATGCTTCACTTGATATGAGCAGAGATATCCGACGATATCAAAGAGCTTCTTCCTGTTTCTACCTGTGTCTGTGGAGAAGTCACTGAAGATTTTCTTAGTGAAAGAAGAATTTAAATGAAATGGTCAAGAGCTTTCCTGCACTTTATTAATGAATTTAAACAACATGGCAAAACTTTGTCTGATGTTAAAAACAAAAAAGATTTTAAGACCTTAAAACTGTCGAATGCAATGTACTGCAGATAACACAAACTCTGGCTTAGTAACATGTTTGTGTTTGTCTTTTTTGTTTTATGGTCTCTGTGTGTGTTTTTACCTTCGTACATGAACTTGTAAAGTAAGTGTCGCAGTCAAACCAAATCTCACTCACTCACTTATTTCAGTCAGGACGTGGTTTTCTGTTCACAGTTGATCCCAACTCGTTCACCACATTGAATTTTCACCCTGACCGAACTTTGACCGGTGAAAACACAACAACTCTGAACTTCATCAGTGTCGCAGCAGTAAAAAAAAAAGGACAGGTGGAGTAGTGAGCAGCAGTACGTAACAACACCACAGCCCTGCAGCCAGCAACACCTGTTATTACACCTGTGTTTGTCCCTCATGAAAGACGTCCATACAGGTAGACGACAGGTGAGACTCACATGATATCAGTGCCAAGAGGTTATTTTAATATTATTATGCCAAATTAGATCATGTTTGATCCGTTTACCTGCTGTTACCTTGAGCAATAATTCAATGTCTCCACCACTTGAGCACCTTATTATTACAACTGACATGTTGCATGGAGAAACGCCATGTCGTTCTGCTGCGATCTGTTTCACCTGTCTGTCAGGTGCATCATGGGACAAATAACACTCTTTTTCCATTCTTATTAATACACAGAGATCTGTGACATTATTAAGTTTCCAGTGCAGCTCCACCAGAGTTAAACCTGAGCAGGTAATCAGCCACCATCACTGAAAATGTCTCAATAAAAAACATTATGTAGAAGAAATGTCATTATATTAAAGTTTACTGTGTTTTCATTAAAACAGCCTTTACTCACACATAGATACAAAAGTGATGCAATCTTTTATTTTAGTCTATTTTTTAATTGCAAAATAAAACTTTCAATGTATAGTGAAATAACGACTTAATATCCCCCTTATATGTAGATTTAGTGATTATTTTATTATTAATTAATGTATCTATCAATTTATTGTCAAATATTTAGCATTATATTTTTCTGGTGATAAACAAAGAAAAAGGACTGAAGGACTGTTCCATGACAACACTGAATAATAACAATAATAATAACAATATAATAATGATAATAAGTATTATAATAATAATAATAAATACAGGGTTGTAAGTTATTAAACATGAAATAAATCTCATCCTAACTTTGTGTGTTTCACTTGTGTTGTCGTGTCCACAACAGTTTGATGTTCGTGCACTTCCGGAACTTTCGTAATGGCTTTTTTTTTTTTTTTTTTTTTTTTTTTTTTTTTGAGCGCGTGCAGGGACCAACAGGACCGACCCTCCTCTTCCAGCAAGAAAACTGATGAATGAGTGAAAGCGGCCGAGCTGCCCTGCATCTGATTAACCACTTCACCGGTAACAGCTTCTCACTTGGAGGGACTTGCTGCAGACCCGGGGACGGAAGGTGAGAGACACGCGGCGGCTCTGACTGTCCGGCTCTTCGTGGTTTTTCTTTCTGTTCAAACCTTCTTGTTTTTCTCTGTTTGCATCTCTTTTTTTTTTTTTGTTGCGGAGCGTCAATTAGGCTCCAGACAATAGAGGAGCACGCTGCGCTGCTGCACCTCCTCCCGCTTCCTCCTGTCTGCATTGCTGATGCAGCCTCCTTCCGTGTTATGAAACGAGCAGCACGCTGCTTCTCGTCTTTCTTTTTCCTTTTTTTTTTTTTTTTCCTGTTTTCACACCGAGTAGCTCCGAACGAGCCGCGACCGCGACACAGCCGAGACCGGCGGGACACGAGCCCGACACACCGCGGGGTTAAAGAGCCGCGCGGGAGTGAATGGTGAAGACCTCATGTGCAGCAGCGTTACCCAACAGACAGTCAGGCTGTGGGTCAACTAAAAAGGAAGTGGCTTATGTAAAGAGTTATGTAAATTGAGGCTTAAATGTTAAAAGGTTCGGTGCTTTACGTTTCCAAAAACATTTAAACAGCCATGATCCGTCCGCTGCGGCTTGTAGGTGAATAAAGTTGTTTTCAGTTTCCACAATAATGAAGGAAAGTCTTAGTCACAGGTTAAGAGGCTGGTTCACAGGTGATACACTCACCTGCAGTGGTAGAAGCTGCAACATGAAACAGGAAGTGAACGTCAACCCCCACCCCCACCCTGGATGAAAGGCCCATCCTGTATCCACTAACTCACGCCTACAGTCCATCTGCTCCGCTCCGGCTCAGGTGATGAGTTTGTAAACCTGTAGGTTCGGTTTGTTTTCACACAGAGAAAAGTTCAAGTTAACCGAAACGCATCATAACAAACCAGGTGAGAACGTTCTCTCCTCTGATTGGTCAGATTGAAAAGTAAACACAGGAAGAAGGTGACGGGAGTTTGGAGTTTCAGATTGTTTTGGTCCGAATCGTACTGAGAGGGAAAATGACCCAGGGTTCAGTTTAACTTGACGTTTTAATGAGCTGTGTCCCGGTTCAGGGGCGTCATAGACCGCGAAGGCCGAAATGACACGGTCTGGTCTTTGGAGGATTTTAGTTGTCGTCACCATCTGTTCCCGCCTTTACTGTTGTGTCGCAAAGCCTTTAACTTGAGGTTTTAAGTCTATTGGTTTGAACAGTTGAACCGTTAGCTGTTGAACTGAGCTGAAACTCAACACTGACATTTAACAGTGTGATCCTCACGCTCTCTGTCACTGTTGTTTGCTTTCATCACTGGCGCGCATTGAATCTTGGGACAGGACGCAGACGGACGCATTTGAAGGAGCCTTTGAAACGGGACAGTCTGGGCGCCGCTGTGACATAATCAGTTTTCAGATGCAGCCTCTGAAGGACGAAACCCTGAACTGGGACACAGCTATGATGTGTCAACACTGTGTGGCGTGGCTTGTAGGGGAGGGGGGGGGGGGTCGCAGGTGGACGTGTGTAATTGGTTGGATAAGTGGCCACTTTAAAAACCAGCTTGAATGAGACTGAAACGCTTGATGGGAAGTTATAAGTAAGAGCTGGAGAACTGGGACCTGAGACTTGACTCGGACCTGGATTTGAGAGGTTTCCTCTCCTGATTTAGCGCCGCGCTCACACCGGGAGGTTTGAACAGGAAGGATCGAAACTGACGCAGCAGAACGTCATCCATCATCTTCTTTTTTTTTTTTTTTTTTTTCCATGTGTTCTCCTCATTTACCAACTCACAGTAACAGTCAGTGAAACTCGTCTGCTAACTGTTCTATCAGAGATGTGAGTGTGTTATGTTAATAGCGGTTTAATTAAAGGGTAACTCCGCGTGTTTTCAACCTGGTTGTGTCGTATCTTAGCTGCAGTTTTCCTTTATTATCCGACAAAGAAAGTTTCAGCTTAAAGGCTTTCAGTAATTAATTGTATTTTTTGGGGGTAATCAGAAGTTGAAAGCGAACAAAGGTAATGTGGTTTCAAGTCACAATATCTGCTGTGAAAAAGGCGTGTTAGCAGAATATATCTGGGTTCTCACACTTCAGACTGCGTCCACATGAAAACGATCTCCGTCCAGACTAACACACCTGAACACACACGCACAAACCTGAACAATCACCTACACTGAGCATGTACGAGCCGGTGTAAACAGGAAGTAGATTGTCTCCTCCGCAGTAAATCTTCTGAAGGAGGAACAGCAAAGACAGTTGTAGCAATATAGCACGTTGTATTCATGAATGGTAGTCCAGGCTGATGAGAGCCAATCAGGAGAGACCGTGGGTGTGACCTCAAACGTAGGAAAAGAAATGAGCTTTAAAAACGAAAACGTGGTCGTGTGGACGTCGCCTGAGTGGTTTCCTCCATTTCACAGAATGTCTCTGTAGAAGCTCCGGAGAAGTTGTGTGAGCGTGATGCAGACGGTATGAGAGAGATGAAGAGCAGGAGCGCAGCTGAGAGTTGTGCCCTTTAATCAATAGCCAACGCGCCTCATAGTTGCAGTGCATTGTGGTCAGTTGAAGTAACAGCAGGTGATTGGTTGTGTACTATGGATTTCTGTCTGAGACTGGTGTGTAAAACCGTCGCTGAAAGAAGCTCCTCTACAAATAGAAGGAAGCCTACATGGGGTTTTCTCTTGAAAGTCCTCTGGTGTATTTCCCTTCAGTGTTTCGCTGTTATTATTATTAAGCTGTAGTAGATATTGTGTCTCTGTCTTCTGTTTTTTTTGGGGGGGGGGGGGCTTTAACACTGAACACACATTTTAGTTCACAAGTCACATACTGTACCAGGCTGAACGACCCGTGGCAGCAGGATTATGTTCTAATAGTCTGATTCTCAGGCTCCTCTGTCTGCTTCACTGTTGATTCAGACTTTGTTCATTTCAGTCTGACCTTGGATCAGGTAACCAGCGAACCACTTCAGCCAGACGCAACCTGAGCGGATGAAACCCTCCTGCTTTCTCCTTTTTCTTTTTTTTTTTTGTTCGTTCTCTCAAAAAGCAATGTGACATGAAGGTTTGTGCTTGTCTCAGTGTTTGTCCTTGTTAGTCAAGGTCAGTCTGACTAGCAGACGGGTCAGAGCGGTTAGCTAGTTAGCATCTTTTCAGAACAGTTAGTGTAGTTATCATCTTTTGTTAGCATCTTTTATTTGTTTATGTTGTTTAACTTGTAACTGGCAGTGGCTGACACAGTGTTAGCGGTGGTGCTAATGCTAACTCTCTCTCTGTACTGACAAGTCCCCACAAGTTGACAGGATTGGTTCCTTAGGTTTGTGACGTGTGAAACCCTGGCTGTCTGAATCTGTGTTGATTATTTCACTCATCATATGTCTGTGTTATATAAAAACATCAGATGGACGTTAACGTTAACCCAGGCCTGTTGTGGTGGAAGTTACAGTTTGCAGTGACATGTTTGTTTATGAGGGTTTGTCTGCAGTAGATGAGAGATTCTAGATTCTAGAAATTCTCAAGGCAAAGTTGTTTTTGTGGTTCCGCTGATTTGAATAGGAGAGTGGTCTCAGACTCTCAGACTTTCAGACTCCACTGTGTTCAGTATATAAAGTGATTTCTTTCTAATCTGTGCTCTGTTCGTCTTTCTTCATTCGCTCATGAATGTAGAAGAAGAAGAGAATACCTGCAGCCTCGCTCGGCTTCATCTCTGACCTCAAACACAGGTCAGGGTAGGTTTGATTTAAGTTCTGTTTAACCCAGATTCTCTGTTTAATTTTGAGAAGGATGATCCGGGGGCGCTCTCCTTTTCATCCCTCCCTTCATCCTTACATCACTCCTTCGGTCTGTTCCTGCTAACGAGCTCAGCGGGTGGCTGAGTACAGGAACAGAACAGCACAGTGGTGAGGGAAGGAGGGAGGGAGGAGTGGTGCTACTGCTGGCGTGCTTGACATTTATGCACTTTAATGGCGGTTGAAAATGAGATGAGATTTCATCTGCTGCTGTATGAGAGGAGAGGAACTGTGTGTGCACAGCATGAGAGCGCAGGTGGCGATGTCAATCAGACGTGATGTGTGACGCGCAAAAGTTCAAACTACCAGTAAGTAATGAAGACGATGTGAGGTTTGCATGTTTCATTTGTTCTGGTTGTTAGTTTTTTATTTCTGTACCTGGATGTTGTCGACCATCGAACAGATGAAGTGATGCAGGAAAATTCGACAAAATCTAGTTTTTGTCAGTGAAACAACATTTAGCCCCGAGGCCTGTACGAAGCAGGTTCAACCACACACTGTAAATAAAGATGGACGCTGTCTCTGTGACGTCACCCACAGGTTTCTGAAGCTCAGAGTGAGCTGCTCCACCATCGCCATCTTGGCAGTGTCTGACTCCGCCCCCTAACTCCCAGCTAATCCAAAAGTCAGCAAAGAGGAGGAGCCTGTGTGGAGCTTAGACTTAGGTTCATGACAGTGTGTGGCAATCATACCCTCACCACCTGTCACTCAAAGAGGCCACGCCCTCAATCCTCCTTAACTTTAGTCCTTAATAAAATGTAAACAGGTGAGTTATATAAACAGGCGTCATGAAGGAGGAAATCAGCTCTAGAGACCAAAACAGTTTTTGTACCAGGCTGTAAACATGTTGATTTCTGCTGTAAAGTTGGACATTTTAACATGGGAGTCTATGGGGACTGACTCACTGTTGGAGCCAGACTCTAGTGGTCGTTAGAGGAACTGCAGCTTCTGGTTCTTCACTGTTGATGCTTCATGTTTCAGCCTCGGAGGTTGATGGTTGGTTCAACACACTCAGAATATCTTTCCAGTATCTGGCTTAGCCGAACCTAACATTGTCCATCCTGATCACCTGTATGAAGCTGTTATCACCTGGTTCAGTTAAACCTGAGTTCACCTGTCGGGCTGTGAGCGAGAAAAACAGCAAAATGATTCAACTGATTTATTTATCACTTCATTGTAAACTCTTTTGTCCCTGTTGGGATCCTGTAGGAATGATGACTCAGTTTTTCCAGTGATCTGATTGGTCAGTAGTTTGGCTGGTGACAGGTTTTGATCTGATCCTCTGAAGTTAACCTGCCCCAGAGCAGGTTACCATGGTGATTTACCTTGGTAACCTCAAACCCTGCTTTGTACCACAGGCCTCTGGCAGCCTAAACACCACATCACGTCTAAACATCTGGAGTCATTTAGCAGCTCGTAGGAGTCCTGTAAGAATCAAACATAAATTAAACTCAGTGTTTTTCAGACTTTCTTAAAAAGATCATATTATGATCGATCAAATAAGAAGATTTGAAAAGACAAACTTAAAATTTCTTCAGATGTTTTCGTGTAATGATGTCGTATGTTGGTGCAAAACAATCACAAGTGACGAGATCGTGCTTCATGTGCACACACTGACCTTGGTGCTGGGTAACCTTCAGGATTCCTGAGTTAATGGTTCGTTTTAAAATCATTCTATTTTGTTTTGTTTTTTATGTTTATGTATCAGACAGTTGAAGCTGAGGAGGCAGACAGGAAACAAAGGGAGAGCTTGGACTCACTTCTGAAATAGTTCTGTTCTGAATTTGCAACATGGAAATAAAATAAAAGTAAAAACTTTCCAGAAAGCATTTGGACAAACTTAAACACAGCGGGAAACAAGTGATCAGCCAAGTCAGCCAGGAAACAAAAGGTCTGATGATGAAAAACTTTCTTTTTCTTTGTTTTTTTTTTAATGATGATTTGAAACCAGGAAACAAACTAGAGCAGCGTGTGAAAACTCTAGAAGCTGTGTTAGAAATGTAAGAAGTGTTAATGATTTAAATGCAGAAGGATTATAATCAGACAAACATTGTCAAGTGTGGAGCAAGATTTTCTATTTTATGTTCCACTGAAAATATAAACCTGAAAACATGAACATATATATGTGCACAAAATATAGACAAAGCAGAAAAGATCATACATTTGGTTGGGACTTATTTCTGTAAACTGAGTCTCATCAGAGAGTAAGGAAAGAGGAGGATGATACAGTAACTGTCACTCAGGTGGAGCTCAGACCTGAGGCCGTCCTAAACCTGCAGGTGAGGGATGGAGGCAGCAGCGTCTGTTTGACCTACACTCCTTGTAACAGCGGGGGGGGGGGGGCATATTCAGAGACGACTGAGACATCACAGCAGGGAGTTTAGATTTAAGAACAGATCTAGAAACAGTTTCACCTCCTTTCCCTTATTGTCAGAGACTTATAAACCGCAGCAGAGGAAGAGACGAGGCTCTGAGCCCTGCTGCCTTTTTACGTTTTAATAATCCTTAAATATATATATGTATAACTTGTTTAATCTTTAATCTTTGTTTAAGTTTTCCTCTCATTTGGGGAAAGATGATTCTTGTCGGACCAGGATCACACTGGATGTGTGGAGTGTGTGTGGCAGCCGCGACCGTCTCGGTTTTCGCTCGAGGTTAGAGCGACACATTTTATGTGTGATGCGTCTCCCAGCAAAAACAGACCTGATGATGTCATCGTGACATCACACCAGCAACATCACATCAAACTGACTCCTTCCACTGTAGTTACTGAATCTGAATATGACACAGACATGAAAAAATAAGAATATGTGATGGAAATATATATATTAATAAAATAGATATGTTTTTGGAAATCTTCAGCTGCTAAATGTTGGACTTTCTTCAGCAGCTGCTCGTTATCACTGTCGTTTAGTCGTGATAACTTGGTTACTTGGTAATTCATCATCATAAAGGACAAAGAAAATCAGATGTCTGAATGACGAACTGCTTATTGACGGATTTTCTATCAATCTGACTGATTGATCAGAGGATTAATTGTTCCAGCTGTAGTTGGCTCGTATTTTAAGGATCCTGGTTAAACATGTAGTTTCAGGTTAGAATCAGTAGTGCTGGATTAATGTGTGCATGTGCGTGCCTGCGTGTGTGTGTAGATGCACCTGTTATTGTTGACATTAGTCACTTGTTGACCGTGGGTATCCATGGGTACGCCTCGTGCTCGTCTGTCATCTTGTTTATCTTCATCTCTGTCTCCCATCTAAATTACAGCTGTGTGTGTGTGTGTGTGTGTGTGTGTGTGTGTGTGTGTGTGTGTGTGTGTGTGTTTTAATATTAGAACCCAACTGATACTGGATTTTTGGAGCTGATGAAATCAGTATATGGACATACACTTTCCCATGTAAGTGAATGGTGTTGTAATCTCTGGGCTAAGATGCTAACACATCAGCTTCCACTCAACTGATGAGCTATGAAAGTAGCCATGTGCTAATGATTCATATGTAACTATGTGAAAGATAGAAGAGGTGATATAGTGGCAGTAGCAGGGAACATTCAGCTCAGGAGTGAACGACCTTTAACTCAAAGAGATGATTTACATCACATCTTTGACTTTTTGGTTCATTTTTGATGAACAGTCGTCTGCGTGGTGCATCTCAGATGTTCCATATGTCTGATGAATCTGAGAGGAGATCACTGTTGCTGCAGGAGCAGATGGTGAAACTAAACCTTGGACGTCTTCGAATAAATAACTGTTGGTGCCAGAGTGGTTTAAAGAATCTCTTCAGATCCTGATAGTGCAAGAAAACTGATTTGTGCAGAGAGAAGGATTCGAACTTTAGTCAGATAATTGGTGACTATTGACTGAACTCTTCTTCTTCTTCTAATTCTTCTAATTCCTCTCCCCCTCCTCTCACTGTGCCTGTGGTTGATGGAGTCAGGTTCAGCGGTGGAGACCCTTCCCCTTCACTGTCCCCACGTGAACCCTGAACAACCCCAGTGAACCCGCTACACCCTCACTGATTGGCTGTAGAGCAGCCAGCAGTGTCCAATTGGAGATCATTCTAGCCCACTGATTACAGAGCCCCCTCCCCCACTGCTTCTCGACCCCCACCTCACTGATCCAGGTCACCAGTGTGTGTGTGTGTGTGTGTGTGTGTGTGTGTGTGTGTGTGTGTGTGTGTGTGTGTGACCTCTAGGCCAGAGTTTGAAATGCAGGTTAATCCTGAATAAACTCACCATGTCGAACGTATTTAAAGGTTCAGAGACAGAAATAGAAAAACAGTTTGTGTCTCAGGTTGAAATTAGAAGCAGCAGGATGAAGCTCGGGAGGAATCTGTCACAGCTCAGACGCCGTCAGTCCGACTGAGGACAAGTTTAGACGAGCTCCG
>NW_019174538.1:899959-914959 GCF_002260705.1 Seriola dumerili | reverse complement strand
CCCAGAGCAACAAGCTGCAGAAAACCACCTCTGTGCAGCTCTTGTAGAATGTGTCGGGGGTTTGAACTCTCACCTGTGCTTTGATCAGGCGCCGTCCTCTGTGGTGAATGGTGTTATCATTTTTGAATGTGTTGGTTTAATGTTGGACGTCTTTCATAGAGAATCTGAAACAAAAAGATTGGTTAATAAGTCTGAAGGAGATCTCGAGTTTAAAGACGCCGGACGAGTAAAGTAGCTCGTTTCGTTTGATCACGTTCTACGACGCAACACAACGTGATTGGAAATAGGAAACATCAAACTCCGCTCCAGTTTGTTTTTCTGCAAAGTGCTGTTTCCTTTTTTCCTTCAATCAACAATACTGTAACATGCTGTTATAAGCAAGTTCACCAGGAAAAGAGAAATTAAAGAAAGTGATAACATGACAAGAAATAACATGAGAATAGATCAGGTGACGTGACGTGACGTCATCCAGAGAACGACTGACGGCTTATTAATGCTATAGATTTAGATGACTTGTATATATTCGGGTTGTTGAAGGCTGTTGAGACGGAGAGGGAAACATAAACGTAATACAGTAATATACGGCGTTTAAAGATAACAAATCTTGTGACACCCCTGAAGTGGACTGTACCATCTCTAACGTCTCGTCTACCTGCCTCCCTCCATCACTGGCTCCGTCCTCAACACACAAGGAGCTGCGAACATACACTGTATGTTACATAACACGCCTGCTGTCCTCTGACATGCAGGCTGCACAGTCCAAGAGGGTCTAAGAACGGATGTGACTTTCAGGTTATGTGGGAAAATAACAAGCTGTACAGTGTGTGTCTGTGGGAGAGTCATGTGATCTACTTGCAGTTGTAATTGGAGTCAGGTTACTTTTAATTTCAGGGAATGTTTCTTTTAACAAAACAGATGCTTCACGGCGTCAAGAAGAAACCTGGACCTTTTTAACTCTCAGGGAGCTTCCTCTTGTTGAGGATCAACTGAAATTACCAGCAGCACCTTTGGCTTTAGTGCCAGTGATACTTTGGACAGTGAGACCTCTTGACTCTTGATGACAGGTTAGTCTGTACTGACATATAGTGACTGTGTTTGTCTTGGACTGATGAATCACACACACACACACACACAGACTAATGAGCTCCAAGCCAAAAATCTGCAGTCACCACTTCCCTGGCATGTAACGTTACATAAGGAGGTCACTGATCCAGGTGCAGTATGTGCTGGCTCCCAGTGGTGGTTGGTCTGCGGCTGGTATCTGTGTCACGGTGTCTGATCGTTGTGGGGAGGAGAGGTGAGCCACGCTACTGAAGTGTCCATGAGCGAGACACAGGGTCTCTATCCCAGCAGCAGGTTTGTTTTATGGTGGATCAGAGATCAGCGTGGGGACGACACTGTCTGTTCATCAGCCACTTTTTTTTTCCAGAGAGAAGTATCTCTAAAGATCAACTATTCGATGGGTTGAAGTTCGTGATCCCCAGAGGATTAATCACCATATTTTTGTTTGCGAGGGAAATATCTCGACGAGGATCGGAGTGCTTCCCCTGAAGTTTTGTCCCCACATTCCCCCTCAGATGAACCGTAATCACTGTGGTGTTCCTCTTCGCTTGCGGCCTTGCGTCTTGGGGGAATTTCTTCAAATATGGCACAAATGTTCATTTCGATGCAAGGATATACTCTGGTGGTCAAAGGTCAAGCTCACTGTGACCTCACAAAACACGTTTTTGGCCACAACTCACAAATTAATACACGAACTGTGATGCAGTTTAACTCAAATGTCTATATGGATAAAATGAAGTGATGACATTTTATATCCAAATGATCAAAGGGTAACTTCACTGTGACATCATAACGTTTGTGAAAACACTTGTGACCTGATTGGTCGAGGAAACAACCACAAGGAGATTCTAGTTTATTTTTGTTCTGAATTCACATTCAGTCGTTTGTTTTTTGTGCTAATTAGCGAACGTTAGCATGCTAACACGCTAAGCTATAATGGTAATAAGAGGGAATATTACCTTTTCTATTACCCCTGTAACATTGTGATGTGAGCATTTAAAAGGGCTTTAAAGGGAAAACATTTAATACATCTTTATTTCTGTTTTTGAAAACAATGGATTTTTTAATTTTATTTTTTTACAGAGATGTTTTCTATAGTTTGACAGAAAAACACCATTCAGCTGAAACAGTGTGAGATGCTTGTGTGGTTGACTGAAACCATTATAATAATTTCACCCGTTGTGCTGAAGGAACCCGTGGTCGACATGATCATCGGTGTTGTCTTGACGAGGATCGGCGCCGCAGCAGTGATTACCTCTGTGCGGTCGGGGGCCCTTCACTCGGCCCTTGAGCTGATTTTGAAGCAGCTTTTGTTTCACTCGTTTGAACACGAGTGGAGTCAAATGAGAAACAATGAGAGTGTGATGATTATTCTGCCTGCCACATCGCCGCCGCCATCCCATCCCAGGTTTACGGTCCTGGAGTGAGACGTGTCTGACTCGTGTTCCTCCTCTGAGCTCATTACCATAGAAACAACAGGTCCTGTGGTTAAACACACATCTGTGTTTTGGGAAAGCAGAACGTCAAAGCTCAGCACGTCAGTTTTCAGTCCGTGGCTGGATTCATGAGGCCTGTAAAAACCACACTGACGGGACCAATAAGTCAAGTTGGCCGCCACTAGCTGTTGTGTAATCTGCTGTGTAATGTTATGCAAGGTGAGCTGGCAGGTGATCAAAAGTAAAGCTCGCTGTGATACTACTGTGTGTCTGGCCTCAGTGCGGATTATTTAGAGATTTAAGATTCTTGTTCATGTCGACCGAGGAAACATTTCACTGAAACTCACAGATGTTGGTGAATTAATGTGATTTATAGAATAATAGAGAATTGTTTTATTCGATGATTTTGATTATGATTTCTGTAATAATGACATTTCTGTTCTCGTGTCTTTGTAACTATCTGAAATTTAAATCCTCTCCTCCCCACCTCGTTAACGTCCACATGATGTTTTCATATAACACAGACACATGACGATGAAATAATCATCAACACCATGACTGAGTGTTTCCACCTTGAACTGCAGTGAACCAATCACAGTCTCATAAACACAGATTCAGGGTTTCATACGTCACAAACCTCAGGAACCAATCCTGTCAGCTGGTGGGGACGGGGGGCGGGGCTAAATACACCTGAAACCTTGTCAGTACAGAGAGAGAGAGTTAGCATTAGTATTAACACAACCGCTAACACCGTGTTGCTAACAAACAGCATAAACAAATAAAAGATGCTAACTAGCTAACGGTTCTGACCCGTCTGCTAGTCTCTGGTTCTGGTCTCAGACTCCTCCTCTGAGTCTGGGTCTGACTGAGGCTCAAACATGTGGCTGAGTCTCTCTGATGTTTCCTCCTCTGACCATCTAGATGCTCTCTGCTCTTTCACCTGTCCACCTGGAGCCAGCAGGTGGTGGGCGGAGCTAAAGGCCTGATCCAGGAAGTGAGAGGAGATGAGCTTCAGATCCAGTTTTTATGAGTGAAAACATGTGAAACTAAATATGAATCAGAGCAGAAGAAGGAAGAGGACGAAGTTCAGAAAATGATCATGACTCTTGTTGTGGACGTCACAGAGTTCTGATGCTATAAAGAAGGAAAGAAGGAACATAACTTTGCTTTTACCAAACCACAGCTGATAAGGAAGGACGCGGTGGTTTCAGTTTATGATTGTTTGACTGCCTCACAGAGAGAAATGCCTGTGAGTGATGTGAGTGTAATTTCGCTGCTGCTCATAGACGGAGCTTTTAAAAGCATCTTGAGACTCCTGAGAGCTCTTCACCTCCGTCGTCTCCGTCCATCTCCTCCGCAGCTCTGCCTTTCATCTCCAGGTCATCATGCTGGTTCTGTCTCTCTGTCTCTCAGATGGCTTTTAAAATACTCCTGTAAAGTACATTCAAAACCCCTGGAGGTGAACTTTACCTACAGAGCAGCAGGGAGAAAGGAATCTGATGCATTTCCTCCCCCCCCCCCGGGAGAGAAAACACCAGCTACATGAATATGAGAGTTCTTCTTTTCATATCTGTGAATATCAGAGAATAGACGAGACCTCACCTTTACCTGCAGTTCATCACATGGTTAATATTCACTGCAGACTGATGTCTACTGGTCGTTTGATCCGTTTGATTCTGTGACAGTTTTTACTCTGCATGAAAACACCAGGAATTCCTTTTTCCATCATAGTTTTCCTGCAGAAACATCTCATGTAGAAATCAAGAGGTGATAACAGAATATAATGGGTGGTGTTACAAAGACAGGTTCTTTATTGTCATTGCAGACTAATACAAACTCAAATTATGATTGGCAGCAGTCCTCTTAGCAGCATATATTAAAATAAATAAAGAAATATATAAATATACAATAAAATATGCATATAAACATCAATGATGTGACTATAAATTGTGGATATTGCACAGTGATTGTGGTATGATGAGAACAAAGACAGGAGCTGGATCATCTCATCAGAGATCAATAATCCTTAACGAATGAAATCCAATTTAAAATAAGATTCATTTAAAGTCAACATCATGGAGGTTGATTATAATGTAGAACTGCATAATGTTGCTGTGTGTGTGTGTGTGTGTGTGTGTGTGTGTGTGTGTGTGTGTGTGTGTGAGAGAGAGAGAGAGGAGTCATTTCATTGGTTGTGTCTCCACTTGTTCGTTCACTGATTGGTTCTCACCTGTCCTCTGGGCTTCAGGTGTGTGTGAGCGGTGTGGCCATGCTGAGGTAGCAGCAGCCTGCAGGTCAGGATGTCTGATGAAGAAGAGGAGCGGCTGAACAGGAGGAGGAGGGAGGAGGCGATCTGTTATGTCAGCGATGAAGACGAAGACAACGATGGAGACGATGAAGATGAGGGGACACCTGGTGAGTCAAAATGGCGGCTTAAGACCGTCTCACATCGCTCCCGGTGCGTTTACCATTAACCAACGTCCTAGAGACTCGAACCAGAGCGGCAGCGTTCAAAGTGTCAAGTGAGTCAAAGTCATGATGACAGAGTTTCTTTTCATTATAAATTCGTTTCTGATTTATCTATGATGTCACTGTGACATCATCAGGTCTTCTCTCTGTCTGTTGCTGGGAGACGAGTCACACGTGAAAAATAGAGACGCCGAATCTCTAGATCACGTGATGCAGCCGCGAAGAGAGAGAGAGAAATGTGTCACGCCAAGGCCAGGAACGCTGGATGCGTGGCGTGAGCGTGGCGGCTGCAGAGCGTGTTGATTTTCATTTTGTTAAACGGATTAGAGCGGACACACCGGCTGCGTTGTGATTCTGTCTCGCCTATTTTTCATATACGATGTGTCTTGCAGAAGAAACCGATGATGATGATGTCATAGTGACATCATACCATCGACATTACATCAAACTGACTCCTCCCACTATAGTTTCTATGTCTAATCTGAATCTGAAAATGACACAGACATGAAAAAATATAAATATATTTTTAACCATTGCAGCAGCTGCTCGTGGAGACGGAGACGTTTTAGAGACGTTTTCTGTCAAAAATAAATCTGAAATTATTTAGTAATTAACAGCACTCCAACGTTCGACGTCAGCCGCCGCGCTGACGCCACGCATCCAGCGTTTAACATGTGCACCGAAATGAACACCAAGACGTTCCACAGCCGCGACGCACACGCCATAAAAATGAAGCGAGGACCGACTCCTCACAGTTTGTCGTAGAGTTTTCTTCCTTCGTTGTTTTCTTCTACTTCCTGAACTCCCCCTCTCCCTGAGCGTCGGGTCACAAGCTCATGTGGGTGATTCATGTCGAAGCCCAAGACCTTTCTTTTCTCCAACTGTTTGTGTGTTTTCTTGTGTCTCCTGTTTAATGTTGCTTTTATTCTCTTTCACTCTTCTGTGAAGCTCTTTGTGTTTTAAAAGGTGCGGCACAGATAAACACTGACTTTCTTACGTACCGTATAAAACTGTACTGTCGGGGGGTTTTTAAAGACGTTTCCGTCAAAACAAACTGAAGCAGCAGCTGCATCGTCCTCATGTGTGACCCGACCGGCTCTCCTCAGCCGGCCGTGGCCTCGTGTCCTCCCCCAGGAAAACAAAACTCCTCTAAACTCTCTCCTCATTTCTTCTGTTGCCAGTATGTGTTACATAACCCAATGAATCATCCATTAGTTCTATTAGACGCTGAGTCGTGTGTGTGTGTGTGTGTGTGTGTGTGTGTGAGTGTGTGTGTGTGTGTGTGTGTGTGTGTGTGAGTGTGTGTGTGTGTGTGTGTGTGTGTGTGTGTAGGAGGTAAGATTTAAACTTCAGCTGGAGAACTTAAATGGCGTCAGTCGTTTGATCTCAGGGAGAAAAAACTGCCTGTGGTTTTTAGTATTTACTGTTTTTAGGATGTGGAGTGAGAGATGGGGGAGGGAGGAGCAACTCTGGAAAACACCTTGTTAACTTCCTGTCTTATATTTCATAAACTAAATGTTTGGCAGTAACATTTCCCTCCCTCACGCTCGGAGAGATTTTTCATTCGATTTGCAGCAGAACAAAACTTCCAGCTTCTGAAATATTTCAGTGTCAATTAATGAGAGAGACAGAATGAGAGATTTACCTGCAGGAATAATGATGTTTAAATCTGCTTCTGCACTGATTCTACAATTCAAATAACTTCATTGGCACGCTGTGAGTGTGTCATCCTGTTGTTCTGTTTGTGAGAACTAAACTCGAGTGTCAGACTTTGAAAGGAAATTTAGTGCCGACGTCTCTCGTTTAAAAGCTGGTGGAGGGTGAGACTTGGTTAGGGTTGGGATTGTGTTGTGTTCATGGTGAATGAAGGTTCATCCTGTCCCTCTGTGTCTTTGGTCTTTATTTACTTCAGACTCATCTATTTGTTTGAATGTGGCTGTATCACAGGAAAGTTTTTTCCGACTCATTTCTGTCAGAAACTCAGTGAAATAGTTGAGCTGACTGTATCTCAAGCTCCGCACCAGAGTATTTGTCGGCGGTTCTCCAGAGACTTCCAGCGTTTCCTTTTTAAGACAAACTTTACTTCCTGAGCTGAATTATAACTTTGGTTCTTAAGACTCTTATATATTTTTTAAATCTGTGTCTCTAGACTTCATTTATCCAAGATAAAGTCTGTTTTCAGTTTTTCTTCAGGAGCTTATCTTTAGTAAATTAACAAACAAGCTGCAACAAGGACACGTGGGGTTAAACTGTGATGGTAACTCCAACACGCTCTGATGATAACCCTGAGTCCACCTCCCTCACTGTTCTCTCAGTCACATCTACACTCACTGTGACCGGGTGTGAAGACTTTGTGCAGCTGCTGGAGTTTCAGAGAGACGCAGGTTTTCACAAGCGCTGAAGCTGAAGAGTCTGAAGATCTTAAATCTCTGTTGTCTTGTTGTCGTGGCGCTGATATAATGAACTGTGAATCTGCAGCATGGACGTCTGTCAGAGAACCAGATGTTAATAATCTCCTTGTTGCGTCGTCCAAATTAATTACAGAGTTAATGACATAATTACGTCGGTCTGTGACGGTATCCATCACGTTCTGTATAATAATAACTTTGAGTTTGAGTTCTGCATCTCATTCGTTATTAATATTTGTAAATGTTGAAACTCTCAATAAATCCATCGATCAGCTGGTGCTTCCTGTGACATCACAGATAGGGGAGGGGCTGAGCACACCACCTCCTCTCACACACACACTTTGAGACCCATTAGAGCTATATAGCATCAAACAGGATACTTAATGTAATGTAATCAGGGCAACATATACAGTGATTTTGTGTGTGTGTGTGTGTGAGATAGAGAGAGAGAGATGATGAGTCATTAATCATTCAGTATAAAGGGGTTCAGGTCCTCGTGCCTCTCTCTCTCCTCAGGCTTATAAAACATGTTTTTGTTGTGCAACACCTTGTATAACTGACCCAGCAGAGCGACTGGGTCAGCGCAGATTAAAAACTGTGTCATCTTAGAATAATTGTTGTATTTTTAAGGCGAAGTGTCGGAATTTGATCTGATGTCTAACAACAAACAGGTCAGACAGACGACGCTGAAAACACAGGATCAAAACACAAAGACCTGAACAACAACAACAACAACCACTTTCAAACCCTCGGGTACGACCCACGGCAGCGCCTCGTCTTGAAAAGGCGCCCCGATGGCAGCAGGCGTACCGTATAATCAAGTATTTGATTAATAATTATAATGATTGATATTTAAAGTAGTAAAGTAGAATATGTGGAATCTCACAGGTGTCCCCAGCAAAACACCTTCCCTTGTTTTTTCTTTCCTTCTTCTTTTCCTTTTTTAAACTTTCTTTCTTTTCTTTCCACGACTGAAACAGAAATGGAAGTTGTGGTGTTGTTGTGTTTGTTGCTCGAGCTGGGAAACGTGAGGCTGGTCCTGCGTGGTCAGCAGGTCACAGGCGAACACGTGCAACCGAAAAGAGTCCTGTAGTTTCTGAGCGGCTGTATCAGTTATTGATTGAAGCCTTGTGTTGTGTATTGATCTCGTCACAGTTCGGGAGGACGACTCTGTTCCTTCGGACACAAACAGATAAAGATGGAGGGAGAAGAAAGACACACATTTACATGTTTGTCTTCCTCCCTTTGCCAGTTTAGTCTATTTTGCTCTTGAGGCATCATCACCCCCTGCCGTGTCCTGCGTCTCTCCCACCGTTGCCATAACAACCGTCACCAGGACGCCAGCCCCCTCAGAGTTGTGACAGTTTCCTCCTCCAGGTTAAACATCCATTCCCCTTTTGTTTCTCTTTCTACTCCGTTTTTGTTCCTCCCATCCTCCATTCTTTCTCACTTCTCTCTATCTCTCTCCATTCTTTGCGTTTTTCTGTCCTGACATTTTTATTTAAATCTCCTTCTAACTCTGTATTGTCATTTTTATGTCCAAACTTCTGTGAATATTCTTGATTTAAATTTTTCTTTGGTAGATCTGTTCTTTCAGTTTCAGTCTCTTTCATGTTCTTCACCTCCTCAAATATCATTCAGAGTAGAAAAGTTCAACAGGAGAACAAAGAAAGTTCAATAATCATGTGACACAACCATCCCAGACCCACATGTGTCGACATATGGATCAAAGGTTTATCAGGATACACAAAAATAACAGCGTCAGAAAGTTTCAAATTTATTTCCACAAAGAAAACCAAGAAAATTAAAAAAAAAAAATATCACCAATGACAGAAGCTTTACATCTGTATAATGAAAGTCTTCACATCTGTGCATCAATTCTCTGATGTACAGATAATGAGATGTTATATATGTAAATACTGTAAATATATATATATATATATATATATATATACAGTATATGAAGTCTCATATATATTTTTTTTTAATTTTTTTCAGTTGAAGGTCAAATTCATCTCTGAAAAGTTTAATAATTAGTAGTTTGCTTCTCATTATCACAATTTTTGCTCTGGAGAGGTTTGGGGTTGTCATGGTGACCACTGGCACCACGCTCAACACTCATACATAACACACACTCTCACACACACACACATACATGTGAGAAATGACACATTCTGTTGCCATGTGAAGGTATTTTTAGAAAACATGTTTGGAAAAAATCATCACATTATAACAGTAACAGATGTGTCTCATCAAGGCTTTGTTAACTGTGTGTGTGTGTGTGTGTGTGTGTGTGTGTGTGTGTGTGCTTGCCTTTCCATGTCTTTCCAATCATTTAGAGAAAAATTGCACAAAAAATGGAAACGTGAGAGACGGACGTTTTCGTCTTCTTTTCAATGTATATTCAGTTATATGGAAGAAATATGTGTTAAATGAACCTTTATAGGTCTGACTCTAACTGTAAATCAATGAGCTGGAGTTGGATGTAAAGGAATATTATTGCGATATGTTTGACATACGACATAGTAAATAATTCTGATCAAGTTTATTTGTTGAGCGCGACACAAAGCAATAAAAACAAAGACAGGAATAAAATGAATGTGACAGAAATCGGTGAAACGGTGAATTAAAAATGTGCAGCGTTGAAACAGAATAAATCTCAAGCATAAAAGACAAATTATACATAAGCTAATTGATATAAAATAGTTTTAATGAGTAAGTTTGAATGAAGATAATGATCTGGACGTCATGACAACGACTTCACAATCAGGAACTGACAGAAAATGACAGAGGAGCTTTAAAGTAAAAGTTAAAAAAGTAAATTTAAAACTTCAAAATCAATCCTCAAATAAACATGTAACCAGTATAGTGCTGCCAAAAGTGGAGTGATAAGTTCGCTCTTCCTGTTTTTAATACTTTTTGTTCTAGTGGAAGCTGAGTTTACTTTACATCTCTTAACAGATCATTGTATCAGTCCACGAGGAAACAAAGTCTGACAACTTCTGCATGTTTAAAACTCAAAACTAGATGGTAAAACAGGACAAGAAGAGCGGATATGATGATGATGTATCCCTCCGCCACTCAGTCTTTAGTAATGGTTAAAAAGTGTTTTGTGAGGTCACAGTGACCTTGAACTTTGACCTTTGAACACGAAAATCTAATCAGTTCATCCTTAAGTCCCAGTGAATGTTTGTTCCAAATTTGAAGAAGTTCTGTCAAGACGTTACCATGATATCGTGTCCACGAAAATGAGACGGAGATGAAATAAGAATGGACCTAGAGTTGAACCCTGGGGAACTCCACACGGGTAACACACATTGAACTAAAAAACTACAGTCTGACAAATACTGAATATTGAAAACCACTGCAGGGCTCTACAAACACGTAGTGATACATATTAATTTCATGATGTAAAATTAAGTATATTATGATTTTTAAAAAAGTAACGATATCATCCACCCCTGCTCTGAGTTACCATAGTGAACAAAACACTCTCTTTACAGCAGTTATTTAAAGAATTATACATAAAAATCTTGAATGTAGAATCTGTGTGAAAATGACTTTTAATCAACGTTTTTCAAAAACATCTGGAGAATTTTCATTTAATAGGAAAAAAAGCAGGAAGAAAAGATGAGCCATGAACATTTGGACCTTCAATGGAAAACACAAACTGACCCAGAAAAATACAGAGAATATACACAGACATTTATCCTAGTGTGTGTGCATGTGCGTGTGCGTGCGCGTGCACGTGCACGTGCGTGTGCTGAGAAGAAGCAAGGCCATTCTTCAAAGAGTGACATTGAGAAATGGACTTGGGGAGGTGGGACCAGTCTCCAAAAATAAAATCAGCCTCTTCGGCATCACAACGCTGCTGGGATAACTGTTCTGGGTCAGGTGTGTGTGTGTGTGTGTGTGTGTGTGTGTGTGTGTGTGTGTGTGTGTGTGTGTGTGTGTGTGTGTGTGTGTGTGTGTGTGCGCCTCAGGGTTTTCAGTGCATGCGTGGGTGTGTGTGAGTCTGTATGTGAACAGATTGAGGGGTGTGTGTGCTGCATGTTATTGGCCCTCTGCAGCTCAGATGAGGCTGTCATAAGGTTTAGTCACATCTTTCATAAGACACACACACAGACACACACACACACACACACACACACACACACACACAGACAGTGACTCCAGAGAGCAGCAGAGTAATAGTCTGTTAATTAGCCTGTTGCTCCCCTGCCTGTGTGTGGGCGTAGGTAAGCAGAACACACTCTGAAGAAAAACAAGTAAACATGTTTCCTCCCACGACGTGAAGACACCTGGCGGTTTCATCAGGACGCGTCACCTGCCAGCTCCAGTCAGACCTGGACTGTTGGATCACCAGGAGATTATTAATGTCATGTTTTTCACCGACAACTTCCAAAGGAGAAAATGAACAGCAGCGGCCGTGTTGTGTTCTCAGTACGTCGTGTTTTTATTGAGGGATGACAGCAACAATAGAAACCTGCTGCAGCGCCGCACAGCTTTAAAGCCTCAGCCAATCAGCAGCAGCTTCAGGAAGACGAGCTCAGATGAAGAAAGTTAGTGACTGCAGCTGAGGAAGAAAATGGGGGAAAAAAAGATTTAAAAACAGATATTTTCATCAGGAGCTGGTGGAGACCAAACACGGAGCAAGAAGAAGGCGAGATGATGGAGGTACCTTCATCAAATAAAAGGAAAAACACAACTCTAAAGGATCTAATGTTGATTTGTATCAGCTAGTTTTTCAGCCGGCACTTTGGCCCTGTGATCGCAATATCTCAAGAACTCCTCAAGGGAATCCCTTCATTCAGTTGGACTCAAGGATCGACACTAAACACATTTCAGCCATAACTCAAGACTTCACAGCAATGATGATAAAATTTCACACTAATGGTTTATATTTTCTATGACTCTGGATAAACAGAGATGTAACCTGGAACTAGTCCGTGTGGCGGAGGGATACGACCACGAGGAGGTGATTCTAGTTTCTTCTGCAACAACTTTTACCAGGCACTAATAAATAGATTGGGATGTGAATGACGTCTAAATGCTCTGTAGATTGATCTATATCAAATCTAAATCAAATAAAAACGTCTACTTGATTGACATACAGCATGATATAAGTACAGTTCATCTGTTTGGTCCTGTGTGAACACATCAGTAAGACGAGGTTCCAGTGACAACAACAACAGTATGGCTGCCGCTCTGACTGGCGCCGGTGCGGAGGAATAAGAAAAGTTTCCTCTGAACATGATCCGGTCAGCAGTCACGTTGCCACCACAACTGTTCGGGTTCAGTCGTGTATGAACTTGATTTCAAGGACGAAGTGATGAGACCAGAGATTTTCAGAATAAACTGAAGAACAGATGAAAAGAACGACCAAAATTAGATTCTTTATAGAGATGTGGTGTGTGTGTGTGTGTGTGTGTGTGTGTGTGTGTGTGTGTGTGTGTGTGTGTGTGTGTGTGTGACCTGATAAAGGGCTGCACAAAGTGTAGGAGGTGATACAGTAACACCAGCTGGTCTACATACTGATACACCGGACTGCCAGGTCCCTGTGTGTGTGAGAGAGAGAGAGCAGACTTCAGATCAGGTAACACTCTGGCTCATTATCAAAGTGATTATGAGTCAGAGTAACTCATCAGTGAAACCAGCTGCCATCTTTGTTCTGGTTGAGCTCAGAGCTGTCGGAGTCTCAACTCTTCACTTTCACACTCTCGCTGCTGCTGCTGCTGCTGCAGCTGCAGACTCACTGTGATGTCGCCGTGATGTCACCAACACGGGTTTGTTTATACTCAGATCGGAGCAGAAAATCCTCGTTAACCCTCAGACTCATCAACACATTTACATGAAGGTTTAACTGATAAAACAAATGAGTTCTAATCACAGAAACATCACCAGGGAGCTGCACTTCTTCCTTTCTCTTTCTCTTTTTCTTCTTCTTTCTTGTTTTTATGAAACACAATCCACATGAAATCCATGTCAATCTGTAGCTGCGGCAGCTCGTATCTCCATCTCCTGGTTTTCCTCTGGATGTGAAGAGTTGATCTTCAGGAAGAGCTCAAGATACTAAATTCATTCAGGTGCCATGTTGATATGTTGATATATATTTTTGTCTTCCTTGACTGGATTTTCAGGATCTCGTAAAGTCGTAAAAACTAGTTCAAGAAGTTTTTGTTGGATTCAGCAACATAAAGTGAACAGTGAATGAAAAGTTTTATTTATAATGATTATTACCAAAATAAATCATGAGAGAAATATGGTTTAACCTTTAAATTATAATGCCGTGTGTTTTTTAAATTGTGAGCTCTTGATCATATGACTCTGTTTTCATCAGCAGATGAACTCAGAGTTTAGAAGCAACATGGACGAGAAGTCTCTGAGGTCCAGAACAGTTCGGTTTCTCACCTCAAAGAGAGAGAATGAAACAATGAATGAGTGAATGAATGAACTTAGTAGGATTTCTGTCGTCTTGGTTTTAAAGACATGGTTAGTAAATGTGAAGCAGAGCTCCCGTGTGTTACTCTCAAAGCAACAACACAAACGTCTGTGACTGAGGTCCGGTTCTGGTTTTACCTCCGGTTCAACTCGTTCAATCACTTTACAGCGGTAAAACTTTACTGTTTCCATGGAGACTGTTGATTTGCTCCTGATAGGCCGAGCTGTAACATGAGAGACGCTGTTATCTCATCCTTCACCAGGTGACCTTTGGTCACTAAGGTCTGAACTGACTTTAAGTGATTCCTGAAGTTTATCTAAGATCAAGGAGAAAAACCTTTAAACACTTCAGGGAACATTTCAAGGAAACTTCAGTCGTTTCCTTCTTTTCTCCCGCCGTGTTTTTTTCTTCTGGCCGACTCTGTGAGACGACACGGCGAGATGTTCACCGCTATCACAGGCGCTAATGCCAGGAAACAAACGGTCTCCATGGAAACTGTAGAATTTCACTGCTGTAAAATCTCTTTCACTGCTGCAAATGCCTTCATGTTTTTTTTAACCCTTTGAGAGATTCTGTGGAACGACCTTAAGTAACTCTCCTGCGACAGTCTCTCTCTCTCTCTCTCTCTCTCTCTCTCTCTCTCTCCCTCCCTTTCTCCCCCATTGGTCAACCTAGGTTATGTAAACAGTGAAATGCCAGCTGCTTTCCTTCCTCACAGGAGGCGTGGCTGGATACCAGAAGTGTGGTAGTGTGGCAAAGGTGAGTGTGTGTGTGTGTGTGTGTGTGTGTGTGTGTGTGTGTGTGTGTGTGTGTGTGCTGTGTGTGTGTGTGAACGTTTATATGTTGCTATGCAGTCCTCCACTTCACATTGCTGCTGTCACCGCCCTCCCTCGTCTCTCCTCCCCCAAACCTCAATCTGCTGCCCCTCCCCCAGCCTCCCTAGCAATGTGGGTTAGTGTATGTAGCTGGTGTGTGTGTGTGTGTGTGTGTGTGTGTGTGTGTGTGGGTGTGTGTGTGTTGTGTGTGTGTGTGGTGTGTGTGTGTGTGTGTGTGGGTCTTTAAAATGCGTCCTCTCAGGTTCACAGGATGTTTTGAAACGGCCTCCTCCCTTCTTTTCTCTCTCTCTTTCTTCCACTTTTCCATCTTTACATTACTTTTTCTTTTCCACCTCCTCATCGTCCTC
>NW_019174538.1:889089-899934 GCF_002260705.1 Seriola dumerili | reverse complement strand
ACGTTGTGTTGAGCTCGTTTCACATGCTTGCGGTTGTATTATATTTTTTTTTTCCTAAAGACCAGTTTTCCTTGATACGGTTTTTATACATTTACGCTTATGTCCTGGAAAGCTCCTATTGACCTCCACCCTCCCTTTCCACCCATACCCGCCTAATTCTGCTGAGCTATGGACGTTCTGTCAAGAGAAACCATGATAAGGTTAAATAATCTCCTTGTTGCGTAAGTCCAATATTATTATACAGAGTTCAATGAAATAATGTAACGCGGGTTGGCGGTTCCTATCCGTTGCATGTAGTAATAAATAGACTTTGAGTTTGAGTTCTGCATCTCATTCGTTATTATAGTTTAAATGTGGATTTATGAACTCTAAGTCATCATCAGAATGCGGTTTCCTGTGACATCACAGATAGGGGGCGATGCACACCACCTCCTCTCACACACACACTTTTTGAGACCATTAGAGGCTATAATAGGCACATCACAACCAGGATAACTAATGTTAACGTAATCAGGGGCACACATATACAGTTGTGTGTGTGGTGTGTTGTTGTGTTGTTGTCTGTGTGTTGTATGTGTGTGTGTGTGTGAGATAAGAAGAGAGAGATGATGATGTCATATATCTTCAGTATAAGTCAGGTCCTCGTCTCTCGCTCCTTCAGCCGCTATTAAAATGATTTTTGTGTGCAACACTTCTGTTAATAACTGACCCAGCAGATGCGCTGGTCAGCGCAGATTAATAAATGCTGCCTCTTTAGAATAAGTTGTTGTACTTTTAAGCGCGAGATGTTCGGGAATTTGAATCTGAATGTCTAACAACAAACAGGTCAGAAACAGAACGACCTGTAAACACAGATCAAAACACAAAGGAGCTGAATACAACAACAACATACAACACCACTTTCAAACACACCTCAGGGTTACGCACCCACGGCAGCGCCCTATGATGATGGAAGGCGCACCGATGGCAGAGCGTTACCGTAATAATCAACAGTATTGATTAATAATTATAGATGAGTATTGAAATTAGTAATTAAGGGTAAATATGTTGATATCTCACAGATGTCCGACAGCATAAAACCTTACATCATTTCCTTCTTCATTGCCTTTT
The DNA here is from genome assembly GCF_002260705.1 of Seriola dumerili. Taxonomy (NCBI): domain Eukaryota; kingdom Metazoa; phylum Chordata; class Actinopteri; order Carangiformes; family Carangidae; genus Seriola; species Seriola dumerili. The sequence goes on along the minus strand of NW_019174538.1, from coordinate 898,824 downwards.
TTTTAAACATTTCTTATCTTTTCTTCCAACGACTGAACCGAATAGGAGAGCCTGTGGTGTGTTGTTTTGTGTTCTCGAAGCTGGAAACGTGGAGGCAGATGTTCCTGCGTGTGCGCAGATGTTCACAGGCGAACAGTGCAACCGAAACAAGAGTCTGTAGTTTCTGAGGCTGTATCTCAGTTTATGGATTGAGGCCGTGTTGTTGTAGTATTTGATATCTCGTCACTCAGTGTTCGGAGAGGGACTCTGAGTATCCTCTGCGGACATTCAAACAGATTAAAGATGCGAGGGAGAAGAAAGACTCAGCGATTTACCATGCGTTTGTCTTTGGTGCTCTCCCTTCGGCCAGTTTATCTAGTTGCTCTTGAGGGCTTCACCGGCCTGCCGGAGTCCTGCGTACTCTCCCACCTTGCACCTTAAAACAACCTCACCCAGGCAGCCAGCCCTCAGAGTTTTGACAGTTTCCTTCCTCCAGTTGTAACACTTTCGCATTCCCCTTTTGGTTTCGCTTCTACTGCCTTGTTTTGTCCTCCACTCTGCCTCATTTTCTTGTCTCACTTCTCTCTATCTCTCTCCAGTCTTATCGTTTTTTCTGGTCGCTGACATTGTTTATTTAAATTCTCCCTTCTAACATATGTATTAGATCATTTATTCAATGTCGATTGTGAATTTCATTCTTGATTTTAAATTTTTTCTTTGGTTAGATCTGTTCCTTTCAGTTGTTCAGTCTCTACTTTCATGTTCTTCATCCTCCTCAAATATTGCATCAGAGTAGAAAGATCAAACGAGGGAGAACCACAGAAAAGTTTAATAATCAATGTTGACACACCTACATCGCAGACCAACATGTGTTCGACATGAATGGATCAAGAGTTTTAATAGGAGATCACAAAAATAACAGCGTCAGACAAGTTTTCGAAAAATTTAATTTCCAACAAGAAAACCAAGAAAAGATTAAAAAAAAAACAATAAATACACAACAATTAACAGAAGCATTTGACATCTGTATCAATGAATTTCAACATCTGCTGGATCAATTCTATATGACTAAGATAGATCGAATGTTTATAAATGTAGAATACTGTATATAATACTATATATATAATATAATTATAGTAAGGTTATACAGTAATATTGAAGTCCTTCTATATTATATTTTATTATAATGTTTGGTTTCAGTTGAGATAGCCGAAATCATCTCTGAAAATTCTAAATAGTTATTGCTTCCCATTATCACCAACATTTTTTGGCTCTGGGAGGTTTGTGGGGTTGTCATGCGGACCGACATGGGGACCACTCGCCACTCATCACATAACATCAACACTCTCACACAACACATCACACATGTGAAATGACACATTCTGTTCCATGTGAAACATTCTTCTTAGAAAACATGTTGTGTTGGAAAAAATCATCAACATTATAACGATAACCAGATGGCTCTCACTAAGGTCTTTTGTTACTTGGTGTTTGTGTGTGTGCTGTGTGTGTGTTGTGTGTGTGTGCCTTTCCATGTTGCAATATTTAGAGAAATTGCACAAAATATGGAAACGTGAGAGGACGGTCGCTTTTTAGTCTTCTTTTCAATGTATAATTCAGTTATATGGAAGAACATATATGTGTTAAATGAACCTTTATAGGTCTGACTCTACTGTAAATGAATGAGCTGGAGTTGGATGTAAAGGAATACTTACTTGCGATATGTTTGACATACGCACATAAGTAAATATTCTGACAAGTTTAATGTTGTTTGAGCGCCGACACAAAGCAATAAAAACAAGACAGAGAATAGAAATGAATGTGAGCAGAAATGGTGTAAACGGTGAAGTTAAGATGGCAGGTCGTAGAACAGAATAAATTATGTCAAAATACAGAATTGAGTACGATAAGCAATGATATAACTAGTTTTATGATTAGAGTTTGAAAATAATATGTTGCTGCAGTCATACAGTAATCGACTACACAATCAGTGGACCGTAATGCTAGACAGATAAGAGAAGCTATCAGAGACTCTGAGAAGACTGATAGAGATAGATTAAAGATAAAGTTAATATTGAAATATATCATTCAAACATCTCCAATACAACATGTAAAACCCCAAGTATATAATCGATTCCTTCTGTTATTAGCATAATATGATGTAGTTAATTGCCTTCATGTTACTGTGTCAAAATCGTTTGTTTTTTCTTGCCAAAGTGGAGTGATAAATTTGTCTCTTTTATATTTTATCAGTTTAACTTTTTCTATTCATCTCATACAGATTGCATGTATCAGGTACAAACGAGGATTACAAAGTCTGATCATAGTTGTGCGATATAGTATTAAAACTCAACACTAGATGCGAGTATAAAGAATCAAGGTAAATGAGACTGAAGAATATCTGCTAGCGATCATATGTATCCCTTCCGATCCACACATGCATTGGTAGTAAAGTGCTTAAAAGGTGTTTTTTAGTGAATGGTCACAGTGACTTGAACTTTGACCTTATACTCATCGAATATAGATCTTAATCAGTCACTTAAGGTGATAATATGTAAGTTTGATCAGAATTGATTTTGTCAAAGATAGCGATAATTACCGAGAATGATGTCGGAGATGAAGATAATGATGTATAATGACACGTAGAGTTGAACCGGAACTAAGGATCTCACGGGTAACACAAATTGAAACTAAAAACTACAAGGTCTGACTAAATACGTTGTAATATTGGTAACCACATTGCAGTCTTACCATAAATCAGCGTGTGATAACTAATTAATTTATCATGATGTAAAATTAAAGTTATAATTTATGATTTTAAAAGACAACGATACAGTCCCCTGCTCTGAGTTACCATCAGTGATAGGAACAAACACTACTTACTTATACAGCCAGTTATTTAGAAGAAATTATACATTAAAAATCATTTGAATGTAGAGATCTGTGTGAAAAATGACTTTTATACTCAAACGTTTTTCAGAAAACATTAGGAGAAATTTTCATTAATATGAAAAAACAGCATGGTAAATATAAAGATGAGCCATGAACATTTGACTTCCAAATGGAAAAACACTAATGACACACGATGAAAGATAGAGAATATACACAGGGATCATAAGTTGCGCTGAGGGGATGCCTGGCAGACACGTTGCTGTGTCTCGCGTGCGAGGTGAGGCGTGAGAGAAAGCATAAGGCGATTCTCACAGATGACATATGAGGAGACTTAGAATGAGTTAAATGGGGAGTGGGACCAGTTCATCCAAAAGATAAAATAAGCCTTCGATGCGAGCACATAACGCTAATGGGATAATTGTTCTGTCAGTGGTGTAGGTTGTTGTGTGCTTGTGTGTGTGTTGTGTGTGTGTGTGTGTGTGTGTGTTGTGGTGTGTGTGTGTGTGTTGTGTGTGTGTTGTGGTGTGTGTGTGTGTGTGTTGTGTGGTGTGTTGCGCCTCGAGTGGCAGCTGCATGGCTGTGTGTGTGTGTGGAGTCTGTATGTGAACAGATTGAGGGGTGTGTGTGCTGCATGTTATTGGCCCTCTGCAGCTCAGATGGGCTGTCATCAAGGTTTAGTCACATCTTTTCATAAGACACACACACAACACCACAACACCACACACACACACACACACACACAGTCACACAACACACAGACAGTGACTCCAGAGAGCAGCAGAGTAATAGTCTGTTGAATATAGCCTGTTGCTTCCCCCTGTGTGTGGGCGTAGGTAAGCGAACACTCTCGTAAGAAAAACAAGTAAACATGTTTTTCCCACGACGTGAAGACACCTGGGCGGTTTCATACAGGACGCGTCACCTGCCAGCTCCAGTCAGACCTGGACTGTTGGATCACCAGGAGATTATTGAATGTCATGTTTTTCACCGACAAACTTTCCAAAGGAGAAAATGAACAGCAGCGGCCGTGTTGTGTTCTCAGTAGTCGTGTTTTTAATTGAGATGACAGCAAACAATAGAAACCTGCTGCAAGCGCCGCAGCAGCTTTAAAGCCTCAGCCAATCAGCAGCAGCTTCAGGAGAGACGAGCTCAGAATGAAGAAAGTTAGTATCTCAGCTGAGGAAGAAAATGGGAAAAAAGAATTAAAACATAATATTTCATCAGGAGCTGGTGGAGACAAACACGGAGCAAGAAGAAGGCGAGATGATGGAGGTACCTTCATCAAGATAAAAGAAAAACAACAAACTCTAAAGGATCTAATGTTGATTTGTATCAGCTAGTTTTTCAGCCGGCCTTTGCTGCCGTCTGAATCGCAATATCTTAAGAACTCCTCAAAGGGAATCCCTTCAGTTCAGTTACTTTCAAGGATCGAACTAAACACATTTCAGCCTATAAACTCAAGACTTCATCAGCAATATGATAAAATATCACACTAATGGTGATATATTTTTCTATACTCTGATAAACAGAGATTAACCTGAACTATGTCCGTGAGGTGGCGGAGGGATACGACCACGAGGTAGCTTAAGTTTCTTCTGCAACAACTATTTTACCAGGCACTAAAAATAGAATTGGGTGTGAAATGACGTCTAAATGCTCTGTAGAATTTGATCTATATCAAATCTAAATCAAATAAAAAACGTCTACGTGATTGACATACAGCATGATATAAGTACAGTTCATCTGTTTTTCCTGTGTGAACACATCAGTAAGACGAGGTTCCCAGTGACAACAACAACAGTAATGGCTGCCCGCTCTGACTGGCGCGGTGCAGAGGAATAAGAAAAGTTATCCTCTGAACATGATCCGGTCAGCAAGTCATGTTGCCACCACAAACTGTCTGATCAGTCGTGTATGAACTTGATCAAGGACAAGTGTTGAAGGAGACCAGAGAGATTTTTCAGAATAAAACACTGAAGAACAGATGAAAAGAACGACCAAGATTAGATTCTCTGAAGTGGATGTGTGATGGTGTGTGTGTGTGGTGTGTGTGTGTTGTGTGTGTGTGAGTGTGTTGTGTGTGTGTGTGTGTGTGTGTGGTGTTGTGTGTGTGGTTGTGTGTGTGTGTTGTGGTGTGGACCTGATAAAGGGCTGCACAAAGTGTAGGAGGTGATACAGTAACACCAGCTGTCTACATACTGATACACCGGACTGCCAGGTCCCTGTGGTGTGTGAGAGAGAGAGAGCAGACTTCAGATCAGGTAACACTCTGGCTCATTATCAAAGTGATTATGAGTCAGAGTTCATTAGAAACCATTCGCCATCTTTTTCTGGTTGAGCTCAGAGCTGTCGGAGTCTCAACTCTTCACTTCACACTCTCGCTGATATCTTTATTGCTGTTTTTTTATAGGCTGTGCATAAATATAGCGAGTTACTATGTAATCATACACTTGATTTTGTGCGTTGATGTCATCTTGTATATTTTTTATGTGGTTTTTTTATACTTTCATTCGATGCAATTCTGTTAAGGCTATGAATGGGGCAGGTTTAATTACTTTTGGTTTTAGCCACTGAAAACATGCGTTCTATGCCAGCTAAGCATTTCACAGGCATGCTTAGCTTCCTTCCTTGAAGACTCACTTTATCTCGCGTGTTATCACCAACACGTTTTTTATACTCAGATCGTAGCAGTATAAATCCTCTAACCCTCAGACTCATCAACACATTACATGAAGTTTATACTGAAAAAACAAAGATTCTAATCACGAAACATCACCAGGAAGCTGCAGCATTCTCCTTCTCTGTTTTTCTCTTCTTTCTGTTTTATGAAACAACAATCACATGAAATCCATGTCAATCTGTACTCGCAGCTCGTATCTCCAACTCAGGCGTTTTCCTAGAATTGATCTCTGAGAGCTCTAAGATACTAACATTCTAGAGTGCCATGTTGAATATGTTATATATATATTTTGTCTTCTCTTGACTGGATTTCAGGATCTCGTAAAATGTCGTAAAAACTAGTTCAAGAATTTTTGTTGGATTCAGTCAAACATAAAAGTGAACAGTGAATGAAAAGTTATTATTATGATGTATTACCAAAAGTAAATCATGAGAAAAATATGTTTAAACTTTAAATTATAATGCGTGTGTTTTTAATTGTGAGCTCTTGATCATAGACTCTGTTTTCATCAGCAGATGAACTCAGAGTTTAGAAGCAACATGGACGAGAAGTCTCTGATCCAGTAGAACAGTTCGGTTTCTCACCTCAAAGAGAGAGAATTGAAACAATGAATGATGAATGAATGAACTCCCGGTCGTTACTTCAAGTTCACAAACAACACATAAACGTCTGTGACTGATGCTCCAAGTTCTGCGTTTTACCTCCGTTCAACTCGTTTCAATCACTTTTACAGCGGTAAAACTTTACTGTTTCCATGGAGACTGTTGATTGTCTGTCCTGATAGGCCGAGCTGTAAATGAGAACGCTGTTATTCTCATCCTTCACAAGGTGACCTTTGGTCACTAAAGTCTAACTGACTTTAAGTGATTCCTGAGTTTATCTAATATCAAGAGAAAAAACTTATAAACACTTCAGGAACATTTCAAGGAAACTTCAGTCGTTTTCCTTCTTCGCTCCCGCCGTGTTTTTTCTTCTGGCCGACTCTGTGAGACGACACGGCGAGATGTTCACCGCATCACAAAGGCGCTAATGCCAGGAAACAAACGGTCTCCCATGGAAACTGTAGAATTTCACTTCTGTAAAATCTCTTTCACTGCTGCAAATGCCTTCATGTTTTTTTTAACCCTTTGAGAGATATCTCTTGGAACGACCTTAAGTAACTCTCCTGCGACAGTCTCTCTCTCTCTCTCTCTCTCTCTCTCGCTCTCTCTCTCTCTCACTCTCTCTCTCGTCTCTCTCTCCCTCTGCCCTCTTCTCCCCCATGGTCAAGAGCCTAGTATGTAAAACATTGAATGCCAGCTGCTTTCTTCCTCACAGGAGGCGTGGCTGGATACCAGAAGTGTGGTAGTGTGCAGAAAAGGTGAGCTTTGTGTGTGTGTGTGTGTGTGTGTGTGTGTGTGTGTGTGTGTGTGTGTGTGTGTGTGTGAGAACGTTTATATGTTGCTATGCAGTCCTCCACTTCACATTGCTGCTGTCACCGCCTCCTCCTCGTCTCTCCTCCCCCACCTCAATCTGCTGCCCCTCCCCCAGCCTCCCTAGCAATGTGGGTTAGTGTATGTAGCTGTGTGTGTGTGTGTGTGTGTGTGTGTGTGTGTGTGTGTGTGTGTGGCTTTAAAATGGTCCTCAGGTTCACAGGATTGTTTTGAAACGGCCTCCTCCTTCTTTTCTCTCTCTCTTTCTTCCACTCTTTCCATCTTTACATTACTTTTTCTTTTCCACCTCCTCTCGTCTCTTTTCTCCTTCTCTTCATCCCTTTATCTTCCGACTCTTCCCCTCGCCTCCTTCATCTCCAGTGTTTTCTCGTCTCAGCGCTTCATAAATTCATAATTAGTCTCGTCGTCCACTCCGTTGATGGTTTCTGCGTTTACGTGTTCTTTAATTCACTGTCCGTGGCAGCGATGGTGTTTACAACGTGTTTATTGGTCTTTACGACGTGTGATACCGTCCTGTGAAGCCAAAATGAGAATTTTCCGACCAGAAAGTCGTAGCACATGACTTCATTCATCTCCTCCCTCCTCTCTCTTTCTTTCTCTTCTTCCTCGTCTTTCCTTCAGCTCTGTCCTCCGTCTCTCTCCTCTGCCTGTTCTCATCATTCCCCACATGCACAATCACAGAGAGGCCTGATTGGTTATTACGTGGTTTGTAATCACATTGTGGTTTGTCACATCTGTAATTGCAAAGTGATTGTTGCAGATTAGCAACAAGGACATGAACGGTTAGTTTCAATTTAAGACTCCCAGAACATGACAGGGTTGTTTTTTACATTCACTGCAGCATCAGCAGGTGTGGACAGAAAAACAGGAACAAAGATAGAATTAGATAGAAACACCTGGAGTGCTCAGTCCGTCCAAACGACTGATAGTCATTAAAGGTGGGATTCATATTTAAAAACATAAATGAATAAATAAAAAAAACATGATTTTAGCTTCAGTCATTTCCTCCTCCTCTTCCTCATTCTGACATTTCACATCCTCAGTCATCCCACACACACACATGTAAGGGGAGATAATATTATCACGTATATAAGTTATAATAAAATTTATATGATGATATATATATATATGATTTTTTTATGATATATAACATTTGTTAAGAATATATATTTAATTTATAAATGCAAGTTTATTAAAACTGACTTTTAATATAAATTTAGTTGTAGTTATTTAGTTTAGTTTTAAGTTGTAAAGTCGTTTTTCTTTTTCATTTTTTCTATCGTTTGTATTTATATATTAGATCAACATATTTGGGATGTATTATATATATTTGTACATAACATGTCTATAGCAAACATACATAAACATACATATGGGCTATATGTCCAATCTTTTTACATATATGTACATGTATGATATGTAGGTTAGATATATATACGTATATATATATAAAATATTTGTACATGGGATGAAGGATTGAATTTCATTTTGAATGTCAGTCATTGTTTGATTGATTGTTGATTTCAGATAAACAACAAATCAACAAAGTGAAATCTGCAGGAAACAACGAGGAGGATCGTTTACATCCCTGCACTCTCTCTCTTGCCCTCTTTTCCTCTTTCTCGTCCGTTCAGTCTTTTCCTGGTTGAACCCCATTACCCCTGTTACCTAAGGCAGCCTCTGTGGAGTGGGCGGGGCTTGCTGACATCACACTCGCTCCTGTGTCAGTTGGCCGTGTGGGGGGAGGGGAGAAGTAGAGTGAGGGAGGAGGAGGATGTAGACAGGAAAAGCAGCACAAGTGGTGGTGGTGGTGGGGGGGTTACATATGTCTTTCTTTTTACATATATGTACATGTATGATTTTACTTCATATGTAGGTTAGATATATATATATATGTATATACATATATATATATATCTAACCTACATATGAAGTAAAATCATACATGTACATATATGTAAAAAGAAAGACATATGTATGTTTATGTATGTTTGCTATAGACATGTTATGTACAAATATATATAATACATCCCAAATATGTTGATATAATATATAAATACAAACGATAGAAAAAATGAAAAAGAAAAACGACTTTACAACTTAAAACTAAACTAAATAACTACAACTAAATTTATATTAAAAGTCAGTTTTAATAAACTTGCATTTATAAATTAAATATATATTCTTAACAAATGTTATATATCATAAAAAAATCATATATATATATATATCATCATATAAATTNAGCACAAGTGGTGGTGGTGGTGGGGGGGTGGGGGGTCTCCTACACACGGCAGGTTAGGGCAGCTTTCAGCGACTCATTGTTTTGTAATTGTCCCAATGGCCTTCTGTCCTCACTGGAGCGCCGGTAAAGCTGCGAGACGAGGCTTGAGCTGCATGTTGAGAGGCTGACACACACTCACACACATTCTCACGCACACACACGCACACACAGACTGTGACAAGGCTGGGTTCAGACGGGACAGTGTGGAAGTGTGTCAGCAGCATGAGAGACGAACATTCAGCAGCTGGAGGAAGTTTCTCAGAGTGAAAGTGTAAGAAGGAGGTGGCATGGGTCTCTCTCCGGAGTAGGAGACAAGAAAACAAACTTTGAGGCACATGACATGGGTGAGTAGCAGGAATTTCTTTTGACCGACTCGCTGTAGTTGTCTGTTTTTTTTCACTCGTGAATGAGTCTGTTCCTGTTCGTCCTGATGTCTGCATGTCTGTCTGCGGGGGGGGGGGGGGGGG
>NW_019174538.1:881689-889064 GCF_002260705.1 Seriola dumerili | reverse complement strand
GATGTCTGCGGGGGGGTGGGGGGGTGGGGGGGTCGTTCTATCACACTGACCTATATGTGCCGCGGTGCCAAGTCAAGACCGGGCCACTCGGGCAGATCAGAGCTCTGAGGTTTCATAAGGCGCATTATGAAATAGATGCAGGAGTTGTCCTTGTTCCTAAAACCAGTTTCTCACTTCACACCGACTTTAATGGTGATTTATTTGGTTGGAACTCTGTTTTTTGAGGCTCATTTCTCTGCGTATCTTAGAAGAAGAGTCTGAATTTAGTTTAATCTCTTTTCTTTCATTTAAAATCAGTTTTTGTAAAATAATAGTCGCCTCCAGCCTCGGGGTTAATGAGCCATTTAATCTAGGGTGAAGTGTTTCCTGTAAGTTTTCATAATAAGAGTTCCCTCAGGTTTCTCTGTGGAAAACTGAAACAAACTGTTGTAATTAACCAGAAGTTTAAACAATTGTTCTTCTGGACTCGTCGTGCTCTTTATTAATGGATAGATTTCCTCTGCTTGTTCTGCAATGTTCATTTAAACAACTGCACATTGAACACAACACTGGTGTGTTTTGTGACGGTGGAATAACTGGACAAAGATGTGTGTGAAAAACTTCTTTAAATTACCTTTTAAAATGCAGCCTTTGTTCAATAACATCAGCCTTGTAACTGTGTGTGTGTGTGTGTGTGTGTGTGTGTGTGTGTGTGTGTGTGTGTGTGTGTGAGAGGATTATTTTTGTGGATCGTGAATCATGTGACTTTTGAGAGTTTTCTGAAGTCGGTTTGTTGGTGTTTTAGACCTTGACACAGATTTCTGAAGCCAAATTCCTCCTCTATGCACACACACACACACACACACACACACACACACACACACAGCTCTGTCGTTTGTGTGAAAGACATTTTTTGGACATAGCACTTGAAACAAACGGATGAATTTGAAGTGAGATTTATTCAACACATGATCTCATTATTCTTTTACCTTTAGTCTTTCCTGTATTTTTAAATTTATTCTATTTATTTTTATATTTTATTAAGTTGTTGTGTATAATTTGGCCTTAAACTCTTTTAGTTTTTTACCTGGAGCACTGCCTCTTAATGATCGATGAGAAGATTCTTAGTTTTCGCTGGTTGGTTAAAAATATATAAACAATAGAGACTTAGAGACGCGTTTAAAGACCTTGAAGTTAATGTAGTTAAAGTGAAGTTACAGTCTCCCGCTCACAGACTCAGACTTCAGTGTTTCACACCGAAGACTGAAAGTCGCGCTCCGTCCCGTCCTCTGTGAGCCGGCAGCAGCAGTTGTGTTTACACTTGAATGTATTTCTGTTCCTTCTCTGTTTTTCTGTCAGTTTTCATCTTTTTGTTCGACCAGAGAACGACAAACATGGTTGAGGCGTTTGAATCGAAACGACCACGACGACTTTATTTCAAACACAGACAGACGGCGTGACAGTGTGGGCGGCTGCTTCCGTACATGCTCTGTGTTCCTCTGTGTGTGTGTGTGTGTGTTATGGAGGAGTGGTTGGGGAATGACGTACAGCCGGCCGTGCGAGTCCCCCCTCTGCGGGGCCCCGGCTCCAGCATGAGGGTTATGTAAGTTTTTCAGCTGCCAGCCCTCCTGCCTCTGCCTCACATTCACATTGTTATTGAGTCCCGAGGAGCTCGCAGGCCGCCGGGCAGCAGTCAGTCAGTGAGTCAGTCAGTCACTGAGGCAGGAGACCCAACACCGACCGAGTGTGGAGGAGGCTCAGAGGAGGAGAAATACACCTCCTCTGCACTTGAAGTTTGTTTTCCCACCAGAGGAGGAGGAGGAGAGTTTGACAGGGAGTTAGAGAGAGAAGGAGAGAGAGGACGCAGGAACGCAGAGGAGGAGAGCGGCTCTTCTCTTTGCTCCATCACCATGTTGCTCCTGGACGAATCCGAGTCTTTCGCAGGTAGGTGACATCATCACCCTGACCCCTGAGGCACGGCGAGCAGCGGGAGTGAAGCCCAGAGGAGAGAGAGGAAAGAGAAGGGGGGGGGGGTGATTTAGAGAAGAGAAGCTGCTCAGAGACTCGTCTGCTGAGAGGTGAAGCAGAGAACAGCTGATGGTCAGACGTGTGTTTGATTGACGCTTGTTAAGTTACTTAACGTTGTTGTGTAACACTGGATCCATACCTACTTATGTATGCTCTCTCTCTCTCTCTCTCTCTCTCTCTCTCTCTCTCTCTCTCTCTCTCCTCTGTTTTCTATCTCCGCTCTTTCATTTCTTCATGTTTCTTTCTCTCTTTCTCTTCCATTCATCCCATCCTCCCTCTCTTCATCTCTCCGTCCTCCCCTCCACCTCTCCGCCGGTCTCTCTCTCTCCCTCCCTCCACGCGTGCCGGCTGCAGCGCTCTCGTGTTGTCGTCTCGCAGCCCGTCCTCCCATTGGTTGTTTCTACGGTTACCTAAACCAATGCCGCCGCGTGATTGGTGGGCGCCGGCAGGATTGGGCCATGCTGGAAGTGTGAGCATGTGGAGGCAGGAAAACATATGGTTCATCAGACCAGTGGGTTAGGGGGGTAAACGCATGAGGTTGGAGGCGGGGCCAGAGTCTGCAGCTCGTCTGGGTGGATAGAGAGTTTCTTCTTTTTCACAGGGCGTCGTTTTAACCAGCGAACACACAAATTCAGACTTTAATACCTGTAAAACAACCTGTGAAATCGAGCCTGTTGAGGCCTGATCAACAGATTTATTACATGAAGTTCATGCAGAGACTGAGAGAGAAACCTCCAGCTGTTTGTGACTCTGCAGCTTCTAGGGTTTAAACCCACCTGACCTGCACTATCGTACATGCTGTTACTTGATCACATGATCTACTCATGGTTTTACCTTTTAACCTTTACTACATGTTTTTTAATTTATTCTATTTATTTTTATATTTGACTTAGTTGTTCGTTTTTTACTTGCCTCTTTATAACGTAATAAACTTTAGTGGATGAGAAAAAGTCTCAGTCAACCAAGTTGTGATTGGTCGGTTCAGCCGAGCTCCACAGGAAGTGGAGACGCTGGTTATTGGACAGTAGCTAATGTGACCGAGCGTCTTTGGTTCGTCTACCTGGACGTGTTTAGTTATAATACAATAAACAGACGTGATGTGGACACAGTCACCCGAGTTTAGGGACCCTGAAGTCTCCCGCTCACAGACACTTGGTCGCCTTGTCTGTAGATGCAGGATTGTAAAACGACCTCCGCCGTTCAAACAGTACGGACGTGAGCGCTTTGACATTAAAGCTGAGTCTCATTTTAAATCCAGTGAAACAATGAAAAACACATCACTGTCCTGACTCTTCACATTCCTCTCTGTTAGCCGTGTTAGCATGGAGGTGTCAGGTTATAAAAGTTCATTTGTCCCTGAGCTGTAGCTGCTGAATATTTGAGTTTAGTTCAAACAAAGTGCGTCTGAGAAGATCATCGGCTCGTTATTCAGGATCTGTGAAGTGTCCGGTGGAGGGTTTAGACGTGGGACGTGTCAGGCTTTGCTTGTGGTTTTGTTCAGGGTTCACGGCGCTGTGCCGCGTCTCGCTCTCTCTGAGCTGCACTTTACTCATGCAAGCGTTCACATGGATTCGTTATGGAGGAGTCACTCGTCCACGCGCCGCTCGCTGTTGGGAATCAGTGAAAACAGACACTTGTCGCTCTGAAGGTGTCGAGGACGATGAAGGCTGAAAGAACACACTGTTCTCCTCACGTCCTGTGTGTGTGTGTGTGTGTGTGTGTGTGTGTGGTGAAACACACACACACCTGTGAGTACAGTGTGTCCATGGGGGACGAGCTGTGGTACGACATGACAGGAAGGAGCTTGTTTCACAGATCTAGAACAACCCGTCCTGCTTCACACCAGACCAGGGCCGGGTCCGGGCCAAACGCCGGGAGCACGTGTAGTGTAGCTGCTTTCATAATGCCACGGCGTCCCCCCCCCCACCCCCCCATGTCGTCATGATCTCTTGATCTCTGCTTCCTGCTCTCAGACCTTTGTTCTCCGTCCACCATTTAAATTCCCTCCTTTTAACTTCTCTCTCCCTTTTTCAGCCTTTTTTTCCTTCTTGTTCATCTCGTCGCTGCACAGAGCCGTCCCTCCCTCCCTCCCCCCCCCTTCCCTCCTTCCCCCCCTTCCTCCCTCCCTCCCTCCCCTCCCCTCCCCTCCTCTCTCTACCTCCCTCCCCTCTTTATGTTCCTCCCTCTTTTCACAACTTTCAGTCTCATATACCTTTGTATTTCCCTGAGATGCAGCTTTCCTCCTTCATGCTGTTGTTTTTAAACTCTGTCTCTCTCTCTCTGTCTGTCTGTCTCTCTCTCTTCTGTCTGTCTGCTCTGTCTCTCTCTCTCTCTTGTCTGTCTGTCTCTCTCTGTCTCTCTGTCTCTCTCTCTGTCCTCTCTGTCTGTCTCTCTCTCTCTGTCTCTCTGTCTCTCTCTCTGTCTCTCTCTGTCTCTCTCTGTCTCTCTCTCTGTCTCTGGTTCAATGACTGTATTACAACCGTCTTGTGATCAGAGAGTGAAAATTCCTCACCGTGGCCCCCGACACTCCGTCGTACGAATCTCATCACTTGAGTCAAAACATGTCAGTTTCACATGACGCTTACCTGAGGTCAGAAAAACAGGTGAGTCTGACGCTGCGCCAGCGCCGCCCAAACCCAGTAAACCCACATAGAGTTCAAGAGAGGTTTATATAACAGGCTGTAGAGTGACCAGCATTCAGACCGTGTGTGTGTGTGTGTGTGTGTGTGTGTGTGTGGTGTTGTGTGTGTGTGTGTGTCCTCCTCCTCCTCAGCAGCAGTGACACACTGGCCTACAAACTACTTGTTCTACCACCCTCACCCCTCCACTGCTCTCTCTCTCTCTCTATCACACTGTCATTGTCTCTTTTACCTTCCTTCCTTTCTCATCTCACACACACACACACACACACACACACACACACACACACAGCCAGAGGGAGGTTTTCATAACTCACCTGCCTCGCTTCTAATAAAGGCAAGCCTTAATAATCTCATTCAGGCAGTCTGTTATATAAATAGGAGGTGTGTGTGTGTGTGTGTGTGTTGTGTGTGTGTGTGTGTGTGTGTGTGTGTGTGTGTGTGTGTTGTGTGAGAGCTGCAGTATCTTCAGATCCTTTGTCTTTCTCAGTTATATAAGTTCTGTAGTTCAGTTTGGAGGAAAACGACTGACACAAATATATTTTCTTTTTTTTTTTTTTTTGTTTTTTTTTCATTCTTTTTGAACATTGTGAATTCTTGGACAGAAAATCTATTTTAGAGACCTGGTCTTGAGTTTTAGGAAACTTTGACGACTCTTTAAAGTCACACTAACCATATTGATCACTGATCAATAACCAGGGTTTACTGTTGGTTTAGAATCTGTCTGTTTCATGTGGGACAGAGAGTTTGAGAACAGCACACACGTCACAGGAGACGAAACAGACAAACTGAAATCGATGAAGACGTCCTGTGTGAGTTCACTGCTGCTGTCTGTCTTGTTCTCGAATCAGGCTGATTGATGTATTGATCTGTGTGTGTGTGTTGTGTGTGGTTGGTTCCAGTTGATCTCCTCCTCTGTCCGTCACTCTGTCCATCCGCCTTAAATCATCATCATTTTTACTGTCGCGTGCAGTTGTTAAAAAATAAGGAGGAAACAGTGTGAACTCTTGTCTGAACAGCACACAACGCATCGTCATGCACTCACTCACACACACACACACACACACACACACACACACACACACACACACTCTCACTCACACACACAACACACACACACACACACACACACACACACACACCTCACTCACACACTCGTACAGTATGTCCACGTGGTGTGTTTTCACAGTCTAGATCTTCTTTTTAACGTCACTGTGTTCGTCTGTGTCTGCTACGTGTCTGTGTGTGTGGTGTGCATGTGTGTGTGTGTGTGTCGTGCATGCGTGTGTGTGTGCAATGCTGTGGTGTGTGCGTGCATGTGTGTGTGCGTGCGTACAGACGTGAGGTTCTTGTGACATGCTGGTTGTATAACAGCCAGAGGCAGCGTTACATAAGCGTCCCCTCTCGTCCGAGCAGCCTCAGCGTCGGTGGCCTGTCTGTTTTTTCCAGAGCAACTTTCTGTCTTGAGTGAGACTGAGACTGTGGTGTGTGTGTGTGTGTGTGTGTGTGTGTGTGGTGTGTTTGTGTTGAGGGCAGGTCGTTGTATTTGTGCTTTCTTGAGGAGCGTGATAATTAATGACAGACACAGAATCCCTCACTCTTTAATCTACCCATGAAGCACTTATTTTCCGCCATGACCCGTCTCCATATTTTTATGACATGGAAATACTTTCCCCCCACCCCTTTGCCCCCAGATACTATTCTCACACTCGTAGCTAGCCAACACATTCCTCAGATACAAATCTCACCTCTGTGTTCTTTTCCTGCGTGTCGTTATGTCACGTTCTTGCTTGATCCTACTTGATCTCTCTTCACTAACTCTCGTTATCGTTATCTATGACGAGTGAATTCGTCAATAGCATGCCGATCAAACAAACCGTCACAGGTATGAATACAGGGGAAGTCCAGACTTCCCTTTAGCTCCAGAATTGATCGTATCTTTGGAGGGAGACACAGGAATCAGTTTACATTAAATGACGGGGAATGATGCGTTCAGGTGTTGCCTTGTAGCTCCGGATTTTTGTCCCTCTGGATCCCAGGTTTTTAATTAGCGAGATACGTTAAAGATTTTATCAATTTCAGTGAAATTTGGTAGAAAAATAAATTAAAGCCACAGACCAGGAAATAAAGGAGTTCTTTGTGATGAAATGAATTATTCATAAAATACTTTGAACATTCTCACTATTTTTCTACGTAACTAGTTATCTGAACGACAGATTCCTGTTGATGCTGATCAATAAGTTTATTCTATCCAGATAAAGTGCAGATACATATTGAACATTCCTTCTGTAGTGAGATTCACTTCATCAGTGAAGCTGCAGAGGCTGAATGAACACACATACATCATGATACGACAGCAGTCAGCTGCTCGGGGGGGGGGGGGTATAACAGTGAGGACATGGCGGCCCAATGAGCGTGCTCAAACATGTACCTGTACGAGGGCAGAGGGAAGAGAGGTAAGGTGTGAGACGAACAGGAAAGAAAGAAGACGAGGGGAAATAACACATGATATGATGAGAGCGGGAGGAGGGAGGAGAGGAGGGAGGGACTAATCACAGAGTCGGAGGAGACAGGTAATTGAGAGAGTCAGAGACAGGTGAGGAAAAACAGGAAGTGAAGGAAGTGAGAGACGGGTGAGACAAAAGGAGAAGGATGAGAAGACGAAGAGGAGGAGGAGAGGACGCACGAGAACGTAAATCTCCACCATGAGCTTTTTTATCTCTCTCGTG
>NW_019174538.1:878442-881664 GCF_002260705.1 Seriola dumerili | reverse complement strand
CTCCCCTCCTCTCTCTACCTCCCTCCCCTCTTTATGTTCCTCCCTCTTTTCACACTTTTCAGTCTCATATACCTTTGTATTTCCCTGAGATGCAGCTTTCCTCCTTCATGCTGTTGTTTTTAAACTCTGTCTCTCTCTCTCTGTCTGTCTGTCTCTCTCTCTTCTTGTTCTGTCTGCTCTGTCTCTCTCTCTCGTCTCTCTGTCTGTCTGTCTCTCTCTGTCTCTCTGTCTCTCTCTCTGTCCTCTCTGTCTGTCTCTCTCTCTCTGTCTCTCTGTCTCTCTCTCTGTCTCTCTCTGTCTCTCTCTGTCTCTCTCTCTGTCTCTGGTTCAATGACTGTATTACAACCGTCTTGTGATCAGAGAGTGAAAATTCCTCACCGTGGCCCCCGACACTCCGTCGTACGAATCTCATCACTTGAGTCAAAACATGTCAGTTTCACATGACGCTTACCTGAGGTCAGAAAAACAGGTGAGTCTGACGCTGCGCCAGCGCCGCCCAAACCCAGTAAACCCACATAGAGTTCAAGAGAGGTTTATATAACAGGCTGTAGAGTGACCAGCATTCAGACCGTGTGTGTGTGTGTGGTGTGTGTGTGTGTGTGGTGTTGTGTGTGTGTGTGTGTCCTCCTCCTCCTCAGCAGCAGTGACACACTGGCCTACAAACTACTTGTTCTACCACCCTCACCCCTCCACTGCTCTCTCTCTCTCTCTATCACACTGTCATTGTCTCTTTACCTTCCTTCCTTTCTCATCTCACACACACACACACACACACACACACACACACACACACAGCCAGAGGGAGGTTTTCATAACTCACCTGCCTCGCTTCTAATAAAGCAGCCTTAATAACTCTCATTCAGCAGTCTGTTATATAAATAGAGGTGTGTGTGTGTGTGTGTGTGTTGTGTGTGTGTGTGTGTGTGTGTGTGTGTGTGTGTGTGTGTTGTGTGAGAGCTTGCAGTATCTTCAGATCCTTTGTCTTTCTCAGTTATATAAAGTTTCTGTAGTTCAGTTTGGAAGGAAACGACTGAACACAAATATATTTTTTTTTTTTTTTTTTTTTGTTTTTTTTTCATTCTTTTTGAACATTGTGAATTCTTGGACAGAAAATCTATTTTAGGACTGGTCTTGAGTTTTAGGAAACTTTTGACGACTCTTTAAAAGTCACACTAACCATATTGATCACTGATCAATAACCAGGGTTTACTGTTGGTTTAGAATCTGTCTGTTTCATGTGGGACAGAGAGTTTGAGAACAGCACACACGTCACAGGAGGACGAAACAGACAAACTGAAATCGATGAAGACGTCCTGTGTGAGTTCACTGCTGCTGTTCTGTCTTGTTCTCAATCAGGCTGATTGATGTATTGATCTGTGTGTGTGTGTTGTGTGTGGTTGGTTCAGTTGATCTCCTCCTCTGTCCGTCACTCTGTCCATCCGCCTTAAATCATCATCATTTTTACTGTCGCGTGCCAGTTGTTAAAAAATAAGAGGAAACTAGTGTGAACTCTTGTCTGAACAGCACACACGCATCGTCATGCACTCACTCACACACACACACACACACACACACACACACACACACACACACACTCTCACTCACACACACAACACACACACACACACACACACACACACACACACTCACTCACACACTCGTACAGTATGTCCACGTTGGTGTGTTTCACAGTCTAGATCTTCTTTTTTAACGTCACTGTGTTCGTCTGTGTCTGCCTACGTGTCTGTGTGTGTGTTGCATGTGTGTGTGTGTGTGTCGTGCATGCGTGTGTGTGTGATCTGTGGTGTGTGCGTGCATGTGTGTGTGCGTGGCGTACAGGACGTGAGGTTCTTGTGACATGCTGTTGTATAACAGCCAGAGGCAGACCGTTTACATAAGCGTCCCCTCTCGTCCGAGCAGCCTCAGCGTCGGTGGCCTGTCTGTTTTTTCCAGAGCAACTTTCTGTCTTGAGTGAGACTGAGACTGTGGTGTGTGTGTGTGTGTGTGTGTGTGTGTGTGGTGTGTTTGTGTTGAGGGGCAGGTCGTTGTATTTGTGCTTTCTTGAGGAGCGTGAAATATAATGACGAGAAAAATCGACCTCGATCTTCTAATACACCATGACACTCTATTCTCCGCCGATGACCCGTCTCATTTTTTATGACATGAGAATACTTTCCCCCCACCCCCTTTGCCCCCAGATATTATTTCACACCGTAGCTAGCCACAACATTCCTCAATACAAACCACTCTGTGTTCATTTCTGCGGTTCGTTATGTCACGTCTTGCTTGATACTACTTATCTTCTTCACTAACTCTGTGTATCGTTATCATGACGAAGTGAATTCGTTCAATGCATGCCGATCAAAAAACCGTCACAGGTATGAATAACAGGGGAAGTCCAGACTTCCCTTTAGCTCCAGATTGATCGTATCTTTGGAGGGAGACACAGGAATCAGTTTACATAAATGACGGGGAATGATGCGTTCAGGTGTTGCCTTGTAGCTCCCGGATTTTTGCCCTCTGGATCCCAGGTTTTTAATTAGCGAGATACGTTAAAGATTTTATCAATTTCAGTGAAAATTTGGTAGAAAAATAAATTAAAGCCAGCAGACAGGAAAATAAAGGAGTTACTTTGTGATGAAATGAATTATTCATAAAATACTTTGAACATTCTCACTATTTTTCTACGTAACTAGTTATCTGAACGACAGATTCCTGTTGATGCTGATCAATAAGTTATTCTATCCAGATAAAGTGCAGATACATATTGAACATTCCTTCTGTAGTGAGAATTCACTTCATCAGTGAAGCTGCAGAGGCTGAATGAAACACATACATCATGATACGACAGCAGTCAGCTGCTCGGGGGGGGGGGGGTATAACAGTGAGGACATGGCGGCCCAATGAGCGTGCTCAAACATGTACCTGTACGAGGGCAGAGGGAAGAGAGGTAAGGTGTGAGACGAACAGGAAAGAAAGAAGACAGGGGAAATAACACATGATATGATGAGAGCGGGAGGAGGGAGGAGAGGAGGGAGGGACTAATCACAGAGTCGGAGGAGACAGGTAATTGAGAGAGTCAGAGACAGGTGAGGAAAAACAGGAAGTGAAGGAAGTGAGAGACGGGTGAGACAAAAGGAGAAGGATGAGAAGACGAAGAGGAGGAGGAGAGGACGCACGAGAACGTAAATCTCCACCATGAGCTTTTTTATCTCTCTCGTG
>NW_019174538.1:878016-878417 GCF_002260705.1 Seriola dumerili | reverse complement strand
TCTCTCTCTGTCTCTCTGTCTCTCTCTCTGTCTCTGTCTCTGTCTCTCTGTCTCTCTCTCTGTCTCTCTCTCTCTCTGTCTCTCTCTGTCTCTCTCTCTGTCTCTCTCTGTCTCTCTGTCTCTCTCTCTCTCTCTCTGTCTCTCTCTCTGTCTCTGGTTCAATGACTGTATTACAACGGTCTTGTGATCAGAGAGTGAAATATTCCTCACCGTGGCCCCCGACACTCCGTCGTACGAATCTCATCACTTGAGTCAAACATGTCAGTTTCACATGACGCTTACCTGAGGTCAGAAAACAGGTGAGTCTGACGCTGCGCCAGCGCCGGCCCAGACCCAGTAAACCCACATAGAGTTCAGAGAGGTTTATATAACAGGCTGTAGAGTGACCAGCATTCAGACCG
>NW_019174538.1:875218-877995 GCF_002260705.1 Seriola dumerili | reverse complement strand
GAGTGACAAGCATTCAGACCGTGTGTGTGTGTGTGTGTGTGTGTGTGTGTGTGTGTGTGTGTGTGTGTGTGTCCTCCTCCTCCTCAGCAGCAGTGACACACTGGCCTACAAACTACTTGTTCTACCACCCCTCACCCCTCCACTGCTCTCTCTCTCTCTCTATCACACTGTCATTGTCTCTTTACCTTCCTTCTCTTTCTCATCTCACACACACACACACACACACACACACACACACACACACAGCCAGAGGGAGGGTTTCATAACTCACCTGCCTCGCTCTAATAAAGCAGCCTTAATAACTCATTCAGGGCAGTCTGTTATATAATAGAGGTGTGTGTGTGTGTGTGTGTGTGTGTGTGTGTGTGTGTGTGTGTGTGTGTGTGTGTGTGTGTGTGTGTGAGAGCTGCAGTATCTTCAGATCCTTTTGTCTTTCTCAGTTATATAAGTTCTGTAGTTCAGTTTGGAGGAAACGACTGAACACAAATATTTTTCTTTGTTTTTTTTGTTTGTTTTTTTTCATCTTTTTGAACATTGTGAATTCTTGGACAGAAAATCTATTTTAGGACCTGGTCTTGAGTTTTAGGAAACTTTGACGACTCTTTAAAGTCACACTAACCATATTGATCACTGATCAATAACCAGGGTTTACTGTTGGTTTAGAATCTGTCTGTTTCATGTGGGACAGAGAGTTGAGAACAGCACACACGTCACAGGAGGACGAAACAGACAAACTGAAATCGATGAAGACGTCCTGTGTGATTCGTTTTTTACTTGCCTCTTATAACGTAAATAAACTTTAGTGATGAGAAAAAGTCTCAGTCAACCAAGTTGTGATTGGTCGGTTCAGCCGAGCTCCACAGGAAGTGGAGACGCTGGGTTATTGGACAGTAGCTAATGTGACCGAGCGTCTTTGGTTCGTCTACCTGGACGTGTTTAGTATATAAACAATAACAGACGTGATGTGGACAACAGTCACCGAGTTTAGGACCCTGAAGTCTCCCCTCACAGACACTTGGTCGCCTTGGTCTGTAGATGCAGGATTTGTAAAAACGACCTCCGCCGTTCAACAGTACGGACGTGAGCGCTTTGACATTAAAGCTGAGTCTCATTTTAAATCCAGTGAAACAATGAAAAACACATCATGTCCTGACTCTTCACAATCCTCTCTGTTAGCTCGTTAGCATGGAGTGTCCAGGTTATAAAGTTCATTTGTCCCTGAGCTGTAGCTGCTGAATATTGAGTTTAGTTCAAACGAAGTGCGTCTGAGAAGATCATCGGCTCGTTATTCAGGATCTGTGAAGTGTCCGGTGGAGGTTTAGACGTGGGACGTGTCAGGCTTTGCTTTGTGGTTTTGTTCAGGGGTCACGGCGCTGTGCCGCGTCTCGCTCTCTCTGAGCTGCACTTTACTCATGCAAGCGTTCACATGGGATTCGTTATGGAGGAGTCACTCGTCCACGCGCCGCTCGCTGTTGGGAATCAGTGAAAAACAGACACTTGTCGCTCTGAAGGTGTCGAGGACGATGAAGGCTGAAAGAAACACACTGTTCCCTCACGTCCTGTGTGTGTGTGTGTGTGTGTGTGTGTGTGTGTGTGTGTGTGTGTGGTGAACACACACACACCTGTGAGTACAGTGTGTTCCATGGGGGACAGGCTGTGGTACGACATTGACAGGAAGGAGCTTGTTTCACAGATCTAGAACAACCCGTCCTGCTTCACACCAGACCAGGGCCGGGTCCGGGCCAAACGCCGGAGCACGTGTAGTGTAGCTGCTTCATAATGCCACGGCGTCCCCCCCCCCCCCCCCCCCTCATGTCGTCATGATCTCTTGATGTCTGCTTCTGCTCTCAGACCTTTGTTCTCCGTCCACCATTTAAATTCCCTCGCTTTTAACTTCTCTCTCCCTTTTTCAGCCTTTTTTCCTTCTTGTTCATCTCGTCGCTGCACAGAGCCCCCCCCCTTCCTCCCTCCCTCCCCCCCTCCCTCCTCCCCCCCTTCCTCCCTCCCTCCCTCCCTCCCCTCCTCCTCCTCTCTCTACTCCCTCCCCTCTTTATGTTCCTCCCTCTTTTCACACTTTTCAGTCTCATATACCTTTGTATTTCCCTGAGATGCAGCTTTCCTCCTTCATGCTGTTGTTTTTAAACTCTGTCTCTCTCTCTCTGTCTGGTCTGTCTCTCTCGTCTCTGTCTGTCTCTCTGTCTTCTCTCTCTCTCTGTCTGTCTGTCTCTCTCTGTCTCTCTGTCTCTCTCTCTGTCTCTCTCTGTCTGTCTCTCTCTCTCTGTCTCTTCTGTCTTCTCTCTCTGTCTCTCTCTGTCTCTCTCTGTCTCTCTCTCTGTCTCTGGTTCAATGACTGTATTACAACGGTCTTGTGATCAGAGAGTGAAATATCCTCACCGTGGCCCCCGACACTCCGTCGTACGAATCTCATCACTTGAGTCAAACATGTCAGTTTCACATGACGCTTACCTGAGGTCAGAAAAACAGGTGAGTCTGACGCTGCGCCAGCGCCGGCCCAGAACCCAGTAAACCCACATAGAGTTCAGAGAGGTTTATATAACAGGCTGTAGAGTGAGAGCATTCAGACCGTGTGTGTGTGTTGTTGTGTGTGTGTGTGTGTGTGTGTTGGTGTGTGTGTGTGTGTCCTCCTCCTCCTCAGCAGCAGTGACACACTGGCCTACAAACTACTTGTTCTACCACCCCTCACCCCTCCACTGCTCTCTCTCTTCTCTTATCACACTGTCATTGTCTCTTTACCTTCCTTCTCTTTCTCATCTCAC
>NW_019174538.1:871769-875193 GCF_002260705.1 Seriola dumerili | reverse complement strand
ACACACACACACACACACACACAGCCAGAGGGAGGGTTTCATAACTCACCTGCCTCGCTCTAATAAAGCAGCCTTAATAACTCATTCAGGGCAGTCTGTTATATAATAGAGGTGTGTGTGTGTGTGTGTGTGTGTGTGTGTGTGTGTGTGTGTGTGTGTGTGTGTGTGTGTGTGTGTGTGAGAGCTGCAGTATCTTCAGATCCTTTTGTCTTTCTCAGTTATATAAGTTCTGTAGTTCAGTTTGGAGGAAACGACTGAACACAAATATTTTTCTTTGTTTTTTTTGTTTGTTTTTTTTCATCTTTTTGAACATTGTGAATTCTTGGACAGAAAATCTATTTTAGGACCTGGTCTTGAGTTTTAGGAAACTTTGACGACTCTTTAAAGTCACACTAACCATATTGATCACTGATCAATAACCAGGGTTTACTGTTGGTTTAGAATCTGTCTGTTTCATGTGGGACAGAGAGTTGAGAACAGCACACACGTCACAGGAGGACGAAACAGACAAACTGAAATCGATGAAGACGTCCTGTGTGAGTTCACTGCTGCTGTCTGTCTTGTTCTCGATCAGGCTGATTGATGTATTGATCTGTGTGTGTGTGTGTGTGTGTGTGTGTTCCAGTTGATCTCCTCCTCTGTCCGTCACTCTGTCCATCCGCCTTAAATCATCAGTCATTTTTACTGTCGCTGCCAGTTGTTAAAAAATAAGAGGAACAGTGTGAACTCTGCTGAACAGCACACACGCATCGTCATGCACTCACTCACACACACACACACACACACACACACTCTCACTCCCACACACACACACACACACACACACACTCTCACACACACACACACACACACACACACTCACTCACACACTCGTACAGTATGTGCCACTGTGTGTGTTTCACAGTCTAGATCTTCTTTTTAACGTCACTGTGTTCGTCTGTGTCTGCCTACGTGTCTGTGTGTGTGTGCGTGTGTGTGTGTGCGTGCGTGTGTGTGCGTGCGTGCATGTGTGTGTGCGTGCGTACAGGAGGTGAGGTTCTTGTGAGCATGCTGGTTGTATAACAGCCAGAGGCAGCGGTTACATAAGCGTCCCCTCTCGTCCGAGCAGCCTCAGCGTCGGTGGCCTGTCTGTTTGTTCCAGAGCAACTTTCTGTCTTGAGTGAGACTGAGACTGTGTGTGTGTGTGTGTGTGTGTGTGTGTGTGTGTGTGTGTTTGTGTTGAGGGGGCAGGTCGTTGTATTGTGCTTCTTGAGGAGCTGGAAATAAAGGAGAGAAGAAGAAGTTCTGACCTCGACTCTGAACACAACCCACTGACCTTGTTCACGCTGATCCGTGACCCGTCTCCATTTTTTGTCATGGAGACATTTTGACCCCCCCACCCCCTTTGCCCCCCGATGACATTTTCACACCAATCAGACGCTGCCGGTTCCTCAGATAAAATCTCACCTCTGTGTTCTTCTGCTCGTGTTTTCAGCTCGTTTGTCGTTCTGCTGAATTTCTCACTAACTTTTCAGCGTCGTTAGTTTCAGAGTTGAATTCTGTTCAATGATGCCGATCAAACAACCGTCACAGGTATGAATACAGGGGAAGTCCAGACTTCCCTTTAGCTCCAGATTGATCGTATCTTTGGAGGGAGACACAGGAATCAGTTTTACATACAATGACGGGGAATGATGCGTTCAGGTGTTGCCTTGTAGCTCTGGGATTTTTGTCCTCTGGATCCCAGGTTTGTAATTAGCGAGATACGTTAAAGATTTTATCAATTTTCAGTGAAATTTGGTAGAAAAATAAATTAAAGCCACAGACCAGGAAATAAAGGAGTTTACTTTGTGATGAAATGAATTATTCATAAAATACTTTGAACATTCTCACTATTTTTCTACGTAACTAGTTATCTGAACGACAGATTCCTGTGATTGCTGATCAATAAGTTTATTCTGATCCAGATAAAGATGCAGATACATATTGAACATTCCTTCTGTAGTGAGATTCACTTCATCAGTGAAGCTGCAGAGGCTGAAGAACACACTGTACATCATGATACGACATCAGTCAGCTGCTCCGGGGGGGGGGGGGGTATAACAGTGAGGACATGGCGGCCCAATGAGCGTGCTCAAACATGTACCTGTACGAGGGCAGAGGGGAGAGAGAGGTAAGGTGTGAGACGAGACAGGAAGAAAGAAGACGAGGGGAAATAACACATGATATGATGAGAGGGGAGGAGGGAGGAGAGGAGGGAGGGACTAATCACAGAGTCGGAGGAGACAGGTAATTGAGAGAGTCAGAGACAGGTGAGGAAAAACAGGAAGTGAAGGAAGTGAGAGACGGGTGAGACAAAGAGGAGGAAGGATGAGAAGACGAAGAGGAGGAGGAGGAGGACGGGTCAGAGACTGTAAATCTCCACCATGAGCTTTTCTCAGAACAGAAAAAGGAATAAAACCAGTGGAAAGTGATTTATGTTCCTTCACATCTGAACGTTTCCTCCTGCGAGACGAAGCTGAGCAACAAAATCCTCTGAGAGAAAGTTTGAAATATTTAAAATCAACCTTCGCACCACTTTTTCTTTGACAGAGGTCTCAGTCTTATTGACCTTATTTCTCATTTAAACGCGACTCGAGTTGATCAAAGTGCAATAACCAGAGGGTTGATGGTTCGATTCCCGGCTCCTCCAGTCTGTCTGTCGACGTGTCCTTCAGCAAAATATTGAACCTCAAATTTGCCTCCAATCTACTGTATCATTGGTGTGTGTGTGTGTGTGTGTGTGTGTGTGTGTGTGTGTGTGTGTGTGTATAACTGCCATCCATTTACCGTTCACTCCCTCAGGATCTCTGCCTCGCTCTTGTTTTGCCCTCTCACCGGCGTTTCAAACGTCACACGTTACACAATCCCCATTTAACTTTTCCAAAACATGTTGAATAACTACGAGAGAACCGACGTATTTACGGTTCCAGCGGAAAGTAACAGAACAAAATTGATTCGTTTTTTCTCCCCGGAATCGTCCAGATGAGTCTCAGGGCGGCGTCTGGATGTAATGACGAAAATAAATCATTTCAGCTCCGCGTTACAGTGAATTCTGTGTCCCTCCGCTTCCTGTCTACTTCCTGGAATCCCCATCTGTGTTAAATAATGTGTGTGTGTGTGTGTGTGTGTGTGGGATTCTCCGTAGCGTTGTAGTAAATATCTGCGTCATCTGTAATCTGCTTATGTAGCAGAGGACAGGAGGCCGTGACACAGAGACAGACCGTCCACTTCAGCTTTGTTTATATATGTGGTTTTATTTTGAAAGGTTTTTGTAGGTCAGTGATTCACAGGGAAGAGGAGCGGGGACGAGGGAAAGCATAGACGTGAAGACAGTGTGATAGTGAAGGAAGCCGGACAGGAAAACACACACACACACAGAGTGGATCCTCAGCTCAGTAGTTTG
>NW_019174538.1:801769-864269 GCF_002260705.1 Seriola dumerili | reverse complement strand
ATGAGACGCAACATCAGGTACTGAACTCCCGTCACGTCTGGGGTCAGTCAGAGGTCAAACAGACTCTCACTGTTTATTCTGTCGACTTCCTGAAGGATGTGATGGAAACTGCAAATATAAAACATTTAAAAACATTTAAAAAAGAGAATAATTCCTATTCTTAAAAATACAGTTGTTGCCATGACATTAATTTATAAGTGTCTTTAACTATAACTATGTCCTGTGTGTGAAACAACCTCAAATACAAGTGTTCAGATGTTGAATTAATTCACATCTGTACCTACTGTAACTTTAATTATTGTCGTATAAGTTTACCATATTCATCTGTGTTGTAAATCGAGTGGTGCAATATTATTTGAGTTTATTAGATTATTAATTAATATTACTTCACTGAGTTCATTATATAATTTCATAGTTGAGACAACTTTATTCTGCTCTCTCAGCAGGACGTGCACCCAACAGACTGTCACATTCACACCTGTCCCCCTGCAACAATGCCAGGTGGGAACCAAAGTGCTCCACATTAAAGGGGTTGTAAATAACCAACGTAAATGTTACACCTACAAATTATATATATGAAATAACAATCTGCTGCAACTCATGATGACATTTTTTAATAAACTAAATGAAGTAACAATTAATAATATAATTAACTCAAATAATTTTTCACCATTTAATATACAACACAAATAAATATGGTAAACTTATAATTAAAATACTTGTAATTAAAACTATTTTAACAGGCCAAAAAATAAAATACATTTACATAAAGAGTCACCCTGTAGATCAGAGGGATTACCAGTCAGTGTGTTGCTGCTCAGCTCATTCAAAACATATTGTATTTCTAATAACAAGCCATTGTTGGCTGGATAACAGGATTTACCATGAAGACTTGAAGGACAAGCCACGTTATGATAAAATCTGTCAGTGGTCACACACACACACACACACACACACGTTCAGTCTGCAGCTTCTTTCCTGCGGCTGCCAACAAACCGCCACACAGCTCAACCTCAAGTATCCAGCTGCTTTTACACAACAGCGTCTCAGAGAAGCTTCTCGCCGGCTTCTCTCACTGATCAGACTCTTCTGTGTGTGAGTTTGTGTGACATGGTTCTTGTCTATTACTGTTACAAGCACTGATCAAATACCTTTCTTCTAAAGCGGGAGATGTTCCCACCAAAAACCAAAAGTAATGAAGAGTACAGCTAATTCTTTTATGCTAACGTTTACACGTGAGCACAATGTTTTGTTCATTGTCTCGCTTTTTACCAAAGTAGCTTGGATAATTGTTTAAGTTTAGATGTTAGTTCATGTTGTTTATTTCAGTTAATTCACTAAAAATATATTTACAGGGTTTATACAGTTAATTATTTACATATGTACAAGTTTAAATATTCAAATATGCATCTTTAAAAACAGTTACAGTGACCTCCTGAATCCATCTCTCTAGTTTTCCTCTTATTTCCCTCAGTCTAAGTCCTCCTCACCTCTGATTGGTTAGTTCAGCGACATGTGAGTCGGAGACAGGAAGTGTCGTTGTGGCGTAAATCTGTCTCCATCCAGCTGTTTTCTTTTATCAAAAGTGATTCACATCAAACCCTCATGTTACGTCATATAAAGTCGACATCTTATTTGTGATGTAGTTTGATCAATTTTTTCTTCAGCTAGCTCAGGAGCGAGCTGCTAAGTTTATCTGTTAGCAGTTTGGTGCAGGACAGATGGTGAACACTGGGTTTAATGGGTTTATGGCAGCTTTTCTTTTCCCTGTTGCATCTGGAAACAACACTTAGGAGACTCCTGAGACAGAACCAAAGAGTAAATGTGAAGTTAAACTTAAACAACCAGCTGAAAGATGATAGGAAACTCTCCATAGCCGCAGGGTGAGGTGATTACTCTCTGTGGCTCAGAGCTGTGAGTCACAGCTTTCTCAAAACTCTTCATCTTTAATAAATAATGACTAACGCAGCGGTAGAGAAAGCACTTTGACTCATGGCGTGTCTCAAACTGATGGTGTGTTTTTCTGCATCTGTGTAGGAAGCTACTGAGGGATCATCAGTTGGAGGCAGTGACCAAAGCCGTCCAGCAGGAGGAGCTGGAGAGGAGGCGACGTCTCGACCAGCAGAGAAAACAGGATTTCCCCGTACCGCTGCTGCCTGAGTACACGACCGGTGAGACTGTGAACACAGAGTCACTGACTCTCTCACCTGTCTGTCAGACTCACTTCATAATGCTAGCTGTTAGCTTAGCACCAAAAATCCACCATCAAACGGCTTGTTAGCATCTTAAACGTAGCATTTTATCCAACCAACCAATTTCCTCCCAATCTCCTGTCTCGTCTTTCGTCTTTCTTCCCGCTCTTAATCTGCTGTATCGTTACTCTCCCTCTCTCCAGGCGAAGCGACGAAGCACGTGTCTTCGTCATCAGCATCAACGGCGTCACAGCAAGACGTGAAGTCGGCCAGACAGGAAGTGATCTGCCTGGACTCCAGCAGCACGGGCATCAGCGACGACGCTGGCAAGACAAACGTACCCACCTCCATCACTACAGAGCGCAGACGCAAAACAGGTGAGACACACACACACACACACACACACACACACACACAGACACACACACAGATGAGATTGCTCAAAAAAAAAACTGATCCATGATGATGACGAACCTCCAGACAAACGTCATGACAAGTTGTCAGGGAGGAGGATGCTGAGAGAAAAGCTCCCGACTCAGACTAAGTGTATTTACAAAAACCTTTTTTAACCCAGCTGTGTTTGTATTTATTGGTATTTAACGATAAATACTTTGCCGGTCTCTGGCTCAGATTGCCCTTTGACCTTTTTTCTTGATTATGTAACTGGGCCAGTAAGTCAGGCGGCCGCGGGAGGCCATAAAATCAGATAGGGACACGGAGCTGTGAAGTTTATTTATTACCTGTCAGTATATTCTGAGCTGCCGGCATAGCGGGGCGAAGCCTTAAGTAAGCTCGATGCTAATGCTTCAGATGTCTGATCAGCACAGTGTGAGCTCTGGTACAATGTGTCACCAGGTTTATCGGAGACGTCGAGTGTTTGGAAGAAGTCTTAGAGATTAAATCAAGGTTTTTCAGCCAGTTGGAACATTTAGACCAGTTTTGACTAAAGTGTCTAATTACAGATCGAAACCACAAAGGTTTTCATGCCCATGATCCCATGAAACGCTGGTTCTTCTAACTCAAACACAGACTGTAACGCAACAGCAGTGAGAGAAAAGTTACTGTGTTTAAATGAACTCCACCACACACAGCACATAGATGTTCAGAGTGAAAGTAAAAGGAAACCAAAGTTTCTTTCTCCCTCAGTCTCGATCCAAATGTCCAACTCAATTTAAACAACAACCAAAATCCACCTCGGGTTTTCCCGACATCCAGAAACAAAACAGGAAGTGCGGTCGACTTAGTGCTCGAAGGAAAAATCAACAAAACCCAAAAGTTTGCACGAATGACAGACGAAAGTCTTTTTATTTGAATTCTTCTGTTTTATTTATTAGTTCTGTTGTTTCCTGCACGACAAGTGGAAATATGTTTATGAGTTAATGTGAGGAGAATCCTGGATGATTTATATGTGGCTCTTTCACAGGATGTTGTGGTTGATCAGACTGATGATTAAATGATGAAGTTGTCAGGAGGGTTTAAGAGTTTTAATAAGATGAAGTGGAAAATGTTTTGAATAATAAAAACTGAGAATTGAGGAAACGATATGAACAATACATCCAAATAAAATAAATACTATAAAAGGAAATAAATGCAACATAAAAATAAGGATGAAACAAAGTATTTCAGAAAGAAAGAACAACTGTGCAAAATGTACAATTATAAAATTACAGAAACATTTTATCACAGTCTGGGTTCAGAGAAGTGAAGCTCCATCCTCATTTTGCTTTTACAACAAAGTTAAACTGTTGTGTGGCGCAGCAGTTTCTCTTATAAAACATACGTCAGGAAAAGATCTTTACGTTCCCGTGTCATCCACTGTTTTTCATGACAGGACTTTGTAAAGTTTAAAGACACAAACACAAACACACATTCATCTGATCGTCTCGCCTGAAAATCTACAATTCCTAAAATCAGTGTGGAAAGTTTCAGGATCAGTGTCACGTCTCCGTTGATTACAGCTGCAAACATTCACACCTCGCAGCTGCCCGGTTCAACCAGGGGCCAGAGAACCAAAACCACAGGGGCAATCTGAGGTCAGATACCTTGCTCAAGGGCACGTTTGTCAGTCGCCGATCTATCAAAGGCAAATATCATTTTAACAGTTCCAGTAGTTTACGGCTGTCGGCTGGAAATCAGCAGCTTTGAACGCCTCGTGACAGTGACGCGACGATGTGTTTATTCAATGTCGCACTCGGCTTCAGATCGCTCTCTGAGCCCGTCGGCACGTTGAAAAACCAAATCAGATGGAATTTCTAGACGAAATGAGAGGATTGATAAACAGCCCAAATCTGAGTCTGTGTCAGTGGATACGAGGATGATTATGTTCAACATTGAATCAGATACAGCCGAGTGTCATCTGTCCCGAGTCTTCACTTCCTGTTGTCTCAGTGAAGACGATGTAATGGAAGTATTGTCTTTTATTTCAAACAAGAACTTGCAGATTATAACACACACACACACACACACACACACACACACACACACACACCAACCACTTAAAATGTTCAATAGATGCAGATTTCATTAAATTCTTTCAGAGCTGAACAGAAACAGACTCCTCCACCTTTTCCTTTTTGGAAACATTTAAACCCAATTACTGAAAGTTAAAAGTGTGTGTGTGTGTGTGTGTGTGTGTGTGTGTGTGTGTGTGTGTGTGTGTGTGTGTGTGTGTGTGTGTGTGTGTGTGGAGTTTTTGCAGATTAGCTGCCATGTGCATCAGAATATTTAAAACCTTCATAGGGTACATCATGTACCGTTCCCTTATTGCCTGAGTACACACACACACACAGACAGACACACACACACACACACACACACACACACACACACACACACACACAGACAGACAGACACAAAGCCAGTCAAACAGTCAAGGATAAACACACACACACTCAGTTAGGGATAAATACAAGTATTTCAGCATTGAAAGAGAGGACTAAGGCAAACTGCAGACACACACACACACATGCACGCACACACACACACACCTGCAACACACACACACACAAACACAAGTGAGAGAGAGAGGGATGATGGGATATCTCGATGAACAAAGACAGTTAATTTGTAGATTTGAAGCTTAGAAAGACGAAAAGCAAAGGAGAGAGAGAGAGAGAGTCTGTGGGGCGATCAGAGCAATAAAGCTGGCTAATCCTGGTTATGAGCCAGAACACACACTTATACACACACACACACACTCACACTCACACTCACACCACAGTGGCACAGTGACATTTCTAGTTGGGGTTGCATAACCAGTCTCCCCCTCCACTCTAATCCTACTTGTATAACCAGCCATTCACTGCAGTTACATAAGCTCTCTCTCTCTCGCTCTCTCTCTCTCTCTCTCTCTCTCTCTCTCTCTCACACTCACACACACACACACACACACACTAACATACTGACACACACTCTGCCCGTCATGCCCTTGCAGTTTGCCAGCTTGTGTAACTTTCACCACTCGATAGCACCGACTGTTGAAGTCCTTTTTATCAGATCTGGATTTTGCAGAAACAGTCAGTGACGTCCACGACTGACGCAACGCCGTGACGGAGCCGCGAGGCCATTACAGATCAACCGATCAACAACCAATAAATACAAATATAGTAGGAGCTGCTTTCGTGGGAAAAGCTGCGTCTGAATTGTTTTTGTCGTCGTCGTGGTGACGGGTGCAGGATGCAGAAATCCAGAGAGTCCCAGACACATGATTAGTTTAGTTTTAGTTTATTTGCACAGAAGTTACAGGAAGACGTTTTAGAGTAAAAACATATAAAGTGTGCACGAGAGGAAGAATACAGAGTCATTAAAAACATAAAGAAATACAGCATCCAATAATAAAGGCTTCAGGCCTTCACGTCTTTGTGAAAACATCTGGATCGGATGTCGTGTGACAGACCAGCTGTTGACCTCCGCTGACTCACACTCCTGACGTGAAGTCTGTCTGAACCTGAATAAATGAATTTCCCCTTTTGGAAACCTTTAACCTTTAACCTTTCACCTTCACCCTCCTCCTCCTCCTCCTCCTCTGTGCAGATGTGATCGACCTGAGCTCGGGCGAGGACGACGCCACCGTCCACATCAGCAGCGAGTCCACCAACGAGGAAGAAGAGAGCGAGCCGAGCGGCGCACACGCCAACGACGCCCTCAACCGACCGGACGCCCGGGGCCGCGTGCTGGTCAACCTGAACCACCCGGACGAGGAGACGGACGTCTTCCTGTCGCCGCAGCTGGCACGAGCCGTCAAACCTCACCAGGTATTGATGAGATCATGTGATCAGTGTATTTACATGAACATACATGTCAATATGTGGAATTGTTTCGTATATAATTTTTACATATATGTTTTATATATTTCATGTATGGAAGTTCAGTATATGTATAAACTGTGTTACATGTGTGTATGGGAGTCATAAAGTCATACTGGTCACCTGTCAGCTGAGTGTCTCCTCCTCAGCTTTAATGAGATGTCACCTCTGCTTTCTCACCTCCCACCTTCTCTTCTTCTTCCTGTCTCTCACCTGTCTTACCTTTCCGTCACTCCTCCTCTTCATGACACATTCCTGTCACTTTTATTTCTTCCCTCTTTCTTCTCCGCTCCGCTCTCTTTTCTTTCTCTCGGATCGCCCTCTTCCTCCTCTTCCTCCTCCTCCTCTCTCGCCGTCACTCCATCACCTCTGCAGATCGGTGGAATCCGTTTCCTGTACGACAACCTGGTGGAGTCGACGGAGCGCTTCAGCAGCAGCAGCGGCTTCGGCTGCATCCTGGCTCACAGCATGGGCCTGGGCAAAACGCTGCAGGTCATCGCCTTCATCGACGTCCTGTTCAGACACACCCAGGCCCACACCGTGCTCGCCATCGTACCTGTAAGCACCTCTAATGTCGAAAAACTCATTCTCTGCAGAGGGAGTTCATGAATAAAGGAGCTGGGTCGTCCTGCCTTCACGCCTTCAATTAATAATAATAATTAACATTGTTTCTCTCTCTCTATGTCTCTCTCTCTGTCTCTCTCTCTCTGTCTCTCTCTGTCTCTGTCTCTCTCTCTCTCTCTGTCTCTCTGTCTGTCTCTGTCTCTCTCTCTCTGTCTCTCTCTGTCTGTCTCTCTCTCTCTCTCTCTGTCTCTCTGTCTCTTTCTCTCTGTCTCTCTCTGTCTCTGTCTCTCTCTCTGTCTCTCTGTCTGTCTCTGTCTCTCTCTCTCTGTCTCTCTCTGTCTGTCTCTCTCTCTCTCTCTCTGTCTCTCTGTCTCTTTCTCTCTGTCTCTCTCTGTCTGTCTCTCTCTCTCTCTCTGTCTGTCTGTCTCTCTCTCTGTCTCTGTCTCTCTCTCTCTGTCTCTCTGTCTCTGTCTGTCTCTCTCTCTGTCTCTCTCTCTGTCTCTCTGTCTGTCTGTCTCTCTGTCTCTGTCTCTGTCAGGTGAACACGTTGCAGAACTGGCTGTCAGAGTTCAACACCTGGGTCCCGCCCCCGGAGGCGTTACCTGCAGACGCCGACCCCGGACTGGTGACGCCTCGCGCCTTCAAGGTTCACATCCTCAATGACGAACACAAGTGAGTGACAGGAGGAGTCGCACTGACAGTCGGTTGCCGTGGTGACGGCGAGGAGACCTTTCTTCTTTTTTAAAAAACACAGCTCTGACCTTCCTCTGCACTTCATCCCCATCTGGTTCCAGTATCCTGTTTCTCCACAGCTGCTTCTGCTGCAAAGAAGTGTGTGTGTGTGTGTGTGTGTGTGTGTGTGTGTGTGTGTGTGTGTGTGTGTGTGTGTGTGTGTGTGTGTCAGTGACACAGTGACCTCATTCTTTCGTTGTGACAGTAAAAAATGAACAAAATCACCAGTTTGTTCAAACACGATTCTGAAATGATTTTTTAAGTAATTGGCAATTTATCACAATCAGAATCATTGATTACAAAACAGTGAAATGTTGTTTTCTCTCTTTAATACGAGATAATCTGAGTTTTTCTTACTATTTTCATCCTCTTCACTTTGAATCAGACTTTTCATTCTGCCTGTAGTTCTTTCTAACAAAGTAAAATCTCTTCTCTATAATCTACAGTCATTTTATTTTCTCACAAGTTTAAAACTCGTCCTGTGTCTTCCTGCCCAGGAACACAGCCACCCGGGCCAAGGTGGTGGAGGACTGGGCTCAGGACGGAGGCGTGCTGCTGATGGGCTACGAGATGTACCGCCTGCTGTCGCTGAAGAAGAGCTTCGTGGCCGGGAGGAAGAAGAAGAGCAAGAAAACGGCCGGACCCGTCGTCATCGACCTGGACGAAGAGGACCGACAGCAGGAACTGCTCAAAGGTCAGAGAGAGGAGGAGGAGGAGGAGGAGGAGGAGGAGACAGAGTTTTAAGAGTGTGAAAATCATATTAACGCTCATCTTCCTCCAGGTATCGAGAGGGCCCTGGCCCGACCCGGTCCAGATGTGGTGATCTGTGACGAAGGCCATCGCATCAAGAACTGTCACGCCAGCACGTCGCAGGCTCTGAAGAACATCCGGACTCGCCGCCGCGTGGTCCTGACCGGATACCCGCTGCAGAACAACCTGATCGAGTACTGGTGCATGGTGGACTTCGTCCGGCCCGACTTCCTGGGTGAGGAGCAGGATCTGCGTTTTAATTCAGGGGATGTTTTTCCAGATCAGCTTCAGAACTTTAGCATTTTGTTTTAAGGTCGTCCG
Source organism: Seriola dumerili (assembly GCF_002260705.1). Classification (NCBI taxonomy): domain Eukaryota; kingdom Metazoa; phylum Chordata; class Actinopteri; order Carangiformes; family Carangidae; genus Seriola; species Seriola dumerili. The sequence continues at coordinate 855,406 of NW_019174538.1, read as the reverse complement.
TCAGTCTCATTCTCATGGACACGATATCTCAGTAACACCTTGATGGAACTTTTTCAAATTTGGCTCAAACATTCACTTTGATTCAAGGATGAACTGATACGTTTTTGGTGGCTAAAGGTCAAAGGTCAAGGTTGTGTTGACCTCACAAAACACAAAATTTCACTCAGTTGGTTCAGATTTTCTCTCTGGATAAACAGGGATGTGACCTGGAACTAGTCTGAGTGGCGGAGGGATACGACCAGGAGGAGGTGGTTCTGGTTTACAATCAGAAGACTAACTCCAGTTTGTCCCTGTGTGTACTTCAGGTACGCGGCAGGAGTTCAGTAACATGTTCGAGCGTCCCATTCTGAACGGGCAGTGTGTGGACAGCACGCCGCAGGACGTCCAGCTGATGAGGTACCGGAGCCACGTCCTGCACAGTCTGCTGGAGGGCTTCGTTCAGAGGTGAGCCTTTACACACCCACAGTCTCCGTCCAGGAAACACAACTTCACACACAGATATTTACTGGGACTCGTCTTCCCTGCAGACGAGGCCACGACGTCCTCAAGGACCAGCTGCCGTCGAAGGAGGAGCATGTGATCCTGGTCCGCCTGTCGCCGCTGCAGAGGGCGCTCTACACCGAGTTCATGAACCGCTTCAGAGAGGCGGGAAACACCGGCTGGCTCAGCCTCAACCCGCTGAAGGCGTTCTGTGTCTGCTGCAAGGTGAGGAGGAGGAGGGCGGCGGCGGCGGCGTGTGGAGCTCAGCCTGGATAATGAAGCACCACTGTTTCATGTTTATTGTAGATTTAATCCAGGTTTGGAGATAAAGGAAACATTTACACACAGAACAATAAAGGACCAAGTAATAAATTAAAACAATAAAAATAAGACGATAATAACAGGAAGTGAAGAAACACTGAAGACTGAGTGACAGAGAGATAAAGATAAAATAATGAACACTAAAACAGAGGAGACGTATTAACATGAGTCGACCAGAAATAAAAGGGAGGATATTAAAAATCTATAAAAAATGAGACAAAATAATAAAGATAAAAGAGAGGAGATGTTTGAAGGAGGAATAAAATAAATAACCAGAAATAAAAGTAGAAGGAAAACAGTCCAGAGAATAAGAATAAAATTGAAGTCGTTGTTTCTGCAGTTAGAAGATAAACTTCAGAATAAGAGTTTCCTCTTGTCGACGTCTCCGTCAACATTAAGATAAATTCCTCCGCATTTATTTCACCTGGTGAATCCATCGATCGTCACCATGACGACGTGTTTTTTACGTCGCCAACTTCCTGTTGTCCTTCAGATCTGGAACCACCCGGACATTCTGTACGAGGCCTTGCAGAAGGAAAACCTGGCGAGCGACCAGGACCTGGACCTGGATGACATGACCTCCACGGGACCCGCCCGATGTCCGACCGCACCCAATCAGAAGTCCAAGCCCCTGGAGAACCCCACCCCCATTGGTGGACTGAGTCTCAACCAGCTGCAGGAGAAAGCCAATCAGGTCATCACGTACGAATGGGTACGTCGAGCTGTGGCGTTAACTTCCTGTAACATAAAGAAAACAATTGAGACTTCAAAATAAAGTTCACAGCTACGAATTTAAAGGTGATGTTTAACGTCTCTCTCCTCTCACACGTTCAGGCGAAGGACATCATGTGCGACTACAAACCCGGCATCCTGGAGAACTCTGCGAAGATGGTGATGCTGTTCCACCTGATAGAGGAGAGCGTGAGGAAGGGAGACAAGCTGCTCGTCTTCAGGTAAAAGATCGAACACGAGACTGAAGAAGAAAACCGAAGCACCTTTATTTCATGATTGACAAACCCGGGTGAATCCTTCAGGCCTGCGCTCTGAGCTCTGCTTCTTCCTCCTGCAGTCAGAGTTTGTCCACGCTGACGGTGATCGAGGAGTTCTTGGCCAAGAGGGCGGTGCCCCCCTCCCCCAACACGTCCAACAGAGACAGACCCAATCAGAACTGGGTCCGCAACCTCAACTACTACAGTACGTGGTCATTCACTGTGATTAAAAGAAGCAGTCAATATGCTGAATAATTAAAACACTGACACATGGTGAAAAACAATCTGAATATGTTGTTTATTAGGGAAGTTTGTTTCTACAGCGTCATTCAGACACGATTCAAAGAGCTTTCCAGAGTCATGGAGATTAACAAACGAACATTAAGACGACATTAAATTATAATAGGAATAAATAAAGATATTTAAAGATATAGAAACCAGGTGAGAAACTCAGGACAACACTTTAAGAGAAGTGTCGCAGTGATGAAAGACGTTCAAATGCAGCAGATTAAAAGATGATGTGTACGTGATTTATTGATAAGCTGCAGTGAACAGTGATGTTTCAGTCCCTGATCTAACTGAGCTGACAGTCTGAGCAGATCTCAGGTGTTCAGGAAGCTGCTTCCACAGGTGAGGAGCAGAGAAACTAACAGCTGCTTCACCTGCTCCTGATTCTGGGAACACTGAGTGAAGCTGACCCAGATCACCTGAGGGGTCCGGATGTGTTCAGACCAGAGACCTTTAGGTCTTTACAGACCAGGAGGAGGATTTTAAAATCTGTCCTCTGACTCACAGGAAGTCAGAGTCAGTGAGTTTTAGCTGATTAAAACACTTTTTATAAATCTGGTAGTTTATGTTGAGTGTATTTCTGACTGCTGCTGGTGCTGCTTCTCTCATTGACTTACAATGAGTGCTGCCACCTGCTGGTCTGTCTCCATAACATCAAGAAGAGTCGTGAAATCTTGATGTGGAACGTGTTTCCTCTGCACACGCCTCTGTTTTTATTTCACCTGTAGATTCCATGTAACAGCAGGTGGAGAATCAGAGTCGCACAGTGTAGTGAAGCCGCTGGGTGTTTTAAGATGACGAGACACTCTGCTTGATGTTTCTAATGAATGACGAAGGACTGAACTGGTGTTGAAGCGACTTTGTGCTGCTGCTGCTTGTTTTGAATCTGTGTTGTTGGTGTGATGTGTTCAAGGACTGGACGGAAGCACCACGGCCTCAGAGAGAGAGAGACTGATCAACCAGTTCAACGATCCATCCAACACCTCCGCCTGGGTCTTCCTGCTGTCGACCAGGTGACACTTCGACTCTCAGCAAAGATATTAATGAATTTTCAATATGAAAACACGCGGCCGCTTTGAACCAGCTGTTTGATCGCTGCCCTGTCTCGTCCTTCAGGGCCGGTTGTCTGGGCGTGAACCTGATCGGGGCGAACCGCGTGGTGGTGTTCGACGCCTCCTGGAACCCGTGTCACGACGCCCAGGCCGTGTGCCGCGTCTACCGCTACGGTCAGAGGAAGCCGTGTCACATCTACCGACTGGTGTGTGACTTCACGCTGGAGAAGAAGATCTACGACCGCCAGATTTCCAAACAGGGGATGTCAGGTGAGCTGTGAGCGCATGACGAGGGTTAGCAACTACAAACTGTTTTATAGTTGAACATCCTCAAATGCATTCTCCTAATTCTGTCATTTTTACTGAATATAAACCTGATATACATGAGATGCATTTAGATCCATGTTTTCTATATTTTTAATTGACCTTTTAATAGTAATGATAATAATAATAATTATAAACTTTATTTGCCCCTTTCTTACGAGGAATGTTGCACAAAGTTCAACAAAGACTTGAAATAAACATAAAAACATGTTCAAAACTTTAATTATCAAATGAAAAACAATAAAAACATTGATGTTAAGTGAGATTGAATAATAATAAAATAATAAATGAAATATTAAAAAAACAGAACAAACCAAAAAGGAAAAAACAAATAAAAACTTAAAATGTACTAGAGCCACACCTCGTTCAGTCCAGGTACATTTACTGCCTCCAGCTGACAGACCCCCCACACACACACACACACACACACACACACACACACACACACACACACACCCACGACACAGCACACACATGCCACTCACCACAGCACACACTCACACACTAATGAGCTGTGTGTTTAAACCACTTCTCTTCTGTCGAGAGCCTCTTGTCTGACGGAGTAAACTGTCTCAAGTGTTGCTGCTGCCGTCTCACTTCCTTTCTCTCTCTCTCTCTCTCCGTCAGACCGGGTGGTGGACGACCTGAACCCTGTGCTGACCTTCACCCGGAGGGAGGTGGAGTCTCTTCTTCACTTCGTGGAGGAGGAGCCGGACCCCTCCCAGGTCCAGCTGCAGCCCCAGGACGGCACGGAGAGCGTCCTCAGGAAGGCGCTGCACCTCTACCCTCACCTGATCACCAAGGTAACGCTGAAGTAACCGTCACTGGTTTTTATTTTCATTCACACGTTGTATCATCTTCTTCTTCTGTCTTTCTGTTGTCTTTTTTTATTGTCCTTCTGTTCGCCCTCATCTTTATTATGTTTTATATTTTAAGTGTTTTATAAATAAAGTTCATTATTATTATTATGAGTAAAAACTGAAGTTGACTTTATGAAGCAAAGAATCTAGTTAAATCATGTCCCGTTTCTCTCTCCTCCAGCAACCGTTCCCCCACGAGTCGCTGCTGATGGACCGCAGGGAGCTGAAGCTGAGCAGCGCCGAGAAGTCGGCTGCTAAGAAAGGTTACGAGGAGGAGAAGAGGGCGTCGGTGCCGTACACCCGCCCCTCCTACGCCCACTACTACCCTGCCAGTGACCAGAGCCTCACCAACATCCCCGCCTTCAGCCAGAGGAACTGGTCAGTGACTCACAGCATTTAAACTGATGGAAAATAAACGTTTAGTTCATGTTTCCTTTTGTATTTCAAATCAAGTAACAGATAAAAGTGACGTGAAAGAGAACACAGTAAAGATTCAGATTATAATTCAGTCTAAAGTTTAACACTAAACTTAAAAGCTAAAAGAAGTTTTGCTGTCAGCTGATGATCAAGTTTATGTGACATGTAAAAACAAACTCTAAACTCCTCAGGCGTCCCCCCCCCCGTGCTGAGGAGAAGCCGGTGGCCAGCGTCCGGACGGTCCAGTCAACCCCGGTTCCCATGATGCCCCGCCAGGCGTCTGCAGGCTCCGCCCCCGGCAACAATTCATCCGGATCCAGCCTCGGAGGATTCCCGGTCAACTGTCTGCAAAAGGCCGGAGTGTTTGTGCAGAAGATCGTCACGACGACTGGTAGGAAAACAATTAGCTCCTAATAAACCTCCATTTTATTCTCATCGAATCTTTTAATCTTTGCACTTTAATTAGATATTATCTGTTTTATTATTGTGCTTTTTAAACTTTTAATTTGTCAAATTGTCTGTCTTAGACATCGTGATTCCAGGCACCAACAGTTCAACAGATGTGCAGGCGAGGATCACAGCTGGAGAGAGCATCCACGTCATCAGGGGCACCAAAGGTAAGAGTCACTGCACACCATGATGATCGGCCACTTTCATCTTTTTCTTTAATAGTCTAGAAAACACCGACGTAAAAACATCAAAGACAATCAAGAGAAAAAGAAAATAAATAAAACATAATAATAATAAACTTTATTCTTGTAGCACCTTTATACAAGAAATGCAGCACAAAGTTCTTTACAACAAAACAAACGGACCTGCACCAAGTTCTTCACATGAAAACAACAAACCTAAAACATGTTTAAAACAACAAAAACATGAGTAAAAAATTGAATGAATTTACCCACAATCCTCAGTTCATTGTTGAAGCATTTGCTCGTTCCAGCTCCTCAAACACGACCTTTATGTTCGGGACTCGTGGTCAGAAAAAACTATGAACCAGTTTGTAAAAGAATAAAATAAAGTCATTAAATGATTCAGGTCAGAAAGAAAAGACTGAAGTTTCTGTGTGAACTGATTATTTTTCCCGCCGCTGTTTCAGGGACTTACATCAGAACATCTGACGGTCGGATCTTTGCCATCAGAGCAGCTAATAAGGCCAAGACGGCAGAGGAGAGCTCGACGGCGCCGCCCAAAGGTGGGAGGAGCCAACGACAAGACTAAACTCTTCATCTATTTTCATACAAACTGAAGAGAAAATATCACTGACACGTTATTATTTGTTAATCCTTTGTTCCTTCCTCTCAGACTCGCAGGCTCCACCTCTGGAGGCTTTAACCAATGGCAGTGACACTTGTCCGTCACCTGACAAGAAGCAGAGCGTGCCCCGCCCTCTTTCACCCGACAGCCCAGAGATCATCAACGAGCTGCAGCGCTACACAGCAGCAACAGGAGCCGGTGCCGCCACAACTCAACCTGCGGCGGCGGCGAGCACCGAGAACAACCTGCCTTCCACCAAACTCCTTCAGACCAACGGCGGCGGCAGCAGGAGCGGTTGGAGCCACCATGACGCCTCTGTGACGGTCCAGCCCAGCTCTGACCCCACGGCCCCCCAGGACCTGAGAACCGGCTCTAAGCGCAGAGCCCCCAGCCCGGCGGTGGAGGAGCGTCCCATCAAGCAGCCGTCTGCGGGAAAACACTCCTCGACTCCTCTGGCCCCCCCAGGCTTCCCCTTCCCCGGGGGCTACGGCCTCCCCCCGCTGGGCCTCAACCCCACCATGCTGAGCGGGTCACTTGGGCACCCACTGTTTGCGGGGGCGGGTTCGCCTTATTTCCAGCCCCCCCACGCTCAGCTGGGGGACCCCGGGTACATGTATGCAGACCTGTTTGGCCTGGGCGGAGCCGGCGCTGTCCCCGCCTCCTCTTCCGCCACCTCATCAACGACGACCACCGCTACTGCCGTCTCATCTTCTTCTCCATCCTCCTCTTCCTCATCAGTCAAAGCCGCCAGTCTGGTTCCAGGCGCCCTGCCGCCCTTCATGCTGAGCCCCAGCATGGCGGGCATGGCCGGGATGCTCCCCCCAGGCTTCCCCCTCTCCTACAGTCAGTCTCTGGCGAGCCTCTACACGGGGTCCATGCTGCCGGGGGGGCTGCCAGGACCGGCTGCCACTCCCGGTCCGGCCGGAGCCAGCTTCCTGTCCCAGTATCCTCCCACCGCCGCCTCCAGCTCCTCCTCGTCCTCCCCTTCCTCCTTCTCCCCGTCGACGCGCTCTGACGGCCACCGCGGCCCGGTTCTGATGAACGGCGGGAACATGAGCGGCGCCAGCAGCTCGGACGACGACGACGACGACGATGTCATCGAGGTGAGGGGACAGTGACAGGTGAATCACGAGGCTGCTTGATTCAATTTAACGATCGTCACAGTAGGACGGCGTCCTGTCTGTCAGGAGTCACACGACCCGAGGCGTCGCCAGGGAAACCGACTACAGACATTAAACGTGATGACGACTGAGCCCCCGAAGCGTCTCGTCTGTTCTGCCGTGGAGAAACAGTGTGAACACAGAGCGACTCGGTGCGAAGAAGAAACATGAGGAAGTAAAAAGCAGCAGAGAGACGAGGACGAGAGTCGAGGACTTTGGGCTTCCAAGTTTGTTTGTTTGTTTGTTCGATACTGGCATTGATACTAATCACTGGACTGAGTCCTGCTGATCGTGGGCCTGCAGTGACCGCACACGGCCACTAGTTGTACTGTTGACTTTAGAGATTCTAGTTCTGCAGCTTTGCTAATTGTCCAGACTCCTTTGCTTTATTCAGCCAATTAACTGACGACGTCAGGACGAAAAAAAAAAAAAAAAAAAAGGTTTGATAGTGAAATTAGCAGGTAGAAACGTTTGTTAAATATCAGTAACTGAAATGGTTTTGTTTGTCACTTGTCAAATATTGCTACTGAATATTTCTTCAAATGGTTAAAGGTTCAAAGTTCAAACAGACGTTTTAGAAAAAGCATTTTGATTGAAGTTAATGATTCACTGCCAGGACAGGGGTAATGTAGAAACAAAACAAAAAAAAAAAAAGAAAGGGTCTTCTGGGGATCTTGAATTATTGAAGAAGCATTTGAGGCTCATTGAGGACGAGGTGAAAACCTTAAGGCTCTAATGACAGAATGTATGCTCAATCAAATGCCTTTAAACCAGGCCTTTCTCAAAAGAATCCTCTTTAGGCGTCAGACGTGGGAAGATCTGATTTTTTCTTTTCTTTTTTTTTGTGTGTGTGTATTTTCTATTTATGTAATCTCTTTTACTTTTTAAAGAAAAAACGATTGCCTAAAAACAACCAGGTGAAAATGAGAAAAAAACAAACTGTGTTCCAGTGAGGTGTCGTCCTCGTAGCGGAGAAACTACCAACAGAAAATGCCTTTTTGCCTCCATCTTTCTGAATGTTAGCTGTGAGAGAGGAGAGGTGAAGACAGACGGACTCTCTGAATCTCACCCACAGTCTTACTGTAGCCTAGAGACAAACGATGCAAAACACTCACTCAAGCCTATATATGTGTTCGTACAAACCCCGCAGGAATTGAGCTCGCGACCCCCCCGAGTTTTGGTTTCGCTTGTGTGGTTGTTTCTGTCCGTGTCTGTGCGTCGTGTCGTTCAGGGTTCAAAAGGAATCGTTTAAAGAAAATCAGTAAATAGAAACTTGTTGCTCGGTTCGTTGTGACACAGACTCCACCGCTGTTGTTCTTTCTCTGTCTCATATTTTGTGAACAGAGGTCGTGTTGTGAAACCAAACTGATTCTCTTTCTTTCTTCTTTTTCTTTTGGAGAGACGGTGTAGCTTTGCCAAAACGAGAAATCACACGAGCACATCAACAAGCCTCCGCAGGAGAGGGTCGTGTCTTAAAGAGACCAAATAACGAAATTAAAATCCGCCTCAGCACGAGACGCACATATCCACCTCTCTGTCTGAGCTGCAGGTGGCGCTGTTCACCGCACTGCACTGTAAAAGAGACATACATCTGTAGACGACAAGCTTCATCATGTGACCAAGTTCCCTTCAGATAAACCACAAACCATCGTTCTGCTGTTCCGATCGATCACAAACCGATCGATCGCGATCGGCTCTGTCCTCCTGTAGAAAATCTTCTCCTCCAAAAAAAGAAAAATGGCCGCCGCCCGAGCTTTAAAAAGCAGCAGCTCTGTGGACGAAGCGTTTCCTGTTCTCTCTCTCTTCCATGTTTTCGTTGGTTTACTCATGTTTCATTTTTGTTCTCCTCTTTTTACAATGTTTGAATTTACCAAATTAATTTATTTATGACGGTGCATATTTATTCATTTTTATTTTTGTACTATTTTTTTTTTGATCTCCTTTTTTGTTGCTTTTCTTTATCTTGTTTGTAAAATTTTGATGCTCATTTTATTATTGTTGTTACCGCAGATGGAAAACGCTTCGGTCTTTAGTGTTTAGCGTTTAGTTTTAAAGAAGTGACGATCTGCCAGTCTGACCCAGTACATGTGAACCTGTGCAGAACTTACATGTGGACCAACCAGTCGGTGCGTTACTGTCACATTAATATCCAGGAGAGCAACTTTAAGAAGGATGGAGTAAATATCACATCCTGTTTACGATAACTCTGATCAGCTGTTGATCACGAGGAAAAGAAAAGAAGGACATCAGGAACTTTTTGATTTTCAGCTTCATCAGAACCTCCTGCATGTTCTCAGTATTTTATTAGAATAAAATGAGCCATTTGTGAGCATGTAAGTGAAGATCATTCACAGGTAATGAGTCAGAACCTGAGGCGGTCCAACCACTCGTTAGCAGAAAAGAAAGAATTATATCAAGTGCTTTTCTTTTCTTTTCTTTTTATTTTTATTTTTTTTTGTCGTTCATTATCATATCATCAGAAATGTCCATCTGTGTCGTGACGGCAGACGAGCGAGTTCCCTCGGTGTTGAACTGTCTGGTTGTCAGCTCTTTTATTTCACAGCTTTCTACTTGAATTTACATATTTATTTATACGAATCGATCCGGTCGGACGAGCCGAGCCGACTGAATTCCATTTTAGCCGAGGAGAAGATTAAAGCTGCTGTCTTTGAGGATCGGCTCCAGTCAAAGCCTGTTGTGTAGTGTATCGATGGATAATGTGTATGACCTTGGATTACTTTTAGATCCTTTTTTTTTGTTGCTTTTTTTGGAAGTTTGTAAATAAAAAGAAACGTTTTAAATAACACTTTTCCTAATTTCTTTATATTAACAACAGCAGCAGACTCACACACACAAACGCACACAGACGACTGAGCCTGAACCACAACCCTCTGATGTCATCTCAAAACTCACCGACGATCAGAGCAACACGGTGACTGAACCGGACGTCTGACGCTCCTGTTTCTCTCTGTTCTCCGGATAAATAATCAAACACTCACAGATCAGTCAGAATCTGAGATCAACTCTGGACAGACATGAAACTTCAGATCTTTATTCTGTTCATTTATTTATAAGAACAACAATGAGAACATGATATTTCGTGGTTTTAATGTTTTACATGTTGATGAAGAGATGAACGTGGACACTAAAGGAATCCAACGCTTGTAATTAATGCTCTTACAGCAGGGAAGGAAAAACACAAACATGGCACTTTTTAAAGAGAAGACCTTCAGCTGAAACTTTTTACAGAGAACTTTCTCTTTTTTTAAATGAATACACTCTTTAAAGCAGAAATCAGGCCAAAAGCTAAAACTAGTTGAGCTGAATTAATTTTCTTCTGTTTATTTATTGGTAGATTAAAGTATCATCATCATCCTGTCCATGTAAGATCAATGGGATATAGCATGGAGGGTGGAGTCTGGGTTTGGTTTCTACTGGCCGCTCCAGGTCGAGCTTCAGTAAGTGGTCTGAGTGTGCAGGACACCTCGGTAGATTAACTGACCTTTACAGAACTCGTAACTGTCAAATTAAAAGCTCTGAGATCCAAATAGATCAGGTACCAACAGGTGTTGGTGGTGGTGTCATGTACGGTTTACTCCACCCAGGACATAATGGATGCACTGACCTCTGTTTCCAGTGAGAGGCATAAAATGTTTGAATGATAATAAGGATTATCTAGTTTCATTGATTCATGTCCTGAACACAGAGATTTGGCTGCAAAGACAAGTGACTCATTAGAGCTCAATAGATCCATTACTACTGTCATTTACCAGCCACAATGATTGACATCCACTATTAGACTTCAGAGCGCAGCTGTTCCTCCAAATCAAATTAATCAGCCAGAGACACAGAGGAATAACTCGGTGTTTGACTGGTAAGAACTCAGAACTCTGAACAGAGCAGCAGCAGCTTTGTACGATCATTTTGAGAGTTTGAGGTGTATTTATGCACAAGTTAAGTGCAAAGGTGTTGTCAGTGCACTTCAGGTCAAAAGATTTAAAACACCGCAGTGTTTCCAGCTGGTATTTAAATGAACATAATTCAATGTCTCAGTGTTTCTCCAATTAAAACAGAACAAATAAACAATTAAAGTTAATCTGTTTTTTTGTCTCATCCAGCAGCTGAACAGATGAACTAAACTTGTTTTTTACTTCGGGAAGTTTACAGCTTACCTTTGCATCATGAGTTTGTTCTGAGACTTCTGACCTGTAGTTTATGGCAAACTGCACACACATGAAGCACAATGGGAATGAATATTATCACAGTTGTCTCTTTTTAAATCTTCATATTCAGTGACATCTGTGATCTCTATCTCTCTGTAGTGAAGGCTGCTGTTCAGTCTGTGTCCCTGTTACAGCCTGATTCTGTGTGATTTGTCTTCTTGTGAGTTCTGATTGTTCAGAATGAACTGAATGCATCTGTGTTATTTCTGTGTTTTATTCACTGTATTGTTATCAGAGTATAATTGTGCTGTGGAAACACAAAAGGCACAGCTTGTTTACAGATTAAATGTGCTAATTACACATTTTAAAGTGATCAATTATATTCCTATGGTAAATATAACTAGAAACTGCTGCTTCTGTACAAGCTGAAGCTAAACTGTGTTGCTGTTTGAATCTGTGTGAAGAAGCAGTTTAAGTAGAATGATGAGATGGAAAAAAGTGAGCGAGATGAAAAATGCAAACTGTTGTATAAGCAGTGAAAAAGGTTTAAAGGTGTGTCGTGTTGTATAGAGGAGTTGAAGTACTGTGATGTGTGAAAAATAAAAGCACTCATGCGGAATGGCTCCTTTCAGAATGTTATAGCCCATTATTTGCTGGTTATGTGTTGTGTGTGTGTGTGTGTGTGTGTAAGCAGCCTGTTACTGTGCAATGTCCAACAAGGTTGATCATATGTATGAAACTTGGCGTGGAATGCCATCTAAATCAATATCAAATAAATGAATAAATAAATACGGCCATGAAATAAATCCTGAAATAACTAAATTAGGTAATAAATGTAGAAAATATATAATTAAATGTAAAAATAAATAAATAAGTGAGTCAATAAATAAATAAATAGCTATATAAATGAATAAATAAATGAATACATAAATCAATAAATAGTTTTTTATCTTAAAAATGTCATTTTTATTTATTTCGGGGGACTTCAATCTTAAAATTAATTTATTTTCCAGCTCTTTTTATTTAATTTATTTATACTCAAACGAGGGGGCGTGGTTATTTCACAGATTCAGACCAAAACAACAGCACCAGAACAGCACTGAATCAGTTATTCAGCTATTCATTTATTTTTGTATTTATTTATTTGTTTATTTGTTGACTCACTTATATATTTATATTTACATTTTTTATATATTTCTACATATATTACCTAATTTATTTCAGGATTTATTTCATGGCTGTATTTATTCATTAATTAATTTATTTAATTGACGTGACTAAACTTATTTTTTGTTGCCAGCGTGGAGGACTGGGGGTGAATCAGACGTCCATTGCTGAAAACTCTATTTCCCAGCATGCTCTGGTGCTCGAAAGTTACGTGACTTGACGTTTTTTCCCTGATTGTTGATGACGGTGGCAGACAGCGCAGGGCAGTATCTGAGTGCTGTAACTGGGAGGAGGAGTGCCTGCTAACATAAAATAATTTTCTCCGCCGACCTGCTCTGAAAACACAGAGGAACTATTAAACCGTCGAATGACGCGGAGGGACTTTAGAAAACCTGTGAGTTGTTCTCGAGTCGACGCGGGTCCAGAAACGTCTCCAACATTGTTTTGGAGGCCTGTTGCTAACTACGGGAAATCCTCGGGCTAGCCCGGTAGTCACCGGGCCGAGAGAGGACCGGGACCGGAGCTCCGTGGACCGGTGTGATCGATCGGGTTGTACCGCAGCTAACTGCTCCGTGTTACCGTCAAACGAAGACGTAACCTCTCCCGCTCCTCGGCGGCGGGTGTAAATCAACGTAACTCAAGACGGTGTCAGTTTGACAGCTAGCTAACATTAGCTGTCCTGTGTTTACAAGCTAGTGCAGCCGAGCTCCTCTGAACAAGTAGGTACTCAGGTGTATTCCTTTCAGGATTTGCATATTTGTCCGCTGCCACCTTCCTGAGAGCCGGTGGCGGTTTGTTGTGAAGTCGTCCAGGCCGACTGAAGGTCGCCAGCTCGGCAGCAGGATCAGAAGGTCTCCTCTCTAAGGTTATCATAGCTCCAGGCTGCTTATCTGCTGCGGTGCAAAGTTTGTTACCCAGTGAGGATCAGACGCTCGCTCTGTCTCCTCAACTCTTTGACTGTTACAGAAACTTAGACATAAGTCACGTATTGATTTTTAATATAAAGACTGACAGAGCTGATCAGAAAGAACAGACCTGGACTGAGTTGATCACCTGAGGTATCTCCAACCAGCTGAGAGACAGTGTCCCGGATGAAGGCTCACAGAGAGGTGTGGATTCTGATGCTGACAGGACTCCCAGGTGTCACCTGTTCTGCTTGGCATTGTTAATCTCACACCAGCATCCAACATCTGCTGCATCTGCCATCTCGATCCCCTCTAGAAGGATCCTCTTCACAACAGACTACCATGAATCGTTACCTGCCGGTGGCACGGCAGCACTTCCTGGCTGCTCTGGCCAGCACCAGTGTGGTGGTGAAGAGTATAAGTGCTGTTGTGGTGCTCCTCTATCTGCTGTCATGGGCCGTCGACACTCCGTACGCCCTAGGGGTGACACCGGGCTACCTCTTTCCACCCAACTTCTGGGTGTGGACACTGGTGACCCACGGGGTGGTGGAGCAGCATGTTTGGGGGGTGGTGGCCAATGTTGGGACAGTTATGGCGTGTGGGCGCCTGCTGGAGCCTCTGTGGGGTGCTCTGGAGCTCCTGATCTTTTTTGCAGTGGTTAATGTGTCCGCGGGCCTCCTGGCAGGGCTCTCCTACCTCCTCACCTACGTGGCCACCTTTGACCTGGACTTCCTGTTTGCTGTGCGGGTCCACGGAGCAGCCGGGTTCCTCGGAGGTGTCCTGGTGGCGCTGAAGCAGACCATGGGGGATACTACAGTCCTCAGAGTGCCACAGGTGAGGCTCACACAGATAACAGACTTCATCTCTGGCAGGGGTCATGCTCCTCTGTAAATAACACCAGACCGTTACACCAGTGAGGAGTTGAACTGAGAATGTACAGGAATGTCAGAATAAGGCCAGCTCACATCCACGATGCCCCCAGTTACATTTGGAAAATAAAATAAAATGCACTTTGTTTAGTTAGTTTAAATTTACTCAGATTTTCGGAATCGATACAGAAGATTTTCCAGTGTAAAGACAAAGTGCCAGTTTGCCTTGAGGTGCACACGACCTGTTCCTCTGCATCAATCAGTGAAGTATTTACTTTATTTTCCTTTATTTTAGCAGGAAGTCCCATCAAGATAAAAGTCTCTTGACCGGGAGAGCAGCCATACAAACACACTGCAGATTAAAATACAGCATTAAACATAAAATACCACATATACGACATGACAGCAATTTGAGCTCATATTTATACATGTAAAGAAAAAGGATAGATGCTGCACTGGGTCAAAAACAGTCACAGTGGTAATGTTGAAGTTAAAAAATCAGCTGCTCTTCAAGGAAAGGGAAAGTAGTCGAGTGAAAATAAAGAAACAAAGACTCTCCAGTTTTCTTTGTGAAGGAAGTTCATGTAGTTGGTTTGGAGTCAAAAGGAAATCTGAGACACTGATTAAAAGTTAAAAATCCTTCATTCAGGAAAAAAATCAATGTGTTTTTATCAGTGAAGTAAAAACGGAAACATTCACGTTCAAGTCTGTAAACAGTACATTTTGTAATTTGCAAAGCTTCAGCATTGAAATGTCTCCTGCCTGAAAATGTCCACAAACATATTGTCTCTGTTGATTACTGCAAGAATTACAATATTACGAAACTCTCTGACCCTTCGAAGCCTGTGGTGACACTCAACCACCACGAGCTCCTCTGAGCATCTGCACATGAAGCTAATTGACGCAAACAAAGCAGCAGAGGCTATAAAAAGATATCAGAGTGTTTCCAGTTTCAAACTTCCACTGACTGAAATGTCACGAAGCGAAACTGTGGAAGTCAAGACGATCGGCCGCAATCACCAAAGGTGTGTTTGGAGAAAAGAAGGAGCAGCATTGGATGAAAAACATCTCTGCACTGGAGTTTGTGCGGCTCAGGAGGCATTGCACAGACGGGGGGGTGGGGTTACTATGTACCAACTGATCATGCTAGTTTATTGAAGCCACATAAGCCAGTGTTTGACAGGCCTGTGAGTGTTTGTTCTCTGGTTAAACATGTGATTCTCTTTCTACTGACGACAGCTGATCTGTTCATTTACATTTGAAGATTAAATCTGATGCTCCTCTGCAGCGGTGTACACTCAGCATCCAGATAACGCTTTATTGTTTTTGCTGTAACACACATTATGTCACATCTCTAAAGCTCCCAGGCTCCTCTGCTGGAGCTGCCATCACTTTGGCTTTTGCTGCTTTTTGTGTGTTTGTATAAAACTGGGTTACGTCTCTCAGTCTCTCTCGTCTCAGCTGAGCAGGTCAGGAAATGTTCATCAGAACGCCTGTACATGTTGATGTGACTCCCGCCCGCCACCCTGGCATGTAACCAGCTATTGTTTGGTGTTCCCATTCCTGAATCCAGCTGAGTTGAGTGAATTCTGGGAACTGGCAGCGGCGGTGGTCAGACCAGTAGCTGTCTCTTTGTCTGATCATTCTTGTTCACAAGAGCTACATTTTTCTCATTTCTCATCTCAGGTGAGGCTCAAAGCAGCGCCAGCTCTGGTCCTCCTCCTCCTGGCCTTACTGCGCCTGTCCGGGCTGCTCGACAGCTCCGCCCCGCTGGCTGCGTACAGCTACGGCGCCCTGTCCGGCTGGGTCTACCTGCGCTTCTACCAGAGGCACAGCCGCGGCCGCGGGGACATGTCCGACCACTTTGCCTTTGCAAGTTTCTTCCCTGAGGCGCTGCAGCCGGCCGTGGGGCTGCTGGCGGGACTGGTCCACGCCGCCTTGGTGAAGATAAAGGTGTGCAGGAAGATGGTGAAGAGATACGACGTGGGGGCGCCGTCCTCCATCACAATCAGCCTGCCGGGGACAGACCCACAGGACGCCGAGAGGAGGAGGTGAGTCAGAGCGTTAAACATTTACACCTGCGTGCTCACATGCTCACACTGATCTGATACATTCAGAGTCAGAATCTGGTTTATTGACGAGAAGGTTTTTAACGTTCAGGGAATTTACCTTGTGTTTTTGGTTCATAACAACAAACATAAAGAAAAGAATAGAAACAAAACAAGAAAGTACTGCAGGGCAGATAGCTTAAATATAAATATAAATTAACAATGTCATAAAATATTTATAGTAAAAGATTATACAATACAAATATGTTCAATGTGCAGAATGACTGGGGGAATGTGCATCTGTTCTTGTGGCGAGAGGTTTTGATCCTGATGGACGCAGCCTCCCGCCAAAGGGGAGTGACTCACACAAACTGTGTGAGTCACTCCCCTTGTGTCAGTTGTCCGTATATTTAGTAACTATTCTGGAGCTTTCACTCGTATCACATGACTTTCATCAGCAGAATACTGTCAAATAATATATCAAACCATCGTCATTAAAAACCCTGTATTGGTTAGAATTTATGAAGGTATAAGAAGTACACACACACACACACACACACACACCCTTACAGTTAATAAGCAGCAGAGACACAGACACAGTGTTGTTGTATTTACTCAGGGAAGGTTTGCAGCGCCTCTCTCTCTCTCTCTCTCTCTCTCTCTGTCTCTCTCTCTGTCTCTCTCTCTCTCTCTCTCTCTCACACCCTTCACACACAGTTCACACATGTTCTCACTCTACAACACACACACTTTTTGTCACACTCACTAACTCCTACTTTCAAGCTGTCAGGGGCATTTCTGCTCCTGTGACAATCACACACACACACACACACACACACACACACACACACACACACACCTTATACTTATCATGAGAAACATATTAAAGAACAGTGGGTCAGTTTGTTGACTCGTCACTCAGCTGCTCAGTTGTGTGTAGTGTGAACTTCCTTCCAGTAACTGGTTTCATTACATTTCATTCTGCATCACGACTCATCTTCTGTTCAGTGTCTCCTTCCTCCAGTCTGACACACATCAAACATGGCCGCCGTGCGAGTGAAGCTGAGGCTGCGGCTGAATGCTTGCTGGATGATCAGCTGCTGATTGAGAGCTGAAAGGGAAATTAAGGTTGTGGTGATGATTTAAAGAATAACTGGTACTTCTCCAGGATGAGAGGGAGATTTAATCAACAAATGATGTGTTTCATTCCTCCATCTTAAAAAAGTGTGTGTGTTTTTTTTATTACTAACTAACTACAGTAGTTGAGAACTTTCTCAGTCTGATTTAACAGAGGACACTTTACAAAGCAGCTGTTGTTTTTCCCTTTAAGGGTTGAATTTACATCTGCAGGAATATTATTAGAATTACAGATGATTTTTAACGTGTTCATAATCCAACTGCTTCCTGACACGTCCCACCATCTGAATCTCTGACAAACGATTGAATTTGAGGTTCAGTATTTGAAGCAAATTGATAAAATATAGGACTTCTGTCTGTGCTCCACAATTTGTATATGAACAGTCTCTTGTAGTTTCATCAAGAAATCCATGAAACATTTTATAACTCACCGAGTTATAAAATGCTCAGTAGATAGTAGGTCAGTAGTCCGACGCTGTCACTGTCAGCGAGCCGCAGCTGTGGGGGAGGGCGAGCAGTGACGTCTCCAACTAAAATATGTCCACATATTTCAGGATGTGCTGCATCCCTGGGAAGAATCACTTCTAAAATAAGCAGCTTTCAAAATATGACTTGAGTGAGAGAGGAGAAGTTGAACCACATGTGAGTAAATTGTATGATCGATTACGCTAAAGTAAAACTGAAAAATTTCACCTGCTACACCAAAGAAAGACAGAGTCGATACTAAATGACTTCTTAAATGTTTTACTTAAAGTTTACAACTTCAGTTTTCTTCAGCAGGCCGATTTAAAGTTTTCTGAACAAAATCAAGTTCAAAAAAGAACATAAACTTCTGTTCTGTGTGAATGTGAAGATGGACTCTCCATCACAAACCTCCCACAGACCGTCCGGATCAAATGACCCCACCCCCGCTATTTTCAAAAACCTGTCATCCAGCAGTTTAGAGCTAATGTCAGGCTAATGTTGGAGCTAATGTGAGCTAATGTCAGGCTAACGTTAGTGCTAATGTCAGGCTAACATTAGTGCTAATGTCAGGCTAATGTTGGAGCTAATGTCAGGCTAACGTTAGAGCTAATGTCAGGCTAACGTTGGAGCTAATGTGAGCTAACGCAGGCTAATGTAGGAGCTAATGTCAGGCTAACATTGGAGCTAATGTCAGGCTAATGGAGCTAATGTCAGGCTAACATTGGAGCTAATGTCAGGCTAACGTTGGAGCTAATGTCAGGCTAACAGTATCACCTCATATTGTAACTTCCTGAAGCTCTTAAAAAACGCATGAGATTTTTTCAAACTTCTTTTCATCACTTCTTCCATCAGCCTCTTCATCACCTGGTGTTTAAAACTGATGATTCTTCAAAAGTGTGTGGTCACATGACCAATTTTGTCTATGGTTGCCTAGAAACAAGGGGTGGCTCAACCTCCCCACAGGCTCAGATCACCCTGATCTCCCCCTATGTTTCCACTGATACATTTATTGTCGTTCAGTCTATCGTGCCCATCACCTGATGTCCTTGACCGAGACACTGAACCCCACAGCTGCTCAATCACAAATTGTTTCTGTCATTAATGATTAATTCTCTTTCCCTCCTCCTCCCAGACAACTGGCGCTCAAAGCTCTGAACGAGCGTCTAAAGCGCGTGGAGGACCAGTCGGCCTGGCCCAGCATGGACGACGAGGAAGATGAGGATGAGGACGAGGTCAGAACTGACACACAGCCACTCCTCCCAGGTGGGCGAGACCCCTCCTCCTCCTCCGCGTTGAGACCAGCGGGGGGACCGGTCGGCGCCTCCCTCACCTCCACCTCCTCATCCTCGATGTCACAGAGCGGCGGAGCGACCTCCGCGAGCGGCGCCCAGCACCCAGAGTCCAGCATCATCAGCTTCGAGGACGCACCTTCTAGATCGTAACAAACAGAACGCACGTGTACAGATGCGCACGCTCTGTTCGGCGTCACTGGCGAGTACTAGCGTTCAGCGTCTCCGGCTAGTATACTAATATATTCAGTGACAGTGATTAGTCATACACTCAGTATCACACACACCAACACACACATCTTTGACCAGTTCATACACACAACCGTGCGCTCACAAACACTCTGTCAATGTCATGGTGAAGCCCAGAGAGGCGGAGACTGTACAGTGCTTTCAGTTCAGACGTTTTGGTTGTTCATGCTCGGTGTAGTTGAGCAGATCAGACACTTAACTCCTCTTTCTTTCTGCAAACAGAGAACGTCAGTCAGAAATCCTGTCTTGTCTGGAGCTAATCCAACTCTCAGAGCTCTGTCCACCGCTTCATGTCTCTTTCTCTTGGTTTCTAAATAAATAACAACATGGGTGTACAATATTCTTTTTGTAAATCTTTCCCAGAGCAGCCATACTTGTTCTCTGATCGCCTGCTACAGGAAAGCGACAGAGACTCACGCCGAAGTCTCGATTCTCGACGAAAGGCCAACTCCCGGCGCACCGGTTTGACAAGTGCTAAGAAGGAAAATGGCTGCAAGTGACACAGGCCTTTGGTTCCAAACATGTGACAGAGGAAGAAGGAGAAGCATCAGCTGCTGGACCAGAATAAAGAAGCTGCTGCAGGTCTGACCTGCTGATGAACTACGATACAAAACTTCAAGATTTGAAGAAGTGCCAGGTGAAAGAGTTTTTCCGGACCAGGACCATTTGCCGCCTGGTGCCTCTCTGGAACAGCAGGCAGAGAAATGGACTGTGTACCCATGTTTTGTTTTTGTTTGTTTTTATTCCCCAGATTGTCGCTCAGTGAGAACAATTTGGTATTTTTATTTTTTCCGCTTGGTCTGTTCATCACTAAACAAAATCAAAAAAACAACCAAACTTTCTGTGCACTAACAAGACGATGTTCATGGAATGACACTCACACACAGATCTGTGGATGGTGATTATGATTCCTCTTGTTTTATAAATTTTAAGTTAATTTCAGGCCCGATCCTGGAGCGTCGACCTGCATCGTTTACACTTCCACCCTCTAGGATCTGAAGAATAGCTCTTCAGTTATCCGAGTGCATGATATACAGGGAGGTGGTCAGTGTCTGTCATGGTTTTATTAGTCATGTGGCTCCATTACAAACACAGAGGGGTGATGAAGTGCAGCAGGAGGGCAGAGAATAGCCTTGCTGGGTTTACACACACTGCAGGTATTTATAGGATTTAAGTTTCAGATTCAGAGCTTGTATCTGTGACGTGTCAGACACTGACTCATGAGGACAAACGCCTTCATAGACAGAGGATGCCTGCGTCGATCAGCAGTCAGTCTGATGCATGTTTCCCAGTCACATCTTTGCACATGCAACATCTGTCATTTCTAAAAGCATAAAGTCACACAGCTGAGCTGAATCATCTTCCTGGCAGGTTGATGGGCAGCTGAAGTGTTTAAACTAAAACGTTTCATAAATTCTATGCAGAGTAAAAGGTCAGTGATTCATTCATCGTGTACAACATCATCACTGCAGATGTCGCATCCTGTTATAGTAACAATTAAATCAGTGAATTCCCAATTCCCCACCTGTCCCTGTTGATTAGAGTCAGTTGCATCGATTATTTCAGACGCTGCGATCACGGCGATGAAACATTTTCAAACTTGTGATCACAAGCTTGAAAATGTCTTTTTTAATTTAAATGAAAATTTCCAAGTGGTTAGAAAGTGAAGGATGAACCTCTGCTGCTCGTATTTAACACCGTCCCTCCCCCTTCAAATGTCACGGACAGTTTTCCTGAGACAACAAGCTCAGTGAATGAGGCCGCAGATCGTCCCTGGTCTGACAGCTGTCGTGTCTTTACAGGAAGCCAATGCCTTTAACTGACAACCTGAGACGACCCCCCCACCACCACCCACCCAAAAAAAAGCCATTTAAAAATTGTATTCACATTTCTGGAGAATAGAGCAGTTTATATTAGACGGACTCGTCATCACCGTGGGGTTCTCTCTGAGGTTCTGTGGAAACCATCAGGCTCAGTGTCTGGAGTTGAATTTTACTAACGTAATATAATGAATGAAGAACCAAAACATCTATACAGGAACCCTGAAGTGGCGTCCAGGCGTCTGTCATGTCTCCAGTTTAGTAAAATGTGCTGAGAAAACACTGACCTTCTAAAAAGATCACTTCACCACTCTGTTATTGAAACGTGCTCATGTTGTAATCCGGGAGCATGTCCCAGATTAAAACATCAAATACTGCAAATTCAGATTAGATATCTCGTGTTTGAGTTTTGACTCATGAAGTCCAAGCAATGAGAAGCAGGTGCTTTTCACCTGATGGAAACGTGTTATATAAGGGAAGTGATAAGCCATATTAGTGTGATGAAACTCTCTGGGTTCTATCCTGTGTTTCTCCTCGTTCCTTCTGCTCGTTTATTTCTCTGTGCTCTTACTTTGGCGAGCCGATGTTTACGTTGGATGAGCGGGGCCGTTCTTTAATTATAGATGAATGAATGATAGTATTTACACAGATGAATGGACACAGGGATGAGAGCTGGTTCAGATCCAGCGTCAGTGTGGAGAAGGCTGAGCTGAAAACTGCTTCCTGCCATCAAACATTTACTGAGAGTAAATACTGACGGTAGCAGAGAGATCACAGTTTTATATTGTCTCAGACCTTTCACGTGATAGTTACCACGGAGATGATGTTTTTTTTTTAGCTAAGCTGCTGGCATCTTAAAATAAATATCAGGGGCCAGTTGCACAAAACACCTTAAGTCTTCTCCACTTAAGTAATTAAGCTTCCTAATCTTAGACTTAAAGTTAAGGAGTCACTTAAAGTCAGTAAAATTGTCGCACAAAAGACCTTAGCAACCAAAGTTCCCAGTAAGTATCACAAGTGCAAATCAATGGTCTCCATGGAAACAGAAGAATTTTACTGCTGTAAAATCTCTCTCATTGCTGTAAATTCCTTAACTTTTTTTCCTTATCTAAGGAAACCTTTAAAGAGATATTGTGCAACAGCCTTAAGTAACTCCCTCACCTAAGGAGAAATTAAACCTTAAGTGTCGGACTTAAGTAGAAAACTTAAGGTGTTTTTCGTGCAACCGGCCCCTGCAATGCAGCAAAACCCATTCTGACATGGCCGCCTGTAGATGAACTGTGACGCTGTGTAATTTCATCTGTGAAAAAGCGAAGGAACGTTGTCGTTGGGAGTCTGATGTTTTAGATTGAGCCTTCAGCCAATCCTCCGCTCTCCATTCCGGTTCTCCTCTCCAGTCTTTCTTTTCCTTTTGTTCTGGCTCCAAACATCCTCACACAGTCACATCCTGTCTGTATGAATAATGCCAATGTGCAGTCGGTGTAGTCCGAGATGAGAGGCTACAGGTGAAGATAATGAATGATGTCAGTGGTTGTTACGTTGTAGTGGCCAATGTACAAGCGGCAAAACGTTCTCATTGCAATTTGGTGACACATCTGGTTCATGCGTGTTTTTTCCTGTTCACCAGTATCTCGTCATTACTGCAGATTTACCACAGACTTGTTTTTTAAGTTTTTTTAAAGTCTCATTGGTAAAACACTGACTGTGGGGTAACACCAGCGTCCATGCTTTGTAGATGAAAGCTGTTTTCCCGCCCTAAAATGAAGGACAGATTACAGATGGTTCTGCTCTGTTTTCACAATCAACAATGGTTTTTTTTTTAAAGAAATAGTTTTCACGAGTTTCATTTCCCTCATGTCCCTTCTTTTGCACCAACAGATCTTGTTCACACTAATGACAGTCTCTCTCTTTCTCTGTACTGTGGCTGTTCCACAGACTTTTCTGTTTTAGCTTTCAGATATATTTCTTTATCTCTATATGAAATAAAAGACGATTGTATGAAATTAAACGGTGTTTCAGTCTGTGCTGTGTTACTTTTACTGTCTACATGGGATTTTACTGTAAAGACTGGACCTGGAGGTGGAGGAGAGACTCACCTGTCTGATTCCACAACAACCATGTGACCTACTCAATTATTTCTAACAGAAAAACTGAGTCTACAATGACATGCTGCGTATTTGTAGATTGTGCATGCTGACACGTGCTCTTGGTATTTACAGGTGGGATTATAGGACTTTACACGATGAATCAGAGGATCTAGAGAGTCACCTTTTACCCTACACTTTCAATTTTTCTGACATACAATATGTTGCACCAGGGACTGCCACGGTATAATGATATCACACAAAATACCTCATAATTGAGAGTCTGAAATATCCTACTCAAGTCTAAGTTGACCTCAATGTTCAGAAAAGCTGTAAAAGTACCTATTCTGACGACTATAATGACTGGTCACAATAAAAATACCAGTAAAACATCTTTACAGTGACAATTTCAATATAAATACACATTGCCTTCCAACCAGTCCCTCTGCAGTTGACTGAAATAAGTTTAAATTGAACCAAAATCAAATGAAATGTCGTCCTGATCCATTCATAATAGAAAAATAAAAGGTAGGTTGCTCTAATGACTTCTTTAATTCTACTCTCTTTTTATGTGTCCAAAAATAATTCAGTACAATCCACTGTCAAAAACTGAGGACAAGATTTGTCCCACTGATCTTAGAATATACTCACAAAATGACTGAAAGGTGACACAGTTACAGTCACAGACTGTGGTGAGATTGAACTTTCAATCCCAACTTTTAACCAACATGCCTGAGAAATTCTTAAAGTGCTTATGAGATGGAAATATAAACATCTACAGTTCAGTGACAACTGGGCAAACTGCACCTGCTGAGGAAAATATAGTGTTTTATCTTTATTTTAAGATAAAACCTTTTTAGCTTTATTTCACATTCAGCAACGGACTCATACAATCCTGATGTGTTAGGGAACGTCATAGAAAATCATTCCTGCCTATAGCAATCAGGATATATGGTACATCTCTGACTCATCCAAAACACCCTCCAAATGAACATACCATACTTATTTATTTATATTATCTACCTTTAATTTGTATTGCATACTTGAATCCTGTGTATTTTTGTCTTTTACTGTATTTTTAACTCAGATTTGTCCCCTAGTTCTCTTAACGTGGGTAGTTACCTAAACTGACCGCCAGGTGGAGCAGTAGGTACAGACTAATACTTGGACAGTTGACTCTTCAATGACAGAAAGTTACATCTTATGTGTTGTCAAAACTGTAATGTGCTTAATTAACTCTAATTTGGAGAATAATAGCATTGGCTCAAAGCCATCTATTTCTCAGTGGGGATACAACCACAGCATTTATTTTGTACTGGACCGGTATAGTTTCCATTAAATGTTACTTAGCATTTGTTTGCCTAAAAGCTAACATGGGCTGGTACTTGAGATGAAAGTAAACCCTCTACAGTGACTCATTTCAGATCCCAGTTACTAGTTTAAGAAACAATAATTTAGAGCACGTGTAATTATAAACCTGTAGCAGGTCTCAGTCTTAGTGGTAAAGAAACAGAATCCCGCTCAGTCTGAAAATATACGGTGTTTATGGCTCGATATAATTGCACTACTGTTACAGATTTCCATACAGCTGATGAGACAGGAACTCTGCCCACAGTGCTCGTATACGCGTCGTGCCCGCGCAGGTGTGGCTCTCAGGCTCGCACCCGCGTGAACCCTCCCCCTCAGCTACAAACTACAAACCGAGGCTGCGCGCTCACGTGAAGTGATTCATTGTATCAGACTGAGACGAGAGGAAGCAGCGAGCGATTCGACTGGTCGGTAAACCAGCTCTGCCCCGCGAAAACACTGAAAAACCCGACTGCCCGCCACAGAAACTGCAGGTAAACTACTTTCTTGAATACCAAACGATTATAAAGCGCCACTTTTACCATATTCTTCAGTTTAGAAGCGGACATGGTTATTTTATTTAAAGTTATCCGGAGCTTTGAAAGGCCGTGCTAGCAAAGCTAAAAGCTAGCGGGGTTAGCCAACGGTAGCCAAGTTAGCTTTTCCTCACACCGACCTCAATCTCTATTGCCGCTTCCGCACTTGCCGCACAGTTGAGCTGAGGAGGGCTGTTAGCAAACTGTGCTAACTTCAGGAACGTCTGTAAACTGGACCGTAAAGACTAGCTTAAATTAGCGAGCCAGCCGTAGCCAAACAATGAAGCTCTTTTCCTGACTTGCCTCGGCTGACCAGGCGGCTTCCTAACGGCTCGGCGTTACTTCATGAATGGCTGATAATGGTAATTTTCCAAAAACATGCTAAACTCTATATAGATTTAATAAACCACTAGTGTACTTTGCTTTTTTTGAACCCCAACACTCTTTTATTTTCTTTATTTGTCGTTCTGAAGCTTTTAAAACGTGTCAGTGATAATAAGACATAGAGTTTCTACTTGGCGAGGGATTTTAAGTTTAACTCTTTCCTGAAACGAGGTTTTGTCATTAGCTGAAAGTCTTATCTACTGTACGTATCGTATGTGCGGGTCTCGCTCGGTGTTTAGTTTGGATCGGGGCCACCCACCCATTCTTCCACTGCGGACACACTAGCCATCTGTTGCCTCTGTGATGACGCCATCTTTATGGTGACCCACCCAGTGGCTCGCTGGTTTAAAAACAATGTTTGACTGAACACTGGGAGCTCTCTCAGGCGAGACACACAACTTCTTCTGTGTGTTGCCTACGACGCCCAGTATACCACACCAAGCTTCAGTCGGTTTTCTAGCCAGTCATAGGAGTGTAAGATATTCGACCACATAGGGCTTGGTGATCTATCATCGCTGCTATTAATGATATGACACAATTATGTGTGTCAGAGTTTGTGTTTTCATACATTAGTAAATCAAAGCTAAGACATGTGATATGGTCCTGGGGAAAAATAGCAGTAATGTACATGATTTTCAAGCTGTTTGCTCTTTTTTTTGCTCTGTGTGGTGTAAGGAAAATTTTACTGAGCAACACTACTCTCAAGCTACACATTGATAAGTAATATTCATGTAATTTTTACGGTATTTACTCCCCTTATTTGTGATCAAATTTTTATAATTATTTTGCCCCCAGCGCTGGAGGTTGCAAAAAGAAACATCAGCATCTATAACATTAGACATGGGTCCTATAACATAATGTACTAACATGCTGCTCTTATTTATCCATGTACATAATGGCATTCAGCAGCTGCCTGACAAAGGGTTTTTATACCCCTCCAATACTAGAGCCTTGATACATGATGCATGGATACATTATATTTCAGATTTGATATTTTTAGACATGGGCCCAGTGAAACTCTTTTTATAATTAATTCAGCTTATTTTATGATATTTGCCAATGTAGAAAAGCCTATAGAATAGCATTTGTACTGTAACTCAGGCAGGTCTTATTGGAGGTTTTACACAATGTCACTCTTGAAGCTATTAACTAACACCATATCCTCCATTATAATGGAGAAAGATGACATTGATTGGCTGATAGAAACCCAATTTCATTTAATTGATGGATTTAGTCAAACATCTCCCAATGATCACAGGCTTATTCCCAACGCATATATATGTCAGTCAATGTGAGGAAGGCAAGCTTATGGCTGACCAGAATTTGACTGGTTGGTGGTAATTATCTATTAGTAATTTTCTTAGTTTCAATGGTGCACCTATTTAAACAATTTAAGTATTTTTTACTTTTTGATTATAAGGATCAAAGTCTCAACACATAATATTATTAAATCATACTTCAATCATTCTTTCATTTGGCTTCGAATTTCATTCTTTTTACACACATATATGTATATATATATATATTAATTAAACATACTTAAATATACTTTATTTATCCCCCAGGGGAAATGAATGTGTCCAGTAACTCATTAGTAATAATAATGATAATGACAATAGTTAATAATAATTATATTATAATAAAATTCAAGTAAAAGCACAAACATGATGATAGCAATGTGTGAAAATGGGACCGAAACACATTTTCAGCCACACAAAACCTGAATCCTTAAACCTTAAAAGAAAAACTAAACGGTCCAAAAACATCTGTCCCATCAGTCCAAACATTAATTCAATAGGTGCGATATCCAGTCAGTAATAAATGGTAAATAAGAATAATAGCTCAGTAGAGTAACCAGTTCTGAAGACCCCAGCCTTTCACAGTATAAATCATATTTAAAATTTGACATTAATCATTATATTTGTGATTTGAATAGCTTTTATGGTGGTCAGAAGATTCAGTGCTTCAGTTCAGCAGAATGATAATCTGGTTGATTTAGTAATTCAAGATCCCCAATGTTGTATCTGCTGTCTACAATGTGTAGGTGACACAGACTGTTGCATTTATCCAACAGCCAACAGGGAGCACATATCACTAACCAGTCTTCACTGAATAGATATTTTGACAGTGTATTTTATCATAATGTTTGTGCTGCATGCTGTGGTAAAGAGCAATTATTTTTCTGCTCCTTTGACACCGCCCAGAAAAATGCACGTCCGGTGGCAGAAGAAAAGCACATGCCAAGTTTCTGTCTGAAACTGAAATATTCACCAGCCGACAGTCAGTTAACCACCATTAAGATGGGTGTGATTTTTTTTTTCCAGCCTGCAGACTGCGTGGGGTTTTTCTAAACACACACAGGCCTTAGATAGAACCGTGTGGGGTTTTCTAAAGGACAGACCTGTGAATCATAAAGCGCACACTAATCATTTTTAATAATGCAGTTAAAGCTGTGTAATATGACCAGATGATGTAGAATGAATAGTGTTTAGTTGATCGCATGTGTCTGGACAGGAGTGGGTTTGACTGACATGCCTGCTGTCAAACATATTGTCTGTTTGAGTTTGATAGGATGACAGTTTAAATGGTTTATCATGCTGGTTACTCCACCCCAAAGAGAGCTGCACGATATGCAAAAAAAAAAATCATATTGAGATCTTTTTTGGAGGATATTGTGATTTCAGTTGGAATGGTCGTTTTCACTGAAATGAAATATAAATGACGATGATGTGATTTTTGTTGGTCTTGCACCAAACAAACACGTTCCTTTACATTTGGAGAATATGATTTGTAGGTCGAGGCATCTCTGTAGCACCGCAACACTGACGGTGCTAACAATGACACACTTTACCTTTTTTATTATTTAAAAAAAATGCAGCTCCTGTGATTTGGATATTGCATTAGGTCATATTGAGATTGTATTTTGATTAATTGTTCAGATTTAATCCCAAAGGTGGAGACTCAGTTGAAGGACAAAACCTACAAAGAATTGTTTTTAAAACAAAATGTGTGCCTTATTTAATTAACTAGTTTGAAGAGCTGCTCAAATTAAGAGCCTCAGTTTTTATCCAAAGGAGCATAGTCAGTGAGTCCAGTGTGTGTTTGTGTGCCATAAATCAATCATCCCTATTGCAAAAATCAGTCAGATAAGAAGGTCTCCCCCTGCTGCCAGCACCCTTATATTATATATACTTGACGGCAGGACTGTGGCGTGTTGCTCTCTGGTTATCTCCGTCACTTTATCTTTATCTGTCTTTTTTTGAATTTCATCTCACGGTTTCTTGTTTGCTAACATGCAGACGAGGGCGTCGGTTTGCACATGTAGCCTCGTCCTTAATATTTAGCACAGTGGTTCCCAACCTGCTCCAACTCATGGCCCATTTGAAAATCTTAAAAAATGTTGGCGACCCACATCCGACCACATAACAATGCAAAGGCCACATAAAGCATTTTCATTTTAAACACTTTATTTTAATTAACGATCAAATATTTGGGATTGCACTGAAAGCAGATGAAGATCAATTTTTCTTTTTTGTTTGAAGGGAGAGATCACTTGTTGATTCTCCATCTGTCTTTTTTTCTTTCTAGCTCTTTCTGTTGCTAACCAGCTATCCATGTTGATACTCCAGTTTTAGCCATAGATGTGATCTTTTAGTGCGTAAACACACTGAGATAGCAAACAAAGTTCCTACCAATGGCTTATCACAGTGACAGGAGTTTTTCAACATTTTTAATGTTTTTTAAAGATCAACGTGTAAAAACTTTATATTTTTGATTTATTTTTTTATATTTGATTATATATAGCACATCACACATCAACTGAATTTGTTGTTACTATGGCCACCAACATAAACCAGCCTTTTTTTTCCTCATTGGTGTATGGTAACATTTCAACTCATGTGTCCGAGAAGAAGACAGTTATGTGGTTGTCCTCAGGCTGTAATTGTTGTTGCATTGCTTTCATCACTTCATACACGCACCACTTCAGATGCTTTATAACCCTGTCCAATTTTAGTGTGACTATGAGATCTGACTGGCTGTTTGCCAAAGCGTCCGGCAGATATGACTAACATATTGGCAACAGCTCAAGACGACGATGATAATGTGTGTGGTTGGTGCCGTGTAGATGCAGCTCATGGTTTCTGATTATCACCCATATTTAGTTATATATTTTGACTCCGAGCCAGTTTCATCCATGTTTTTGTTTTATCTTCCACTCACACTTTGCTTAAGAGCGGCTTCGAGAGGCTCGAAGCTCGCAGGCGTGTTCAGCTCCTCATTTACATACTGTTTAATGTAGTTCATTGTTGTAGTGGAGCATCCGCTGGCTTAGTTTACTTAGTCCAAAGTTATGGACCTGCTACCTGTTGACCACTTGGCTAATTATTACCTTACCGCTATTACATCTGCATCAGAGTATGTGCTGTTACACCCCCTCCCGTTTTTTGTCCCCCAACATGCGTTCAGACATAACATTCTTCACTGCTAATGGAGATTTTCCTGTTGTTGTCCCTCTTGTGTTATATCTTGATTTTTGCCCCTGGTCAGTGTTTTCCTGTATCTTTTTTAACATAGAAATTTACTCTGCTGCTGACCCTACCTCCACACGACTGTTTTATGGCGTAGACACCCACGGTCGCTCCTGATTGGCTCTCATCAGCCTCAACTACCAGCGGTGAATACAACATGATAATGGATTACAACCATGTTGTCTTTGCTAGCAGCTGTTGATTAGGTTCAATTCTGTATTTTAACACTGCAGCTGTCTTTGCTGTTCCTCCTTCAGAGGATTTTTTGCTACTAATCAACTGCAGAGTAGATAATCTATTTCCTGTTTACACTGGCTCGCACATGCTCAGTGTACATATGCGTTTTCAGCTGTGATAGTCTGGGTGTCGGTCGTTTCAGTTTGAAAACGCTGTTTTAAAATGTAAATGGAGTCATGTGGACGTAACCTGAAATTGAAACCTAGAAGCTGTTTTCTTTTACTACCAGTCTGAATGTTCTTGTTGGCTGTTAAGCAGCTCTAAAGGAACAATTAGTAGCTCTAATGATTTACAGGCACCTAGGTGCCATTTGTTGAAATGTGGGGACATTGTTATTGCCTTTAAACCCACCGGTCAAACACTGCAAGCACTGACCATACACTCACCTCCGGGCTAAAGCTGCCCCCATTTCTGTCTTTTCCTTTTTTTTCCTGGAGTCACAGAGGCAATGGTTTAATCTTTTTTGACACTGCTGTCCTACTTACAGTATTCATCTAACATTTATAGGATGCTCGCAGCACTGTGGTGCATTTCAGGGTCACAAACCAATGGGACCCAGGGCAATAAAAGGCCAAACTCGAAAGACAATTTTATTAGGGAGCAGTAACTGACAAGAATTGTGAACGTACTTTTTGTCTGTGTTTCAATCAGCTCATTGAGTTGTCACACTTTAACATGTGAATGCAACCAGTGTGCCACAGCAGGTGTCTTGTTTGGGAACATTAGTTTGGGGGGGGGGGCAGCAAGTGTGTTGTTTAGAAAAAGGCTTTTGATCAGGAGTGGACTGCAGTCACAGTCGGAAGCTGGAGGAAATATAGACAGCACAGTTTAAAGGAGCTGAAACAGCCACACACACAAACACTCTAAAAATCTTACAAGAAAAAAACTGAAGAGGAAGGAAGTCGGACTGGTTTGGACCAGAAACGGTCTTCTTATGCGAGGCCTGTGCAAGATATTAAAAAAATGAGCAGAGTCATTGTTTTTTACAATATGCCACAAATCAATTGTTTCATAGTTGAATGAAAACCAATGGTATGTCTGATCAAAGCCAAAGTGACAGGAAATTGAACCTGTAACCTCGGCCGTGGCGTTGGCTTCAGACTGCTGCAGATCAAAACTGAGAGAACAGGAGAGGTGTGAGGAGTCTGCTCTCCACCACACCCCCAGCTGACTCACTGTGATGGAGATTGCAGGGTAGAGAAATGTGACTGACACTGCACAGTGCTGCAGGAGGAAATAACCATTCAGGGATATGATTTATTCCCTCCTCTGTGTGTGAGCGCATGTTGTCCTTGTCAGGATAGTAAGTACATGGCACATGTACCGTGTTAGCGCGGTGGTGCCGTCATGGCAGATGA
Organism: Seriola dumerili; assembly: GCF_002260705.1. Lineage (NCBI taxonomy): Eukaryota > Metazoa > Chordata > Actinopteri > Carangiformes > Carangidae > Seriola > Seriola dumerili. The sequence continues at coordinate 823,671 of NW_019174538.1, read as the reverse complement.
CGTGTGTTTGATGTGAACTCGGCGAATAAAGTGATTGTGTCTGCGTTTTCAACACCCAACAACAGGAGCTTTCTGGACTCAGTTCCTGTTCATGTATAAAGGGAAATTGCTGTTTTCCTGTTTTGTGTTTTGATCAGACTGTCGTTGGTAAAATGTAAAGTACATGAAGTCAGTCCAGTTCAATAGAAAATCCACAACATTTTCACGTATTTCCTGTTTGTGGCTTTCTGGTGAGTGTCATTTCCCAATATGGAGAGATCCAGCTGTTGGTACACTACATGTCACTCATTTGCCCCAACTTCCCTTAACTCAATTTGGCAAGCTCGTTCTCTCACACCCACACTGTCTGTTGGTCTGTTACTGTCATGAATTACTGGAACAAAGGCGAAATTGTACTTCCTGGTAGCTCACATGTTGTGCTGTGACATGACTATTCTTATATGTTGAAGCCTGTGTGAGGACGGGACAGGAACCTACAGTACAGGGACATACACAGATCTTTGAACACTTAACACTGCACCCACATCTTAACTTGACATTGTTATATACAAACACACACAGATTAAGATCAGGGATTAGTAGCTTTAACAGTAAGGTTACCTACCTACAGATCATACTTCCAGACGTAAAGGAACATGTTTGTTTGCAACAACGATCCTTTCAACTGAAATTGCAATATCTGCCAAAATAATTGCAAAACGACTTATTTTAATGATGTTCTGCAGGATTTTCTTGTGATTTGAGCCCAAGTACAAAGTGTTCCCTGTAGCCTCAAGGTTTCAAACCTTCCTCATTTCAACAAAAACCTTTAACCACAAACACGACCATCATTTCGACCTTGGAAATTTTTGTTCCATTCATCCTCTCACAAACCCCCTGCCCCCCCCCCAAACCTCAGATAGAGAGCTGCTGCTTTCCAGCTGTGCGGTTAAATGTGTCATAGTGTTGCATGGTGCACCTGCACCTGCATCACTACACATTGATGCTGTCATGCAACAAATGGCACCCGTTACTTTCATGTTTTGTTTTTTTATGTCTCCGTGGTAACAACCGTGGCCAGAGGCATCATGTTGTTGGGTTGTCTGTCTGTGAACATGTTATCTCAGCCACGCCTTCAGATAGGCCGATGAGTCATTAAGTTGACTGTTCATTTATTTTTATTTGTGCACAGGATGGTTTATTTTATCTGTCAAACGCTGTAGTTTCTCTTCTGATTCTGCTTTATTCTAACTGTTGCCTCCTCCACCGTGTCCTCCAGCAGGGATGGCAGCCATCCGTAAGAAGTTGGTGATAGTGGGGGATGGAGCTTGTGGGAAGACCTGCCTCCTGATCGTCTTCAGCAAGGACCAGTTCCCCGAGGTCTACGTCCCCACCGTGTTCGAGAACTATGTCGCCGACATAGAGGTGGACGGCAAACAGGTGAGACAGCTGCAGCGATTCTGTCACTACTATCGGTCTGTCTCATCTAATGTGTCAGAGTGGAGCCTCAGGGTAGATGTATTTGTTAAGTGACTGTTTCTAAGCAGAATACTACAAATGATTAAGATCCTCAGAGAATTTGCACCTTTCTCTGACACCATTGAGCTGTACTCGTGTTTCCGAAGCGTCACGACGGGTCGCTGCTTCATTTAGTTTCAGAAGTGGTTTTTGTCCTGGTATCGGGGCTCATTCTGTTCCCTCGGTGCTTAATCATGCTCAACGCTTTAATTCTACCTTCTGGGCCAAGTGAGTGTTGATAAAACTGTACTGCTCCATTTCCACATCCTCCCTCACACTGCAGCAGTCATCGGTTTCTTTCTTCTTCTTCTTTTTTTTTAGAGATTGCTTTGGTTGAGCTTAGTCACAGGCCTTCAAATTAATTTTAAAAGAAATCAGCACATTACAGGGTCTGGATTGTTCGTGACTCTTGTAAAAATCTGCAGTAACCCAGAAGTGAGAAGGATATTAATTTTAACTCCTTGTGACTCTCAGGTTGGGGATGTTCTGTAAGTGTGTCGCACCCAGCCCGACTCATCAGTCACCAACCCGCTCACCCTGACCTCATTTTGGGTTAATGGGATTGTGGGACGTGGAGTCTTTATTGGCTCATTGATTTCTGACCCTCTGTGCTGCTGGGGACGACTCGGGCTACTTCTCCTCGAGTGTCACACTTTTCCAAACGTCTCGATCTGGTTTCCTTTCCCCGTTTGTCCCTGCAGTCTGCTCAGAGAGGTCGCTCACGCTTTACACCGTCACGTGCCACCAATAAGAATTATTTAGTTCAGATTATTTAGTAGGAATGAACAAAGATTAAACATCGGTATATTTAAATTATATTATACTGCCACGAATCTTAATTTAAGTGAAGCCACAAAACGGGTTAAAATTTAAGCAAAATACATTTTCATATTTATGTTCATGTTCCGAATGACTTAAAAGCTGTATAAGTGCAAATGACCCAGAAATTGCTTTAACAAATTGGTAATGAATTTAAAATGAGGTTAACAGTCCGAATCATGGACCAAACCATCTGATGACGTCAGCTCTGCTATTTATGAATGAGGGGACTAAATCAAGATTTTCCAGATAAAAAACAGCCAAAGTCTAAATCCAGAGATTCAGCTTCAACTTCACAGCTTAGATTTTAATTGTACCTTAATTCAGTTACATTTAAATGTGAATAATTAAACAAAATCTTATATTTCGATCATTAAACAGGACTGCAACATTTAAGATTATATTCACCCTGAAGTTTATCATGTTTAATTCATTGCTTTCCACTTTATGGTCAGAACTCTTTTGCCGTTAGGACGCACTTGTTTGTTTTTGTGGCATAAGAAAATAAATCTGTCGTTTTTATAGTTCCTGTTCAGGACGAGTCTCACTGCAGATCTTTGTTGATTATCTCGATTATTCTCTGGCGTCACTGTGAAAGTCGTGTTGAGGATTGGACAAGGTTTATTAACTTCTCTACCTCCTGTTTTTTTCTTCCACTTCTTTCTCCTTCCTCTTTTCTCCACACTCCTTTGTCCATCTCCCTCTTTACTGTGTGTGTGTGTGTGTGTGTGTGTGTGTGTGTGTGTGTGTGTGTGTGTGTGTCAGGTGGAGTTGGCTCTCTGGGACACAGCTGGTCAGGAGGACTATGACAGGCTGAGACCTCTGTCCTATCCAGACACTGACGTCATCCTCATGTGCTTCTCCATAGACAGCCCTGACAGCTTGGGTGAGTGCACGCACACACACACACACACACACACACACACACACAGGTCAATGACATATAAGGCCAGTTTTAAAATACACAATAGAAGAATATTTATTACAATAGTTCAAATATAAGGAATGTTCTTCACATAAATTCAAATGAAAATTTTAAATGAAGTCATTCACTTAATGACACTGATATTTTATTTTGAATTTAAAATAGTTATTGCTATTATTGATCGCACCACATGAGATGTTGACACACTAAATGACAGAAAAATAAATGTTTTAGAAAAGTTAAAGTGAGAACATATATGAGAGTTACTATATATATATATATATATATATATATATATGTATGTGGAATCTTTTCGTGAATTTAAACCTTTTTTTTTTTTTTTTTTTACTGAAAAAAATGTACCCATATACACAGACACACGCCTGTATCCGTTCACGCACATCTCCCCCTTCCAATACACTCCCTCCATCTTTCCGTTTTCACAACAGGTTATTTGCAGCCCGTCTGTTCATCCTGTTGTGACCACTCGTAGGGGAACTGCTTACATTAGCTTCCACACATCAACACACCGACACAAATCACTTGTGATGCAGTGGCATGCGGCCACGCTGTAAAACTGGAACACGTCCTCTCCTAATGATGATGAACAGCACTTCTCTGATCATATGGAAATGGCTTTTCATAAAACGAGGCGATAAAAGCTGCAGATGATTGAAGCGCCACACGTTAATTAAACAGAATGAAATGAGAGGAAGTTACAGCTGTAATAAAACAAAGGCTCATTGTTCAGAGTCGTGTTACATGACCAGTGTTCAGACTTTACGTTTCTGTTTAAAGCGGCAGATTTTAACTCTGGATCCTTGGAGCCGAGGCTGGAGGCTGTGGTTTAGTTCTATTCTTTAGAAGCAGAATTATCTCTGCAGCGACTCGCGTTTTAAATTAAATTACGTGGTAAATGTTAGACTAATCACATTTCTGGCTTCCTCTGATTTAACTGTTAACTCATTTAAAGATAAGCGTTTCTGCTGTGCCATCAAACTGCTTTTATTCAAATGTTCCATTGTTAGTCACTGAGTTTTTTTCAGTTGTGGCAAAAGGAACTTTTATCAGCATTTCATTTTATGAATATTTACTTACTTATTAGCATTTTCCGTTTTTCTTGCTCCACGCCGGCGACAGTCAGAGCAGCCATATTGTTTTCAGGGTGTCCAATCGTCCGTCTCATTCTCGTGGACACGATACCTCGGTAACGCGTTGAGGGAACTTCTTCAAATTTGACACAAACATTCACCAGGATTCAAGGATGAACTGATTAGATTTTGGTGTTTTTAGGTCAAAAGTCGTGGTCAGTGTGACCTCACAAAAGACAATTTTGACCTTATTTTTATTTTTTCTTCAGACGTCGCAGAGCAGAATGAGGCCTAATGCAGAAACAGTGGAAAATATGCAAATACTGTTAAATACAGTCGTGTCACTTTTTCCTTCATTCAGCCGCCGTCGTCTCCTGTTAGAAAGTTTATCCATCAGCTGGAAAAATGTAAATACAGTAGAGATTCATCACTTCATCACATGCGTTCTTTCTTCCACAGAAAATATTCCAGAGAAGTGGACTCCAGAAGTCAAACACTTCTGTCCCAACGTTCCCATCATCCTTGTAGGAAACAAGAAAGACCTGCGTAACGACGAGCACACGCGCCGAGAGCTGGCCAAGATGAAGCAGGTACCTCCATCCTTCTTTTAGACACGTCTCTGAATTTATCAGAGCTCTGTCACCTTTCTGAGTTTTCTGCTGTTGGAGTTCATGTCGTCACCGATCACGTTCAGAGGGGTTTACGTTTCTAGTACTTCAAATAATGGATCCTAGACATCTGAAAACCTTTTTCAATGTGAAATCCCTCTAGAAATTAAGAATATACATTTTGGTTATTTACCTCAAGACTAAAAGAGATTAATATTTAAAGAACATCCTGTTGGAGGCTGGTAAAAAGAATCTCACCAGGAAATGATTTTCACAGTGAAACAGAACTTTAAATGTGTGGATGGAGATTATAATGGAGATAAAAGCATTTGTTAATTACAAATTAGAACAATTTACTACATATTGGAAAAAATGGATTAAGTATGCAACGCCCTGGAGGCCTGATTTTATTTTCTCAAATCAATAATTTTGTCAGAGAGAAAAGACCCCGCTCTTCCTGTTCATGGTTCTTTTTCATTGTCTCTTCTAGAAACTTACTTTAAAATAAACTTTAAGAAGTTTTCTGAGACCCGACACAAACTCGAGTAAATGTCACTCAGTGTGAAATCTGAGACACAGTTTGGAACAGTGTAAATATTGAGATTGTTTAATATGAATAAAAAAAACCTCTCAGACCAACGTTTATCAAGACGAAACAGACAAAGGTGTAATTCTCTTTCTAATGCAGGAAGTGTGCCCTCACAGTTTCACCTTGTATGAAGGTCATTAAGACAGAAACACTTTCCCTCTGCTCCGTGTCTCAGTGACTGAAGCTCTGAGCAGTTGTTACATGAGGAAAGGTCTCAGTGTTTTCACTTTATTAGCTTGTGTTTTAAAGACTTGTGAATGTTGAGGTCAGTGAACGTTCCCAAACCAAACTCTCGCTTTTCTCCTCGTCCAATAGGAGCCGGTGAAGTCAGAGGAGGGGCGGGACATGGCCGGACGAATCGCAGCGTTCGGTTACATGGAGTGCTCCGCTAAGACCAAGGACGGCGTGCGGGAGGTGTTCGAGATGGCCACCAGGGCGGCGCTGCAGGCCCGCCGCGGAAAGAAGAGCAATAAATGTGTACTGCTGTAAAATGGCCGACATATTTGGACTGTTTTCACCCTGGGCTACTGTACACGGGGCAGGGACTCGGGAGGGACTGAGGGGTTACTAGACGGGAGAGGGAGGGGGGGAGGGGAGGAAAAGCAGTAAACTACTACCGCTGTAAAATGGCTGTTTGTTGGACTGAATTTACCCTGGGACTTGGGTTTGGGAAGCTTTGATTGACAGGGGTGGGTGGGTGGATGGAGGGGCGGGGGACGAGGAGGAGCAGGAAACGACGGCCGCTGTTTTAAACCATTGGGCTCTTTTACCTGTGGGACGTTAACACCAGCCTTCAAGTGTCACACGCCACTTACACTGATGAAGACCAGGAGATCCCGATCCTCTCTCTGAGTCTAGCTGATGGTTAAACTGATGGAGCTGCTGCTGAATTATGGGAAGCCTCGCCAGGTGTTTGTGGTGGAGCTGGACAGGTGAAGGGATGTGGGTGTGACCATGATGAGACCGTAAACACCAAACCAGGACTAAGCTGTTTCCTACATTCAGCTGACAGCGTATATTCTGTAGTTACCTGGACAGGTTATTTCAACTAAAGGAGACAAATCAGCTGTAAACTCCGTGAATCAAGCGCTCCTCAAACCGCTGCTTTCAACGCATTTGGTTTTAAAGTTCAAGTCAAGAACCAGAAAATAATTTTCTCTTGCAAAATGAGACGTTTAGACGGTTGTTGTCGTCATCGAACACGTGGTCATGTGCCGTCAGGTGCTGCGTGTTGCATTATCAGAGAGGCGTGGAGTTAACAGCCTCACATGTTCAGCTCAGTGCCGCTCAGTCTCACGGTGGCTAATCCTGTGCTAACAGACAAACACACTGAGATCATCTGTTTCAGTCACCCAGCAGCAAATCCTGTTATTAGTGGATAAACAGGTTGAACAGCTCTGGGTTTAAGTTAAAGTTAGTGGTGTGTGATCCTCTGATCTTTAAATATTAGACATCTTTCCACTGCAGTGCTGTCGAGAGCGGCGGAGTAAAGTGACCCCTCCCTCTGTCAGGGCGACACATTACATCTTTCCTGTATTTGATTCGTCAGCTCTCACCTGAAGCTTCTGTAACATTAAACACAGTCTAAATCAGTGGAAGTGGCAGGTGAACATGGTCCCACTCTGACACAGGTAACTTCCTGTCCACGCCTCGGCCCTCCACCCCTTCCTGTTCCACATAGCTGACTGCTGGTGCTCATCTTCCCCTGGTTTCAGACCAGGACAAAGAACAAGGAGAGGAGAGTATTGTTTACATGCACACCACTGATCTCCTTATTTGGGATGAACGACTATTCATTTTTTTTTTGTGTGTGTGTAGACGTATAAAAATCAAATGTACCAAAACCAGAATTAGTTGACGTCTGAGGGAGATAAAAAGGTGCCTGTGATGAACCATGTCGTCCATCATTTCCATGTCTGCCTTTCACTGGTTTCACTGTTGCCGTCTGACATCTGCTCCAACAGGTAAAGACAAACATGACCTTTTTACCCAGAAGACTGTGCATGGAAATGCCAGAATAGTCAGGTTGGGCAGTGGGATAGATTTGGAGTAAAGCATGCAGGTAATCTACGTCACTAACGAGCGGAGCGACGATTAACCACCTGCCGTGTGTTTGGGGGATTTTGTAAAGGTCTTTTATTTTTAGAAACGTGACGGTGGCCGTTCATGTTTGGGATTGATGAGGCGCCGACCTTCCCTGACTTCTCTGTGTGTTTTAAAGCCAGACTGAGGCTCTCGACAGTGTTGTACCCTCCTGTTCTTCTTCCTGGCCTACAGGGAGGAGCCTGTTCCAGAAACCTAGTTTGTGTTGTTGTTTTTATACTTTAATTTCCTGCTTCAAAAAAAAAAAAAAAAAGTCATAAATATGTTGTCTATCAGTATTTAAAAATAGGAGGTGGAAGACTGGGGGACTGCTTACATGTTGTCGCTTTAGTTTATTCTTCTTTTTGTGCTTTACCTGAATCTTTCTGATGATTTACAATTGGTTGTAACGACCCGTCAATCATCCCTGCCAAATGCTGTTGTTAGGCAGTCAGGAGAAAGGCTGGCCCCTCGGCTGCCTGTCTAGAGCATCACTAGGACCACGTGTGCTGGCTCTTTTTCTGTTTGTTTGTTTGGAACACAAACATGGCTGAAAAGATGAAAAGGAAAAACAAATTAAGTCGCCTCATTATGTACAAATCATTTTTATTTCTCGTTTTTATTGTGTTTTTAAATCCTGATTTTTGGACGCTGAAGCAGTGATGTAAACAAAGGAACAGGAAAACCAAGCTGTATGCAACGTCTGTAAATATGAAATGTGGGTTTGTTCATACTAGACTATACACACGCACAGGACTGGAAACTGTATTTGTAAACTAGCTTTGGTTTGTGTAATAAATTACTTTCTATAACACCCAGCTTCTATTCATTATGGTCTCAGGAGGACGGAGAACAGCTCTATACATCTATAGCTCTATGCTAATACATATGTAATATGAATGGAGTTATGTATGAGAGACTTTATGAAGCGGTGGGTTACAACCCTCCCTCTGATGACGGGCCGACTGCGGCGCAAGTAACAACTGGCAAAAGAAATGCAGTTTAAAAAAAGTAAAGTGATTTGAAAAACAGGAATCACTTCCTTATGGAAAAAACAAACATTTTTCTAAAAAAAAGTTAATAACAAACATAAGTTGCAGTTCTTGAGCTGTTTGTTTTGCATTTTGTTGATGCAACAAATTTTAAGTCTGACCATCGAGACACTTTCCACCTTTTATAAGTTCATCTCTGGACGTGTTTTAAACTCTGTAAAAATCCTCTGCTGTGATTCATATTTAGTTTAACATGGTTTTCATCTCCTCTCACTTCCTGGTTGAGAAATCTGGATCAGGCCTTGAGCCCCGCCCACCACCTGCTGGCTCCAGGTGGACAGGTGAAAGAGCAGAGAGCATCAAGATGGTGAGAGGAGGAAACATCAGAGAGACTCAGCCACATGTTTGAGCCTCAGTCAGACCCAGACTCAGAGGAGGAGTCTGAGACCAGAACCAGAGACTAGCAGACGGGTCAGAACCGTTAGTATCTTTTCAGAACGGATTGTGTAGTCAGAATTTGTTTGTTTGTTAGCTTGTGACTGACAGTGTTAATGCTAACGCTAAGTCTCTGTCTCTGTACTGACAAGGTTTCAGGTGTATTTAGCCCCGCCCCCCGTCCCCACCAGCTGACAGGATTGGTTCCTGAGGTTTGTGACGTATGAAACCCTGAATCTGTGTTTATGAGACTGTGATTGGTTCACTGCAGGTCAAGGTGGAAACACTCAGTCATGGTGTTGATGATAATTTCATCATCATGTGTCTGTGTTATATAAAAACATCATGTGGACGTTAACGAGGTGAAACACTGGGGTTTCATCAGAGGGTTTTTAAAATAATCATTTGTTTAAAAAGTCTTATTTATAATTTTTTGATCTGTAGAGCTGTGGTTCACAACAGGTGAAAATAACAGGACACAGCGTCAACTGGAGATTTACCCTCAAAATGTTGATTTTTATTCCAACAACTTTTAAATCAAGTCTATTTTAATTAATGTTCTCACGACACCTTAAACCTAAACCACCACATCCCAAACTTTCAACCCAGTTCCACATCCATCAACTCAGTCACGGATGATAGGTTTCTGATTAACACTATATAGTGATAAATACAGATAATTTATTAGTGATGTACAGTGTGTAGCATCACGGGTTTTAAATCTTTCTGGTGCAGAGCTACAGTTCATTGCAACAATAAAAATCCCTCAGCAGACCTTATTGATTGGATGAGAATCCCACGCAAGATCTCATCTGATCATAAACCAGGACCAGTCAGACCCCTGAGAGCTGCTGCTTTTTCAGGTTTGGGTTGAAGATCAAAGCAGCACAGCAGCAGGTTTCCCCACAGCGTGATTTTTAATACATTATCCCATATGTTATAATATTGAATAACGCTGAATGTTATCATTTTAAAACAATGAAATTAGTTTTCTTAGCTGTGCAGAAGATGTAACTATCCCTCACCATAACAATGAATTGTGCACATCCGTAAGCATGTGTAAAGACAACGCTCAGATGTGCCAGCAGCTTCACTCAGAGACCTGTGCTGCAGAGAGAGCACAGTGTGTGGGATGCTGAGGTGAGGCAGCTTCAGCCTGTGTGGGATGATGCTGGGTGTTGTGGAGTAATATTGAGAAGCTGTGAGTGTGTGCAGAGAGGAGAGAGACGGTGGTTGTGTAAGGCATCATGGAGGAGTGGAAGTCCAGGAATAACATGGATAAATGTGAGAGCAGGCCAGTGCTGGAGTACACATTAAAGTAACTTTCATGTAGAAATACTTTGCCTTGCACACAGCACACATCTAATGCTTTCCAAGCACTGACATGAAACTACATGGAATCACATTTATGTTTTCATAGATCATATATGACATTTTATATTGGTAATGAAATGACAAGCTAACACGAAATGAAAGAGTGTGCTATCAGCTAGCTAACAGTAGTTAGCTGAACTGAAGCTTAAGGCTAAAGTTAGAAACTAGTTAACATTAGTTAGCTAAACTGTAACTTAAGGCTAAACTTAGAAGCTAACTAACATTAACGCTCATCCGTAGATACTTGACACATCTGATTCATAAACTCTGAAGATAAGAAAGTAAATAAGAGTAGTAAACAAGCTAGATAGTTAGCTTCTGCTACTTACATTTACCTACAGTGTCTGTGTGACACACAGGAGCAGAGACTAGACGACTCCTTAATAACACCAAACTTCAAGGCATAAACAGACAAAACAAAACTATAGACACAAAAACATGCTTTACATACTTTACTGTCATTGTGCAAGCATCAGTTAAAGGGAGTAAATCAGCAGCAGTCTAAATAAAAAGATATAAGGGTACATTCCAGGCTTTCCTGCTGTTATTCCTATTATCACATACCACTCAGATCACAGGTCGTACTGGAGTTTTATTACATCAGAGAGATGCCTGGAGAGACCTTTGGCTGCTTATATAGGAGATGTGTGTGGTACGACAGGAAGAGGAAGAGGAGGTGGGTTGGGAGGAGGAGGCCTCCACTGATATAAGAGGAGGAGTGTAAGAGGAAACAAGAAGTCAGCCTGTGCTTCTCTTACTGAAAATGACTCCCTGCAAATGAGAGGAAGATGCAAAGGCTTCAGTGAACTGAAAGCTGTCAAATAAATGTAGTGGGTAGAAAGTGCAATATTTCCTCTCGTGGCATTTGGCTGATCAGTGGTGGAAACATGATCACTCAGTCAGTAGGTCACTGACACTTACCGTTATAGAGCTGGGTCCTCCTGTTGTGGTTCAGCCAAAAGGTAAGAGACTTACCAAACCACCACAGACGCACAAAAGATAAACTAAATAATAAACTGTATCTTGAGGTCAAAACATCTCTCTACAACTAATCCTCCATTGTCTCACTGCTTATGACTTGGGACCAGTGTTGAAATGACAAGCTAACATTGGAAATGAAAGGGTGAGCTATCAGCTAGCTAACATTAACTAAATGTTAATTAGCTAAACTGTAACTTAAGCAAAAGTTAGCTAACATTAGCGGTCACCTGTAAATACTTGACACAATTTAATTCAGGAACTCTGAAGGTAAGACAGTAAAGTGTATTAAACAAGCTAGATAATTAGCTGCTACTGCTAATTATATTACACTACAGTGTCTGCGCGTTGCATGGGAGCAGAGATTTAAGGATGGAGCCTCTGATGGAGAGAGGCAGGTAGACGACATGTTTAGCGAGCATAAAGGTTAAGAAATGGTACGGTCCAATTTAGGGGTGTCTGAAATTGTAGTACAAGATTCTTACAGGCATGAATACGGGAAATATATTGTATTATTTACAGTTACACATAAGAAGGATATATAAATGTTTTACTCCCCAAAACTTGTTTTCACCTCTCTTGGGGGGGGGGGTCCAAGTCTTAATCAGGGGGGGCAAGACTCCCCCAAAATCAACATTAAATCCAAGTCAAAGACCAAAAAAATAAAGGTACAAAACCATGATTATAACAGACCTGACATGCAAGATAACAAGACGGATTCAGATATTTAGGCCATTCAGATCTCAAGTGTTCATGTTAAATAGTGATGTCACCAAGTGTGTAAGGTCGTTGTTTTATGCATTTCACTTGAACAGCTGCATACTGACTTAAATTGTCTTAACTTGCTGTTCTCCATGTTGCTGCTCTCATGTAATGGTGTTTGATAAACAAATTAAAAAAAAAAACTCCGTCATAAACAGATGCTCCATCTCTTTCTACAGTTAATGACACAAAGACTGCGACAGAAAAGACAAGGTGCAGCCATGTTGGCATCATCTCTATAAGAGCCTGGAGGCAACTTGTTGGAGCTACAGCTGCTGAAACAGCATTTATAATAAGACATTATTACAGGGACGTGTGGATGTTAATCAGTTCACTAAAACAGCTTTGTTCACAGCAGACTTCACGGTCTGTCTGAGGGAAACGACGAGGGAAACGTTCAGACCTAAACCACAGAGCGAAGAGGGAGGGAGGGAGGGAGGGAAGGAAGGAAGGAAGGAAGGAAGCTCGTCACTGCCTACTCCACCCTAACTGGCGGCCGGCGTCATGTAAGACACACCGCTGCCTCTGGTGCAACACTTGTGGAGAAATGAGTTGGAGGGAGGGTGACGAGCCTGTTCTCTGTCTGTCCGTCTGTCTGTCTGTCTGTCTGTCTGTCTGTCTGTGTGTGTGTGTGTGTGTGTGTGTGTGTGTCTGTGTCTCTCTGCTCGTGCTCTCTCCCTCCTCCCTGCTCCTCCTGCTGCCGACCGGAGAGGAGTAGCGCGCGGAGCAGCGCCACCGCCGGTTTTATATACCGGTCTATTTTTAGCTCCTCGTTAGTCCAACTATATTTAACCAATATGAGCTCATCGGCTGCGCGGCCCGTCCAATGGGATGACAGGGAGAGGAGGGGAGCCGTCCAATGGGAGTGAGGGAGAGGAGAAAGGGGGCGGGTTACAAAAGAGCCTATTATCTGCAGGGAAACAGGCAGCGAGCGAAGACAGGGAGAAAAGACGTCTCACTCTGCCGCTTTTCCAAGATACCACAAACTTTTGACTGTAGAGAGCCAGAGTCAGTTTTCAAACGAACTGTTATGGCTAGTAGGCTAAGTATTAATCAGAATCAGAATCAATACACTTTAAATTAGGTTGAGTTACAGTTGCTCCCTCAGTTGCAAATGTAACAGCAAAGAATAAAGAGGAAGTAAGAATATAAAGATAAAAAGAACTATAACTATGATATATGAATGAAAAATAGAAATATGTAAAGATATCTGCCACTACTATTGAGGTGTTTTAAAATATGTATTATGATATAAATATAAATGCCACAATATATGGTGTAATTGCACAGTTTAAAATTTCACTTGTTTGAAAGTGTCAGAATTACACAGTTAGTATAATATGATAAGCTCTTTGTCTTTTCAGTAATGATAAAACAACTGTTATTTTGTTAGCATTCAACAAGCTTTACAGCTTTAAAGGTTCTTAGAAATGCAGATATGACACATCCATGTGTTTGTGGTCTTCAATTTTCTCTGAAATTAACTGCACAGTCACCCAAGGCTAAATTAAGACGATGCTACGGGTAAGCAGACTGTCTATGACTAGGAGGAGGTAAATTTATCCCCATTTATTTCAGTGAAAACTGACTCAAGATGCACTCACTTCCTGTGAAAAATAAATATTTTCTTAACCAAATACAGTCTGACTGTCGTCCCCTGAAGACCACACTCTGTGGGCTGCATCCATTTAAGGTTTATGATCCCATTTGTATCAGATAAACACACGGTTAAACTAGCGCTAGATCAAAACAGCTGATTACAGTTGTGCACACACATTTTAGTATGCGAATGAGAAAAGGCCAAACATGGCTTGTTGTATTTAATAAGTCACAAGAGTGTGATATAATGTAAATGTGTGGTGAGACTTGAAGAATGTGTTTACATTAAAACTGGAGCATTTTTTGAAACTGACTGAATCCACAAGTCCACCATGCTCACAGATAGGCCTACTGCTGCATGTCTCACAGTGGCAGTGGCTGTAGTGTTCATCTCTCCATTAGCAGATCTTCGGTGATGACTTTGGACTGGTAGGACTGGCTGCTCTGTCTCTGTCTGGGGTGTATTTTTTTGTTATGACTTTAGAAGAAAGCTCTGACAAGGATTGCCCCAAGATCGTGAGTCATCCGTACACCCACCTATTCTGTTGTTTCCCAAAGTTTTATTTTTAGCCTGCCTGCACCGAAACACAACGCCCAGTGACACATGTGTCCCTGCTGCTCCGGCGGGACAAGAGTTCATCTCCGTGACACATTTCACAAAAACAGAAATAAATAAATGAATAAATAAAATAAAGTCTTGAACTGTGGGAACTGACCGCAGCAAATCGCCCATTATTTAACTTCTAAAAATCTCTTTTTACTCTGCCACAGTGGTGATGCTCTTTCTTTTTTTTCTGTTCTTTTTTTTTTTTTTTTTTACTGTTGATTCACTGCTGCCTACCATTTAGCACCGAGCGCGCTCCCGCCAGCCGCGCCTCCTCACAAAAGGTTCCAACACATCATGACGGGAGCGCGCAGGACGGTCAGAACCTACTCCCTCCAAAATACTCACTCCACCCTGTCATAAAGTCACACACAGCTGGTAGAGAATTTAAATTCAAACGGAATAAACCTGACTGGTCAGTTTTGAAATGAAAATTATACAACTGAGATCAAATATCAAAGCAAAAGCATCGATTAAATTTGACTGTCCAAAATGGCACCATAGTACTGTATAACAACAAACTATGTATGCTACTCTGTGTTACTACTGTAAAAATTACCACATGAGATTAAACACATATAAATATAAATAAACTCATTAGCTGAATGGGTGGATTAAGGTGATTTGTTAGTGGAGGGTTTATCTTATTCTTTTATTTGATATAGAAAATACAAATATAACCTCAGTGTCTTTCCCCTCATCTATGTATTGGAGTAAAATCTTGAGTGATTCACAGCAGGTACGGAGCAAAAAGTGGGTCATGAGAGTAAATTAAGATGTGGAATTGAAGATGGCATCCAGTATTTGACTCTGTGATGTTATTAAGAGCCACTTGAGGCTGATTAGCCATTTGGAAAATTTAAATATCCATAGAAAGAAGATTATATCATCATTCAACTGCGGTTATTTTCTTTATGTTTATATTTTTAAATGTTTTTAACCATATTCTACAGTGTGTTTCTCCTCTCCCTGGTGCATTATACTGAATTTACACAATCTAACATTGCCCTCTAGTGGTGAAAATACGTCATTACACAGAAGGTGTATTGAATTTAACGGTTACTCCTCTTCTTCTTTGATGCTGCAACACTTTTAGTTTTCCGAGTTTGCTGTTTTAAGGAAAATGTTTTGTTCACTCTGTCTTTAAAAATGTACGTTGCTGACATCGTGTACAGACCAAGTCTCGAATTCCCCCCATAGTCTCGCGGGATTTCGATGAAGCAGGTAAGCGGCGGGAAGAAACGTAAGATGGCAGCACAGTCTTACCTGCGAGAGTGAAATCAGTGACGTTCCCAGAAAGTTTTCTCTTCGGTTATAGGCACAAATAGCCTCGAACCAACGGCACATTCCGGTAAGATAATGTTAGTCACATCTTTACATGTTGTTTTTACTCCATTTTATTGAGTAAATCTCTCTCACTGTGAACCTGCGACACTATTATGACGTATATGACGTGAAATTGCATTTAAACGCCGCTGTACTAGCTAGCAGAGGTCAACCATCGACCCCTACAATGACCATTTCTAGTACATGTTTTTAAAGAAATGTGTTATTTTGTGTTCTTTGAACTCATATTGTGTCAAATAGCTCTTTATGAAACAGGATCAAAATGTTCATTCATCTTCATTAGTGTCGTTAAAGGAGGCAACAAGTTACCATCACTCTCTGTTCTAGTAAAACATGGCGGCATTTTCAAGCCTTTAGTATGACATTTTATGTGACCCAGATTAAAAGAGAGGGTTCAATCAGTATTTTCATATAAAACTTTAAAATGAGAGTAACAGCTCTCCTGTAACTGTCTAAGAGACAGATTTCATGTGTATTTCATATGGTTTCATGGTAAATTCATGATTATTTCAGTTCATACAGTGGTTGAAAAGGATTAAAATTGCAATAAATAAGATGATTAAAAGGGTAATATTGATAAGAGACTTGTCTAAAATTTAAAATGTATACATATATACATATCACTTCATTCAATTTGACAACCATTACAAGCATACACACTGTGAGTTAGTGATATTAGGCTTCATATCAGCCTAAAAAGAGGACATAAACATTATGAAACTAAACAGAGTGCTCATTAACTGATGCGTTCTCACTCAACTTGTGAAACAGGGAATGTGCCTGAGTTAATGGACGTGTGAGTGTGTCTATGTGCCTGATAGAGAATAGCAGCGGGAGGATCAGAGACCCGTAATGATCTCAGCAGCTCGAGTTCACACGCTATTTAACTAATTGACATCACTTGTCAAAGAGAAATCAGAGGCTTTTTGTTCGAGCTAGCTGGGAGGTCATTAGTTGTAATTAACAAGCTGACTGATCAGGTGGTTGGTGACGAGCTTGTAATTATCCTGACTTAACGACCAGAGAGTTTAAGTCAGTTCTATGGCGAATTATCTTAAACTGACAACAAGGTGCTTGATGTTCCATCTTTTCTCCTCAGAGATGTGATGACCACAGATCCAGCCCAACCAAGAACAACCGGCATCTGAGGTAGAACCTTCGAATGGCTGGAGAACATTTTTGTTTTGACTCTATAGCACAGATCCCTGCTGACAGGTCAAATGCAACCTTTATGAGATTCTGCAGCGTTTACTCACGAGCAACTGAGAGGCAGCCGATGGTGACTCATCAGCTGAGCTCACATGTTGAAATGACTGTGCTGCTGTTGCAATAGTATTATTGTAAAACACCAAAATATCAAACCTAACTTTTACATTTTAAACCTTTACACTATCGTGTCAGTTTCTCCTCATTTGGAGACATAAACATTTTAAAACGACATCTGTAAATCTTAGATTAATATTTCCTGAATTTTCCTAATTCCCCCACATCATATTTTCTGGATCTTTGGTGGGTAAGGGCAGCACACCCTCAGCAGAACGCCCCGGAGGAATCCACATTAAAATATCTTAAATGTTTTGTTTTTAACTCCCTTGTGACCAACTGATAAAACACAGGTAATTCATCCTGTGTATACATAAAAACATTTACATTTGCAGTTTTATTTCTCTGTTGCACAGGATTGATCTATTTTATGTCACCGGATTGTCTAAAATACAAGAACTGGCAGTGGTAACAGGAACAAAGAAAAGAGCTCTACACACAGGAACTTCTTCTACATCAGAAAAGTCACAGTACGAGCTGCTCTGTCTGACTGACAGGTGATCCTGGGTTGGCCTAAACAGAGACGCTGCAGCAGTGAGAGGTAAGCAGCCACTGCTGTAGTACTACTGCTTCTAAAAATAATGCACGTTACTAATTTAAATGTGCAAAACTATTCCACCTTAAAGGGATGATGGAGTTTTACTAAGCGGCAATTAACAACGTTTTTTTTTTTTCAATACTATGAGCAGAATCATTTAATGTTAATTATTAAGACATGAAGCTCCAGTAGCATCTTGCTCAGGGTCACTGCGGCAGGGCGTCGTGCCGTCGTAGGAGCAGGGTTAGTCAGCCTGAATAATCACGAGGCGACGGTTAAATAATTAGATAACTTAATTATCAAGCGGGTGTGACCAGATTTGCCCTCATCAAATTAAAAGCTGTGTGAGGCTGTGTAAACACCAGGTTGCAGGACCTGTAATCATATAATTAAAGTCATGGGTTGTATTTAAAAAAATAAAAATCTGCACTAATTATACAATAACAAACAAGTGTGGAGAATAAATCATTTACGAATCAGAAATCCTGGGAGGGGAGAATATACTTGTTCATTTGCACGCAACCTAAATTCATTATTTATCCCAGAGAATGAATAAATTGTCCCCGCTAGCCTGTGATTGAACTTGAGCTGGTGAAAAATTCAGCCTGCGCCGCTGTACCCCAGTGAGCCGCTATCTAATGAAAATAACAGAGCAAGAGAGAGAAGGCGCAGGCTTTAATGATTGCATTTGGGTTAGGAGAGGAGATGGAAGAAATAATGAGAAGGAGGAAAGAGACTGAAAGAGTTTGGAGCAGAAAGAAAGAAAGAAAGGAGGTGAAAGTTTGTTTGTAAGATCTTACTTTTACTTTTAAATTTACTTTTAATACACTTCATGGCTCCAGATTATATCTCCTGAGTCATCTACCTGCACACAGTGTGAGGTCTGGTTGTAGTCACCTATTGGCTTTTTCTCATGGTAACACTGGAGAATAATGGTTACTGATCATTTTGCAGCTCTGACAAACTCAGCCTTGAAAAAATCAATATACTATTTTCAACAGCATCTGAAAACCCACTCTCACTGAAAGGCTTCTTTTTTTATAACGTCTGGATAATACGACTGATACAACTCTGTGTTGTTGTTTTATTTATTTGTTTTGTAAAGCGTGGAGTGATCGCTGTTTTTAGATAAGTGTTGTGTGTTATTATGAGATAGAAAAGAAAAGCTGAGGTAAGAGATGGAATAAAGATGAAACTCAATGGTCTCTTATTTTATTTCTCCACTTTTACCAGGTTTTCCTGGAGCAGCGAGGAGACGTGCCTGTGTGTGTGTGTGTTGTGTGTGTGTTGTGTGTGTGTGTGTGTGTGTGTAGAGTGGCCACAATGATCGGGAATCTTGCTCCCTCCGCCTCCCAGAGAGAGAGAGAGAGAGAGAGAGCGAGAGAGCAGTCACATGCAGAGAGGAGCTGGGACGAGAGACAGAGCAGAAGAGAGCTGTCAAGCTGCGAGGAGGCAGCGGAGAAACGACTTAGTTTTTTCTTGGAAGATATTTTCCCCTCCATCTCTGAAGCCCACACACACACACACACACACACACACAGAAAGAATATAAACTGGCAAACACACAGATGGTGAAGTGTGTGTAAGTGCTGCTGTTACCTTCATATAAGGAGTGGTGAATTATTTGGAGGATCTGGACTTACTCAAGCCTGATACACTTGGACTCTGAGGGTGTTTGGATTCAGCTTCTTTGCAACTCGGACTTTCACTCAAATTAGATTCAAATTTCGTCTTTCAACAGTTCAGCACTCGGACCAAGAGTGTGTGTGTGTGTGTCCCCTGTGTGTGTGTTGGGATTCAGCACTTGACCTGAATGCAACACTGAGGTTGAGACTGACTCTGAAACTGCTCTGGCACTTGTCAGCTTGCCTGAATTTGTCAGATCGGACTCGCACGTGAAGGATGTGTTGGCCGGTGACCGCGGTCCTGCTCGCCCACCTCGGGGCCGCCTTAACGGGGGCATGGAGAGCATCTCAGCCGAGACTACAGTTCACACACTCCGGTAAGAGGCAGCATTTCTTCTCTGTCTTCTTCAAGTCTTAATGTCTGATACATCTGTCGCACTCTCTTCACACATGCAGGTGACGGGAATCACGCAACGCTTCTCATCTTTCACCTTTCTTTTTTTCCTCTTCTGTTAATGCCCACACACACACACACACACACTGTTATGCAATATGTGGACATTTGCCCCTCTCTCTCCACCTCTCTCTCTGTTCACCTTTTTTTCCTTCGTTCTCACATTTCCTGCATCTCTGTAATCACCTGTATTAAATTCTTCTTCCAGTCGTCCAGTTTGAGCGTGAAAACCTTGTCTTTAGCCCCACCCACCTTACTTTCTGGTCTCACTGTGAGTTCTGGGCAGAAATGGCATCATTTAAGTGTTGACTCTCTAACACTGTTATAGTGTGAGGTTTATTCCTAAATTTTATATTCAGCATTTAAAATTGGTCACTGTTTATTACAGGCAGCTGTGAAGGTTGGTGAGACAGGTTGTAAACAAAAGCTGTTTATTTAGAAATAAAACTGAAGGTGAGCACACCTGAAGCATCACTGATAATCTTATTGAGCAGGAAAACAACTGCAGAATCTACAGCAGGTCAAAGCTGAACCAGTTGATCATATGACCTGTGGTGGTTGGTCTTAATTATTTTAAGCATCCACCTTTGTTTCTCTCTTCCAGATAAATGTGACAAACCTGGAGCTTGTTTAAAATCTGTATTGTTTGTGTTTGTTTGTGTTTTTAGTCCCATTTGACGCCGCACCACGTTCTCAGATCACTGACCAAAAAATTCTTGTTGTAAAAAAAAAAAAAAAGTTTTTCCTTTTAAAACTTTGACTCACAGCTTCTTTGGCAGAAATGAATTAGCTGAAATTTATCATCTTTATCAAGAACAATGTTTGTCCAAAGGAGATGCAAAGCTTTCATTTACAATTAGGCTTCATCGCCGCTTAGGCGTCCTCCCCGTCATAAACAGACTTCTTGACAGCGCAAACACCCCCTTGGCATTTGAAATGAAGTGTCTATGTCTGTTACTTCCAGCTGCGCCTAACAAAGAAATTATTGTCTGGTGGCAGAAATCCCAGATCCAGATCACCACCAACTTAATTATTTCTTGGCCCCGGGCCGATCTGTCCACCACAGTGAAATCCATGCAGCAGCGGTGGCTGGAAAAAGCTGCAGACGGACACAACACTTGACCTCCTTAAAATGGGGAAGGGAAAGTTGAAACTCCTTTGAAGTATAATGTGATTTATTTAGCGCACAAACTGTGGTGGAAACTGGATCATGCATTGGTAGTCTGGTGTATTTCACCCTCTCTTTTAGTCTTTCTCTTCATGCACTTCTGTGCAGCACGTTGCATAAACACATGTTGTTGAATCAACATGCCGGTGCAGGCGAGGAGCGCAGGCTCTGTCGTCAGCCGGTTGATTCAGGGCTGAATTAGAGTCGACGGCTCCTCTTAGAGGCTGCAGTGGTGCTGCACAAGCTTCTAATAGTTGCTGGCGTTTGTTTTAACCTTGCGGGAGCAGCGGTGGGGTGGGGTTTGAGAGGAGATTTGAACATGATGGTTGTGTGACGGACGCTCTGAGATGTCCGGAAGCAGTCTGCTCCTACAAATAGGGCAGGAATTAACACTTTTGTTTTGTTGTTTGGGGATAACAAACATGACGGTCAGAAGTAATGAGAAAGCAAAGATCTGCGTCTTCTAATTAAAACAGGATTTGGGATTCAGTCTTTTGCCCCCTCAGCTCTATTTATGGTGAATACCCTCCAAATTAAAAGCTTTTTTTGAGGCGTTCAGGTCTTTAGTTATGGAGAGATAAACTCAACTCCCTTTAATCATGTTTACCAAAGACACTGTGTAGAGAGTAAGAAACCAGCTGATTACACATTCTTACATAAGCCGAAACACAAAGGGTCTGTGAAGTAGATGTGATAAGGCTGAAGTCGACCAATCATGACCTAGAAACTATAGAGAGAGATGGAGAAGCGAGACCTTGTTGGATGGTCCCAGGTGGGAATTTAGCTCTAATGAAATCTGAATGTAAAAATGTGAATAGCTGCTAAAGTGTCTTTTTTTGAGGAAACGTGAACTACGTGTGTGTGTGTGTGTGTGTGTGTCCGTGTGTGTGTGTGTGTCCGTGTCCGTCCGTGTCCGTGTCCTTGAGTGTGTGTGGCTGCATGTGTGTGGATGTCACTTTGAAGATGCGAGTGTATGTGTGGTTCAGTCGCAGGAACTCTGTCCACCTCAGTCTTTGTTGTGTGTTCTGCTGAGGCGCATCCTCTCATGTCTTTGAACAACAGTGGCTTGTGTGTGTGTGTGTGTGGGTGGGT
>NW_019174538.1:798468-801734 GCF_002260705.1 Seriola dumerili | reverse complement strand
GTGTGTGTGTGTGTGTGTGTGTGTGTGTGTGTGTGTGTGTGTGTGTGTGCGTGTGTGTGTGTGTGCGTGTGCGTGCGCTCTCTCTCTCTGTGGGAGCTTCATGCTGTGGTCATTTCCCTTCTCATCACCATGGAGGTTTTTCTTAGATCGATGAAGGAGATTTTTGTCGTAATTAGAAAAAGGATTTCAGCTCCACTGAAGCATGTTAACTTTTAGGTTGTTTGGCAGCTATGAGACACTGTACATTTAGGTTTGTCTTCATCTGGGGAACTCATAGCTGACAAATAATTGAAAAAACAGTAGAGTCTGACATTTAAGGGAATTACTTCACCACATGATTGAAGAAAATTGGCTCATATAAAGAGCTGCGAGGCAGAAACCCATTGATTTGACTGGAGTTTTGCTGCAGTGAAATAATAATGAAGTAAAACAAGAAAAACAGATTAAGAAGATCAAATTGGATCATGTGCAGTTAGAGATCTCTAATTTATCATATTATAATCATATTGTTCTGTATAATTTATAACGTCTAACTATAAATGGAGGAATCTCTGTATTTTGATTTTCTCCACAACGGCTCATCTGATCAACTTCAAACTTGGCGGGTTTATTGCTGCAGACCCAAGAAAGTGCAGTGATGACTGTGAATGAGTGGTTCTCATGAAAACTTCAAACATTTTCTATTTGTTACTTGACGTCAGGAAAAAGGTGGAACTACACCACAAGGGCAGTTTAGCACCCGGACGATTTAGAGTGTGCATTAGGGTTTTAAGAAAGGCGGGATTCAACTGTGACGGCACTTTTTTACGGCTTCACTCAGAGGCTGTCTGAGCGGAGCAGCCAACTGTAGTAACAAACGAGACTGACTGACCACACACACCACAGGGAGTATTGCTCAGGATCCAAGGACGGGCAGTGTGAAGTTGTCGACCAAGTGGTCAGCCTCCACCGTCACGCAGGCAAAACAGACAAAACAAAACGTTTGTCAGTCTTATTCAGTAAGATGTCTGTGAGCTGACTAAAACCTGTATTTGTTATTGATTGACCCAGAATCTAATAAATGGAGGAACAGCCCACAGCTGGAAACATCTTAAAGCAACAGTGAAAGGTGGTGAGAAAGATAGATTAGAAAATGGAAAACAACATTAATTAAGTGTTAAATCTATAGAAAAACATTTGTGTTTAATTTTACGTGTCAAAGTCCATATAAGAGTGACAGAGTACTTTCAGCCCTTGAAAATACGACCAGTATTTTTTGGCTGTAGAGAATCTTTGTCTGAGAGAATAACTGAAGTGACCAATCAGCTGAAGACTTAAAAATTGTGGGAAAAAAAAGAAAAATGTATTTAAGACCAACGAGCTCTAGATAAAACTGTTAGCAGAGGATGGTTTCGATCCATCGACCTCTGGGTTATGGGCCCAGCACGCTTCCGCTGCGCCACTCTGCTGTAAATCACCCACAATCCCTGGCTTAGGAGGCCAGTGCCTTATCCATTAGGCCACTGGGGCGTCACA
This sequence comes from Seriola dumerili, assembly GCF_002260705.1. Taxonomy (NCBI): domain Eukaryota; kingdom Metazoa; phylum Chordata; class Actinopteri; order Carangiformes; family Carangidae; genus Seriola; species Seriola dumerili. The sequence goes on along the minus strand of NW_019174538.1, from coordinate 800,219 downwards.
TGTTGCTCCTGGCACGCCAAATTCGCTGTGGCTATGGTGGTCAAGGATGTAAAACCTGGATGTTGGAGGAATTCAAGGAGGCCATGGAGAAGAACTTCTGGCCTCACGGAGTCCCTGGCTTAACAGGCCAGTGCTTTATCCATTAGGCCACTGGGGCTCTTGTGAGGACCACTTCTGTTGATCTGCAATAAGTTCTTCTAGAAAGCATTATTCTTGTCAAAAGGAGACCTTTGAGGTTGTTGGGGCTCCTTCCATTGGTGGTCTTCCAGACGTCCAACTGGTCGGAGGCCTTGGGTTAAACCCAAAGTAGCTTTGAGTACAGTCTGAGATGGTTTGCACAAACAGGTTGTACTTGTACTTGTAACTATGCTGTAAAACTGTTAGCAGAGGATGGTTTCGATCCATCGACCTCTGGGTTATGGGCCCAGCACGCTTCCGCTGCGCCACTCTGCTGTAAATCACCCCAGATGGGACTCGAACCCACAATCCCTGGCTTAGGAGGCCAGTGCCTTATCCATTAGGCCACTGGGGCTTTACATGTTGCTGACTGACTAGTTCCGTCAACATACAGTGAGTTCCAATACAAAGTTAAGCCACAAACATTGGTTGTGGTGGATGCTAAAACCTGAATGTTGGAGGAATTCAAGGAGGCCATGAAGAAGAACTTTCAGCTGGACTCACTGAGTCCCTGGCTGAAGAGGCCACTGGGGCTCTGTGGTTATAAGGACCACTTCTGTTGATATGTACTAAGTTCCTCTACAAGGCAATTTTATTATAACCTTTTTTATTTCTGTCAAAAGGAGACCACTGAGGTTGTTGGGGCTCCTTCCATTGGTGGTCTTCCAGACGCCCAACTGGTCGGAGGCCTTGGGTTAGACCCAAAGTAGCTTTGAGTACAGTCTGAGATGGTTTGCACGAACCAGTTGTACTTCAGGTAACCATGCTGTAAAACCGTTAGCAGAGGATGGTTTCGATCCATCGACCTCTGGGTTATGGGCCCAGCACGCTTCCGCTGCGCCACTCTGCTGTAAATCACCCCAGATGGGACTTGAACCCACAATCCCTGGCTTAGGAGGCCAGTGCCTTATCCATTAGGCCACTGGGGCTCTGTGGTTGTAAGGACCACTTCTGTTCATATGTGATAAGTTCCCCTACAAGGCAGCAGCATGAGAAGGACAATCAGCCGACCCTCGCCTACAGTCATGAGCTTTGGGTAGTGACTGAAAGATAAAGATCCTTTCTGTCAAAAGGAGACCACTGAGGTTGTTGGGGCTCCTTCCATTGGTGGTCTTCCAGACGCCCAACTGGTCGGAGGCCTTGGGTTAAACCCAAAGTAGCTTTGAGTACAGTCTGAGATGGTTTGCACAAACAGGTTGTACTTCAGGTAACCATGCTGTAAAACTGTTAGCAGAGGATGGTTTCGATCCATCGACCTCTGGGTTATGGGCCCAGCACGCTTCCGCTGCGCCACTCTGCTGTAAATCACCCCAGATGGGATTCGAACCCACAATCCCTGGCTTAGGAGGCCAGTGCCTTATCCATTAGGCCACTGGGGCTCTGTTTTCATAACAACCAGTTCTTTTCACATACATTAGGTTAAAATGTCAGAAACAAAACAGAGAGCACAGATTAGTACAGTTGCAGATACATTCAGCCATCATTCTGTATGGTGTCGAAATCAAACCCACACAGAGCTGCCAGTGAAATGTCCTTAACATTTAGAGAGAGAGAGAAGCAGAGAGAGAGAGAGA
>NW_019174538.1:798082-798345 GCF_002260705.1 Seriola dumerili | reverse complement strand
CTCTCTCTCTCTCTCTCTCTCTCAAGTGTAATGAGTCCATTATCCCGGCCATTCAGTGAATGGTACTGTGATTTTCTTGATGATAGATGGCAGTTAGAGATACCATCTCTACCACACACACACACACACACACACACACACACNTCTGCTCTGATTGGTGAAGTGTAATCAGACGGACTGACCAGACAGCTTCATGTGTCTGGAAAAAAAACGGCTTTAAATACTTAAACACATTTCCTGATTACCTCCTCAGCCCCCCCCCC
>NW_019174538.1:785909-797307 GCF_002260705.1 Seriola dumerili | reverse complement strand
CACACACACACACACACACACACACACACACACACACACACACACACACACACACAGACAGACTTGAGAACATGAAGCTTCATCATCACAATCACAGAATATGAGAATATGGAGTTTTATGCGACGCCTCAGAGGAGCTTTGGGTGGTTTATTAAGTCAGTGTGAATCCACTTCCTCACATGAGGCTGAGCCATGTTTTATTCATACAGCATTCACTCAGTGAATTGGTTTGCACATGGACATTTAATGTTAATTAGCCGCTGGAGAATATCTGAACTGAATCCTATGAGTTTTTTTTTTTTTGGTATGAGTTGAGACGCTGGCTTTGACCTTTGACCTTTACCCTGTTGAATGTTCGCGATGAATTAAACGCAGGCGTTCAGACGCGTCCTGCTGTGTCCTTCTGGACAAATGCCCCAAATTGTAATGTAAATGTAAATGAGTCCTTTTCAATTTCACGCTATTGGCATGCAAATCGCTTGGTCATGCTACACAGTAGAGTAGTTCATCAGTGTCCAGATGCATGTTCGCCCATGTACACGTTTGTAAAGTTCGGTTTAGGGAAAGAAATGTGTTGCGTGTATAAAAGCTGCAGTTTGGAAATACCCTTGAATGCTTCCACGTTTATCCGACAGTTGTGATTTTATGACGGAGAAAGCCGAGATGTTCCTCGGTGAGCTGGAGCAACAAAAACTTAAGGAGCCATAAACAGCTGCTTCTGTACAAAATCCAGATGAGCTGACTGTGTTGTAATAAAGTCAAGCTAACACGCTAACAAGCTAACGGACACACAAACCAGCAGCTGTTGGCTGACTTGACCACTGTTGGACTGGAATGAATGGAGACACAAAACAGGATGAATTATATGGTAAAAAGAAAACACCCAGCTGGTAAATCAGCTGTTAAAGGTCTTTGTTCCAGTGTGTCACACATACAGTAACTGGCCTCTCAGGAATCTGGAGTTGTGTTGTAAGTTACATCCTCTGCTCTGACTGGACAGATGTTTTCTGACGTGTTTGTCAGCGAGTCGTTTCCACACGAACTTCTTCTTCTTCTCTTCTTCTGTCTCTTGTAGAAAATTCAGAAACAAGAGACGGTGTTGATCAGATTTTCCCCCATTTTGTTTAAAGTTTAAAGTTTCTTAAAGTAGTGGAGTGTGGTAGTAAACAGCTTTGTGCTTCTGTTTCATGTGATTATCTCCATTATCTCACACTGCGTCCGAGGGTCTTTGGATGTAGTTTAGCCTCTCTTGACTTTCCCTTGTGGTGTAGCTGGTGCTTTCTGTGGAGCTCAGCGGGGGGGGGGGGGGCACGGCTGCTAAGCAATGAATATTCACAATGAATGGCAGCTGTCGTAGCTTTTTCAATCTGTATGTCCTCGGCTCAGTTTGAATTTAATTTGAATTTACACACATTAATATTATTTTTGCTTTTTACAGCATCTTGTGAACGAGCTGAAACTTTAGCTTCAGCTACAAAAGAAACTCTTACACTGAAATATATCTTACCTTCCTATTTACTATGTAGTGCACAATATTTACTGTCTGTCATTTTATTTGAGTGTTTAACATCTGTGTTAATGCGTCCACTGTATAGTTCCACAGTGGATTGACAGAGGTAGAGTCTGTAGCATGGAGTCGACCTGCGATGCTCCACTTTTTATTGATGGACACAAGGATGATTGAGTGTCCAAGCTCTCAGTTTTGAGTGAACTGTTTGGTACCTATTATATAAACAGGAGGGAGTGAATGAGTGAGCAAGGGGGTGATTCCTGCCTTAGTGTATGTTTAAAGATCCAGCTCAGAGAAAAAGGAAAACACAAGTAAGTTATTTCTAAATTTAACAACTTTGGAAGCAACTGACTTTGCATTTCATATTTCATATAGGTGCAAATATTACGTTACAATTAAAAACATGCAGTTTAACCTGGATATGAAAAAAGAATCACTCATTGAGCTTATTTTGGCGGATATTTTATATCTCTTCATTTAAAAATGATGATGATGACGTGATTTTTGTTCCTCTACGTCTGGAGAATATGATCTGTAGGTCGGGGCGTCTCTGTAGCTCCACAACACTGATGATGCTAACAATGCTAATGCTAACAATGCTCAGCGATGTTGTGACACATTTTACCTTCATCAAAAAAACTGCAGCTCTTGCGATTTGGATATTGCACTTGGCCGTAGCTCTAATTCTAACACTACATTGCCAAGAGTAAAAATGTATTTTATAGATTTCAAACAACAGTAAAGTCCATTCTTACTTGACGTGCCATTCCTTTGCATGTTTTAAAACATAAATTATTCATTTTCATCTTTCCTCCATCTCAGGAACACAACATTATCTCGTTGTATGTTTGCAGTATTTCTTATGGACTGATTCAAAGAGCTTGTTATGTTTTCCTTCTCTAGGAATCCTGTCCTTAGATAAAACTATAAATTCTCAGCAGATAAACGGCATCATGTACCAGGATGTCTCTATTTATGTTTTATCCATTGTCTGTTTATAGAAGTTAAGAAGTGAAACCTGGTTCTTTCTGGTGTGTGTTGTGTTGTATCCTCCTCTCTGTAACCTCACCTTTCTCTTCCCGCTGTGTACTAATAAAGCACAAAAGCCTTCAGAGCCATATTAAAAATCAAGAGATATTTCATTATTCATTTATTCTTTCAGATCTGTTTCTATCTAGGCCAGTGCTTTCCAGGCTCTGGGCTGGGGATGTTGCTGAGATGTGGATTTCACTGGGATGGTTATCTGGTACAGAATCAGGATATTCTCTATTATTAATTTTAACAGCAGCATTCCCCACCGGTAGCACCACCATCGCATGACTGCTGAAGTCAAACGACAGCTGTTTACTCATCCCACACTCAGAAAAACCTCAAATAAGACCTTTGCGTTCTCTGGAAGAAGACCTGACTCTGCAGGCTGTTTAGATTTGGCAAAATATGAAGTTTAAAATCATTTTTCCAGAATATTTTGGAGGACCTGATTGAATGTTCTTGCAACCAAACTTTAAGTCTTTACTAAGACATAAAAACCCTGATTAGGGGGATCTGTGCTTGAGGGTTTTCTCCTCTCTCTGGGCAGAGATGGTGGAGGGAGTCTAATTACATCCTTGCTTTGGCAACAACAGCCCCTGACAACAGTGGCCGTGCTGTAAATTTACCCTCGAGAGGTTTCTAGCGTTAATATCAGAGGCTATCTTTAGCCCGAAGCCTATAATTAAGCAAAAAAAAAACCTACAAGCTTCATATTTCTTCCATTTCCCTCAAGTATTAATTTGCTCCAATCTTCTGTCTATAATCTAGAGCTGAGTCGAGGTGACTGTCTCACCTCTCTGCGTCTCACTGTGTGTCAGCGTCTTGTTCCGATGCAACATTCAAGAAATGTATTGAAAGATTAAACTTTACACAATGAAAACTATAGAAATGCCAGAGCAGGAGCAGAAAACATGGCTTAAAGTTTTATTAATGAGCTAAAGCGAAGTGAATTTATTTGAAAAAAGTTTTAGTCACCCTGATCTGGACTCACAGCATTCCTTTCACTTTAGCTCCAGTTTAATCCACAAAGAGCCACTTGACTTGTTGGCCACATGGAGCCAGAAGCAGACGGGATCAGCAGCTCTAAGACCAACTCTAACCAAGAGTTTAGCTCAGTATTAGCTGTAGATTAGCTCAGGCTGGAGACGCAGGATATCAGGGCGTACAGAGATGTGGCAGATACTGAGAGGTTCATTCCCCCAAATATAGATCCGTCTGTCACTTCCTCTTCCACTAGGATTGTTGCAGGAAATATATATTTAAAGTTATTTCTCATATAATGATCTTTCTTTCTTCTTCATTTCTGGGGTGGGAACAGTTAGCAGCCATTTTGGATGATGATACTTCACATGAAAGATAAACAGTTTTTTACCTTCTGAGTTCCTCTTCAACCGACAAGCACATTCAGTGTTATTTTCATGGTATTTGTGTGTGGGCGACGCAGCAGAGAGAAAAAGGAGAGACGTAACACTTGAAGTCCCAAGTTCCCGAGCTGTGATCTCTGTTAGTGAAGCGCTCCCTTTCTCCAGTATCTCTCTCAGCGGCAGAGGTAGATGTGTTTATTCACTGAACCTCGGTTCTCAGGTTCAACAGCAGGTTTTTTAACACTCTGAGTCCCACGTCAAGACTTTTCCGTTTGTTCGTACCTCTGTGTTTTGTCTTATAAAGTTGTCATTTTAAAAAAGTTTCACCGATTCAGAGTCAGCACAACCTCAGCTTATAATATATGACACTTAATGAAGACTTCTGTACAGTATCACAGGGGTTAGCAGCCCATAAAACACAAAAAACAAAAAAAACGGACCTTGAATTTTTACTTTTCATGTTCGTTTATCGATCGAAGTCGATGAAAAAAAACAGCTTGTCTCTGACTTAAATTATCACGGAGTTACGATGCTGTAAAGTAAGCGTGATGTTTGGGCTTCACAGGCACTAAATCAATCTTATTTGTGGATTTTGATTGATTTAATTATACAATAAAAACGAAATGGCAGTTACTGTGACTCCAGATGCCACAGATGAGCTCTACATGTACACTGACTCAGAACATCTCACCTTTAACCCCTCGGTGTTACCGATCTGAATTTCCCAGAGCTGCGTAAACAAGACGAAACCACAAGAATTTGATTCTCCTTGTTTCGTCAGCGATGGGAAGATGTGACAAAGTGCCACAAAAGGTTGGAAGTCGGACTTCCTTTTCCTGTTTAAACAGAGCCGGGACTTATCAGAACGCAGAGGATGTACAGTGACTGATAGCGGTTTTTCTCGTCTGGCTTCGGCTTTAAAGCAGAGATCTGTGATAAATGTGACCCTCGCAGCTGATTGTAAATTTAAACCTGAACTCTCTGCAGACATCACGACCATCCATAAACTTGACAGGACAGCTGCTTTTTTTTTTTTATGTTTGGCCTGTTGTCATGATGTAAAGATACAGTTATTGCCCGTTTGCCAGAGCACATGTCCACGAATCAAACCGTATGTCTTACACACTTTGAGGCCGAGCCAAGAAGCAGAAGCTGCAGACAGTTTAAAGACTGCGGTGATTTCTCACTCTGACGGGTGTGGACGCGCAGACTCTCCTGAGAAGTGTTGACTTAACTCTCCTGTGGTTAAATTCATGCTGATGATTTTAGTCGCTGGTCTGTGAAGGACAACAGTGGCGGCCCCGACCACTGAGGGTCATCGTTTCCTCCTGGGATGAGTCCAGTCCAGAGATATAAACCTCTGGTCTCGGCCTCAGCAGCTCGGCTCAGAGACGAGGAACAGACTCAACTCCGTCTGAAACTCTAAAGTCAAATTTATCTTCACCAAATATCAGTTAAGGTTTTGCAAATATGTAAATGATTAAAGTAGATAAATATGAAAATGTAAATACATTGAAAACATTGCTCATTTGCGACATTAATCAGTTGCTTAGCAACAACGTTTCACTTACTTCTCAAACAGCTTCAGAAACTTTCCCAGTGAAAATAACACAACCAGCTGAGAGTGTCCCGATGACCCAGTGGTTGGGCTGCGTACCGTTTTCTGAGCAGAGAGTCTCCGGTTCGACTCCCGGCTGCCGGACTTCTTGTCACTTCTTGTTTTCCTTCTCTTCCCAAAAAATCTTCCGCCAGCAATAAGAGTCCCACAGCAACCTGGAACAAAAGAGAATTTGGGCATTTTATGGCTTCATTATGATCCGTCTGGGCCACCGTAGTTTTGAGTTTTTGTTGTCTTTCCTGAGAAGCATGTGTGTGTTCTGGCGCTCTCCTTGGTTAAGGCTAAGCTGCAGCTGCTCATCACAGGCTGTGTAGCTGTGGACGAGGATCCGGCTCCCACACGAGACTGTGTGTGAACCAGAAGCAGAGAGGACAGTGAGCTGTGTGACTGAAGCCTCTCCGAGATAGATAAAGATTAAAAGATAAGTTAGTTTAAAACGTAAACATCACGTGTGTATGTAGCAGCACGGCGACCCAGCCAGCGGTCTGATTATGATGAATAATCATACACGCTGAGGTCGAAGGTCAAGCTGTCCACGTGGGTCTGGTCTGTCGGTGACACAGTCCAGACGTTTTGTGTGTGTGTGTGTGTGTGTGTGTGTGTGTGTGTGTGTGTGTGTGTGTGTGTGTGTGTGTGTGTGTGTGTGTGTGTGTGGGCCAACATCATGTTTGAATATGTGAGTCTAGCTTGTGTGTATGTGAGGAATGTGTGAATGAATTTATACATGTTTCCATTATGCCATACGAACAGAGACATCCCCATAGAACAATCACAGTTATTTCTGTTTATGAATTGTTAAATTATAAAACTTATAATGATGATAATGAATGAAGCAGCGTGGAGTCGGTTATTTAATGTTGAATTACGTGTCACGGCTCATTTTGTATTTTCACTGTAACATGGATCACTTTGGAAAACCGTGTGTTCACATGGTCAAAGGAATGTGTGCGGTGACTCTGTGTTCATAAAGTTTATGAGCGGGAAATGGAGAACGCATGTTTTCTTTGTGTGTACGCATCATTTCTGTGTCTGGCCCCTGGTCTGAAACAGTCACACACACACGCTGAAAGTGAATGTGTGCAGTCTGATTTCAGCAGAAGAGACTTTAGGACTGCTGCGTGCATGAGGACACGTGTGTTAGACATGATTTTGTCTGTGTGCTCATACGTGTGCATGTCTTCACATGAGCGCCCGTCTGTGTGCCTATAGGCTTCATTCCCAGGCTTCCCCAGGCCTGCTGCTGTAATTGCACCACTAATTGGTGAAGTGATAACCCCATTTCCACAGGAAATGTGCCCCGGTTTCCTCGCCTCCGCCATCACCACCACCCCTCTCTGATGGCGCAGCCAGCAAAGTCCTCCCCCTGGGAACACTGCACCAGACAGCTAAAGTTCCCTGGGGCTCAGCAAGTAGACGAACAGATGGATAAAGAAACACACACACACAGAAACAAAACTACACACATGGGTAGCTGACAAACACACTTAAATGGACAGTCCTGCAGGCTGAGAGAGAATAATTGGACAGATTAATGATAAGTGCAGCTTGTGTGTGTCTGGATGTAGAAACAAGGAGAACTCACTGTAAAACACCAGGAAAATAACAAAGATGGACTCCGGTGAGTGAGATAACGATTGAAAGAGAGACTTGATTCTTTCATCCTGCAAGGCTTACAGGAGTTCCCTCTCTAAAACCTGACCTGTTTATAACCTGTGGAATAATCCAGCTCTGCCTGTTTGCTAATGAAATTTGAAAACGTCCTACCTGCGTCCAGCGGCGCACGGGTCAGATCGTCATGTGACCCCCCCCCCCGATGCATTCTTGTGATGCCAGCAAGGAAAAGCAGTTTTGACGTTCAGCGTATGTTTAAGTGAGTCACAGCTGAGCTCAGAGCTGCTCATGCCTGTAAGAACTCCATCATCACTGAAAAGAGACTTTAAATCCAACTAGCTGGGACCCAGACAGGGACAGAAAACTTTGCCAACCATCGGTGAACAATTAATCCTGAAGTTTCACTTGAATTCATTATTATTTATCGATTTCAATAAACAAGCACTTTAAGCAGACAAATACACTCAAAAATTACTTTAACTTTTTCTTTTCTTAAAAAAAAAAATAAGTTTATTGATTTTGAAAAAAAACATTATGATTGCATCAAACCAACACACATTAACAACAAAAGGATTAAAATAAAAGGAGCAAAACAACATCTCAGCTCACAGACTCATTCACATTCAAACAGGTGATTCACAGGTGTCGCTTCCATATCTAAACCAATACATGTCATTAAAGGCTCCAGTATTCTGCTTAATACATGCGATGTAACATACATGTCACATAGTCTAATGATACATATTCAAGTACGATCTCATGTCAATATGTTTTGGGTGGAACTTTATTTTCTTTTAATGAGCCTTTACAAACAATTTATTTGCTTGTTTATGAGACCAAAAGTCAGTTCCCTTCATCTGAGTCACCTTCAGTTTTCCACTTAAGTCTGACACTTAAGGTTTAATTTCTTAACTGAGGGAGTTGCTTAATTCTCTTAAAAGGTTTCCTTAGCTAAGGGGAAAAAGTTAAGAAATTTACAGCAATGAAAAAGATTTTACAGCAGTAAAATTCTACTGTTTCCATGAAACAGGGTTGTTCACCCGGCCCCTGCTCCTTTTGTCCTTCAGTGACTTTCTCATCTGAACCACTTCTGGAGACTCACGTAGCACCTAAACTATTTATGTAAATTACATTAGCTTGTAGAGAATCCATTTGAAAGTCACTATTTTAAATCATATGATTAAGGTCTGCGCTGCATGTCATGGAGTAAATGAGATAATGCACAGAGAGCTCATCATTAATTTATACTCAGCCTTGTTTTGCCGTGTCACGCCTTTACGTGAGAGAACGACACGGTTGCTCAACATTTTCTCTTTTCCACGTCTTTGTTTACAGTTTTTATGAGGAAAAGTTGCGTTTAGCAGCTAGTTTGTTTTTAGGTTCTGGCTTAAATTCTGGACAGGTGTACCGAGAAAACAAACTAATGTCTGAATTTGAAAAACAGCTGCATCTTAGACTGACGTCAAGTCGCATCTACCTGCACCGCTGCATGAAGTCTCTGTGTTCAGGTGTGTTTGTTCGTGAAGATGTGAGCACACAGACGCATTAGTGTGTGTGTGTGTGTGTGTGTGTGTGTGTGAGAGAGAGAGAGAGAGAGAGAGAGATCGAGTATGTGGTGCAATGCAGGAATGGTGTGTGCTGTATCACACGCCACACATTTGCTCTAATCACATTGAGGTCCATCAGAGCTCCCATGACCAGCAGCCTTTAATCTAATGTTCACCGTGGATAAAAATACACGACCACTAACACAACACACACCTATAAATACACAAACAGCACATAAACAAAAACAGACACTGCAGTAGACAAATATGGGCAGGTTGACCCTGATATAAAGGAACCATTCACACATAGATATTTTCTGTGTGTGTGTGTGTGTGTGTGTGTGTGTGTGTGTGTGCGCGCGCATGTACCACTAGGATTATGTCTTAGCGTCTCTGTTCTTTTATGTCTTAACCTTTCTGGTCTTTGATTCCCAGTGACAGGAGTCAGAGGCCAATTGGCTTGGATCAGAGGTCACGACCCTCGTTGACCTCGCTGTCAGCTTGATGCTGATAAGAATGGCTGCACTGAGCAGGCGTGTGTGTGTGTGTGTGTGTGTGTGTGTGTGTGTGTGTGTGTGTGTGTGTGTGTGTGTGTGTGTGTGTGTGTGTGTGTGTGTGTGTGTGTGTGTGTGTATGTGTGTGTGTGTGTGTGTGTGTGTGTGTGTGTGTGTGTGTGTGTGTGTGTGTGTGTGTAGAGACGGATCAGATCATGCTGCTGTCATAGTGCAGAGCAAGCAGGTTTTATGTGTCTGTGCTCTGTCGGATCTTTTCCTCTTTTAGCTTTTTATTCTTTGGCCTCCACGACTGAATAAGATCAATTAATTGTTATTGGTTTTCATGGTTAAAGTAACGGATGACACCCGACAAACTGTACGTTCCATGATTTTCATGTCGGCTGCTTCTCAGCCCCCGTGTCATCCATTACAGTTTTGGAACGTACAGACTTGAAGGGTGTTATCTCACACAATGCCCACTTGCCAACAAAATGACATATGTTGTAATCAAACTGAAAATATCATTAATTTACAGCTGATTCATTTTTAACTTTCTGATTTTAAACATCATAAAATACACCGTGGTTACTGACCTCAGTCTTTTCTGTGCAGCATGTAGCTAAACAGGAAGTGGCTCTTTAATACTCCTGACAAGTTTTCACTGGCTTGTGTCAATCTGAAGAACAGGGGATATATATAGTATGATATGAAAATCTAAATCTGTATCGGTATGCGCAACATATTTAATAATTAATGTACCTTAATGTTCGATCAACTGCTTTGCTCATCAACGTTTTTGGTCACGCCACTAAAGCAATTTGAATTGAATTAAATACACTCACACTCTCAGGCTGCCTCTGTCTCCAACCATTAAAATTACATTTGTGTGTTTTCTCACTGAGAAGCTGTTTATCCTTTTTTCAGTTGTTGTTGTTGCTGTTGCTGGTGGTTACTCAAATAACCCCAGCTCCACGCTCCAGAGCTGCTGCTGCCTTTACCTACAGTTTAATACTAGTGCATTCATTTATAATCATAGGTATGTGGTGTGTCGTTAAACCACCTGGTTACTAAAAGTTAATCCAGACTTTCCAACCAATCAGAATCCAGAATTTTCAGAGGTCATCCCCTGAACAAGAGTGAGAAGCTGTAGTCTGACATCTGTTGATTGTGAAGTAACTTTGTGACTAGTGTCAATGAAGACTTTGCTAGCTTTGCCAAGCGACAGTTTAGCATCGTGCTAACTAGCGTTCGGCACATTGTAAAAGTGACATCTGTATTATGGAGAACTGGCAGGAATATGAAAGTAGAAGTCATTATATAGCCTGTGTCGAACCCAGTAAAATTACAAACTGCAGGATCGTTTGAGGATGAAACAGTTTTGAAGAAATATTGCAGAGTGAAGTCACCATATATTCTTCTTCTGCACAGAATGTAATTACAGCCCGTCTTTAATCCTAAACCAGCTCCACGCAGTATAAACCGTCTGCTGATAGTCTTCTGATATGTTTCGCTTTATGTCTCCTCTGTGCTGCATGACGACTCGCTATTTTGGTATAAGATTGCCTCTTCTAGCTTTCAGTGCAGTCTGAAGGCATTTGGGAGCTCAGAGTTATTTTGAAAAAAATCAATTTTAATTCAGAGTTTGTAAAAAGGCTGCAGGGCTGGAGAACAGATTGCCTCTGGGTCGATGCAATCATCACAAACCGCCACAGAAACTTTTACTGACGATTTCACCAAGACTTCTCAAAGCTTCTATTCAGAAGTTATTGTAGAGCGTGAGCGGGATTGGTCGACCTTTTTGAGACTGTGTCGGCTTGATAACGACTGAAGATTTAATTTAGTGTTGGCAGGTGTGTGTGTGTGTTAGCATCCTGTTGAATGTTGGCAGGGACAGATAGACAGGCCGCGAGCCGCTGAGGACGCTTTATGTAGCCTGTATATCTGTAAATGTATGTAGCTGGTATGCATGAATCTGTGTGTGTGTGTGTGTGTGTGTGTGTTTGTGTGTGCGTGTGTGTGTGTGTGTGTGCGCCCTCCCATTAACTAAATGGCTTTCATGTCTTGGAAAAACACTCCATTATTCCAAACTGCCCTCTGTGTTTTAGCCAAAATGTTGACAAGAGGTGTGGGCCAAATCATTCATCTGTGTGTGTGTGTGTGTGCGTGTGTGTGTGTGTGTGCGTGTGTGTGTGTGTGCGTGTGTGTGTGTGTGTGTGTGTGTG
>NW_019174538.1:772098-777082 GCF_002260705.1 Seriola dumerili | reverse complement strand
TGTGTGTGTGTGTGTGTGTGTGTGTGTGTGTGTGTGTGTGTGTGTGTGTGTGTGTGTGTGTGTAGAGACGGATCAGATCATGCTGCTGTCATAGTGCAGAGCAAGCAGGTTTTATGTGTCTGTGCTCTGTCGGATCTTTTCCTCTTTTAGCTTTTTATTCTTTGGCCTCCACGACTGAATAAGATCAATTAATTGTTATTGGTTTCATTCTTTGGGCCATCGCACGACTGAATAAGATCAATTAATTGTTATTGGTTTTGCATGGTTAAAGTAGTACACGATGGACAGCGCCCTGTGAACAAACTGTACGTTCCCGAATGATTTTCATGGTACGGACTGCCTTCTCAGCCGCCCCCCGTGTCATCCATATATCATGGTGTTAGTGGAGACGTACAGACGTTGAAGGGTTGTTATGCTCACGACAGCATGCCCACTTGCCAACAAAATTGACATATGGTTGTATATCAAACTTGGAGAAATACTCAATTAATTTACAGCTGATTGGTCATTTAAACTTTTTGTATTGTTGAACAGCATCATTAAAATAGCACCGTGGTTACTTGACCTCGAGGTCCTTTTTTCTGTTGCAAGACAGTGTAGCTAAACAAGGAAGGTGGCTTTTAAATTACTTTCCTGACAAGTTATTCACTGGCCTGTGTGTCAATGTGGGCTAAGAACAGGGGATATATATAGTTATTAATATGAAAGATCTAAAGTCTGTTGAGTTCGGGTATGTCGCAAGCTAAGGTATTTAACTAATGTAAATGTGTACCCTTAATGTTCGATTAAGTTCAAACGTGCTTTGCTCATCACGGGTTTTTAGTGGTCAACTTGGCCGAGCGGTCCAAAACCTTAAAAATGCTAGATTATGAATTGAATTATAATACACTCAACACTCTCATGGCTGCCTCTCTGTCTCCAACCATTTAAAATTACATTTGTGTGTTTTCTCACCGAGAAAGCTGTTTATCCTACTTTTCAGTGTGTTGTTGTTGTGCTGGTTGCTTGTGGTTTACTCAAATAACCCCAGGCTCCACGCTCCAGAGCTTGCTGCGTGCCCGTTTTACCTACTAGTTTAATACTAGTTGAGCATTCATTTTATAATCATAGAGTAGTGTTGGTGTGTCGTTAAGACCATCCTTGGTTACTAAAAGTTATCGCAAGACTTGTCCGAACCAAATCAGAATCCAGAATTTTCAGAGGTCATCCCCTGAAACCAGCAGAGTGAAGAAGCCTGTAGTCTGACATCTGTTGATTTGGTAAGTAACTTTGTGATGTGTCAATGAAGACTTTGCTAGCTTTTGCCAAGCGAACAGTTTAGCATCGTGACTAACTAGGCGGTTCGGTCCACATTGTAAAGTGACATTCTGTATAATTTGGAAGAACTGGCAGGAATAATTGAAAGTAGAAGTCATTATATAGGCCTGTGTCGAACCCAGTAATAATTACAAACCTGCACGGATTCGTTTTGAAGGATGAAACACAGTTTTTGAGAGAAATATGCAGGAGTGAAAGTCAACGCATATGATAATTCTTCGTTCTGCACCAGAATGTAATTACAGGCCCGTCTTTTAATTCCTAAACCGAGCTCCAACGCAGGAGTAAACCGTCTGGCTGATAGTCTTCTGGGATATGTTTACTGCTAATGTCTCCTCTGTGCTTGCGGCATGACGACTTCGTATTTGGTTATATAGATTGCCCTCACTTCCTAGCTTTCCCATGTGCAGTCTGAAGGCATTTGGCACGGAGCCTCAGAGTTATTTTGAAAAAAATCAAAATTTTAGTTCAGAGTTTGTTGAAAAAGCTGAGCAGGGCTGGAGAACAGAATTGCCTCTGGGCTCGATGCCAAATCCATTCACATAGAAACCGCCACAGAATATTTTTACTGGACGATTATCACGCTGCAAAGACTTTCTCAAAGCTTCTATTCAGTAAGTTATCGTAGACGCGGGTGAGCAGGGGATTTGGGTCGGACCCTATTTTGATTACTGGCGTTGATGCTGAAGATTTAATACTTAGTGTTGGCAGTGGTTGTGTGTTTGTGTTAGCATCTGTTGAACTGTATGGCAGGGGACAGATAGACAGGGCGCGGCCGCTGAAGGGACGCTTTATGTAGCCTTGTATATCTGCAATGTATGTAGGTCTGTGTATGCATGGAATTCTGTCGTTAGTGTGTGTGTGTGTGTTGTTTTGTGTGTGGCGTGTGTGTGTGTGTGTTGTGTGCGCCCGTTCCACATTAATTAGGAATGGCCTTTCATGGTGCTTGGAAAAAACAAATAACTCCCATTATGTCCAAACTTGCCCTCTGTTGTTTTAGCCTAAACATAGTTGACAAGAGGTGTGGCGCAAATTCATTCATCCTGTGTGCTGGGTGTGGTGTGGTCGTTGTGTGTGTGTGGTGTGGTGTGTGTGCTGCTGTGCGTTGTGTGCTGTGGTGGTGTGTGTGTGTTGCGTGTGTCGGTAGTTGGTGTGTGTGTGTGGTGCGTGTGTGGTGTTGTGTGTGGTGTGTATGTGCGTGAACATGGGTGAGGTGTGGGAGGTTTGGGGGGGTAAGGAGGCAATGCCGAGAGACACCCCTTCACAGACCACTCAGCACATACACACATCCGCTGTGCCACAAAATTTACTGGTCGGCATGGATGGTAGCTGTTGCCGAAGGCTACACCGTGTGTGCCCAAGCAGAGTTTATAGGGGTGGGTGTTGGGCTAGTCGTGGCTGTTATAGATGGTGTCATGGTGGTGTGTGTAACTGAGTCGTGTGTGTGTTGTGTGTGTGGTGATTGTGTCGTGTGTGGTGTGTGGTGTGTGTGGTGTGTGTGTGTGTGTGTGTGTGTGTGGTGTGTGTAGTTGTGATGTGGGGTGTGGGTCTGTTATTGTTTGTGAGAAACAAGAATTGTGGTTTCGTTGTCTTTTGACAGGTCATGGCGTGGAGTAAGAGCCATTCGATCGTTGTGAGGTCAAGATAGGAAATTGCTTTTGGAGTGGCGGAATACTTTTCCAAAGGTGGTGGTGTGTGTTGTGAATGGTGTGTGAAGGGACAAAGAAAAGCGCAAACAGAGAGTTTGTACCAAACACACTTAAAGATTGTTTGTTGTGTTGCGTGTGGGTGTGTGTGTGTGTGCGTGGTGTTGTGTGTACAGGAGTCGTAGAATGGTGGATGTTGCCTTGGTTCATGCTTCTACCCGTGTGTGTGTGTTAGATGTTAAATCTTTAGAAATCTTTAAGTCGGCGTTTCAGTATTGAACTTTGTTGTGAATGCTCAGCTGATCGCACTCACTTGTCTGTCTTTGGAAATACATAATTCTGGCTTTGTCTTGTGTAGTATATATTGTGACTGTGTGGTAGCCCCCTCGTCCCGTCTAGTGTTTCTCCCTAGTTCCTTGCTTGTGAGAAGCTGCGTCCTTCATTGCATGTGTGTGTGTGTGGTGTGTGTGTGTTGATGAAGGCCACTTTCAGTTCCCATCTCTGCTGCCTTTCCCCTCCTCACTATAGATGCTGGATGTAACTCAGTGCTAAAGTGAGGATGTTGACGGAGGATCTTGTGAATCGCATAACAGAGCTGAATGTCGCTGGTGTTTGCCAAACTGCAGAGGCTGGTTTCCACAATCGAATTTAAGTCTTGGAGCTTTTTCACTTTGTATGAATTGAATTAACAAGGTCATATCAGCTCTTGTGGCAAAGCACTTGCAGTAATGATCAGATGATAGTGGGCGGGTGCTTGAGTAGGCCAGTAGCAAATTCAATGAACTCACCTCCAGCGGTTAGATTCCCTTGAAGACGGGAGGCTCCTCAGAAACGTCTGTGATTGTAGTTTGAAACAGTAAGATAATTGAGAGCATCGATATGAGTATTTCAGAGTACTTTCGTTAAGCATGTCCAAAACACTGTTAGATGAACACTATACATAAAATTTACTTAAAATTGGACACTGGTTTTGTCTCATCCTACAGAAATATAGGAATGGTTTTGTGTTGTTTGGGTTTTTTTTAGTGTTCTGGAGTGAGGTTAATAGCAGTAGGAAACCACAAAGCTCGTTCCAACAATAATTATCAAAATTGATTTAAAATGGGAAAAACAGAAACTGGAACTTCCAGACAGACATTTCATACCGAAAGTGAGCACAGGGTTAGTCTAAAGTTCATTCCTCCGGAACGGTATTTTTAAACCTCTGAAAAATCTTGCACGTCTGCGTGTTGATTCAATTATTGTGAGTCAGTTTTAACATTGGTGTTGTTCATCTTCGACTCTTCACTTTCACTGGATTGAGAAAGGTCTGGGACTCAAGGCTTTGAAGCCCCGCCCGACGCACCCTGCTGGCTCACGGTGAGGAGCAGGTGAAAGAGCACGGAGAGCATCTAGATGGGTGAGAGGAGGAAGACATCAGAGAGACTCAGTCCACATGTCTGAGCCTCAGTCAGACCCAGACTCAGAGGAGGAGTCTGAGACCAGAACCAGAGACATAAGCAGATGCGGATCAGAACCGTTAGCTAGTTTAGCGATCTTTTGATTTGGTGTTATAGTTGTTTGTTAGCTTGTAACGTTAAGTGGCTGACACATGTGTTATAGACAGTTGTGCTAATGCTAACTCTCCCTCTGCTCTAATACTGACAAGAGTTTTCAGGTTGTATTTAGTCCCCGCCCCGTCCTACACCAGGCTGACGGATTGGTTCCTCTGAGCGTTTTGTGCAGGTATCTGAAACCCTGAAATCTGTGTTTATGAAGACTGTGCATTGGGTGCGGGCACGTGCAGTTCTGAAGGGGTGGAAACACTTGTATCAGTGTCATTGTGGATGTGTGATTGATGGGGATTATTTGGTGCAGTGGTGCATCAGTGGTGTCTGTGCTGTCATAGATCGTTGGATGAGTAGATAAGATCGTATCAGTTGGACAGTGTTAATCGTAGAGTGAAGAAACTGGGTTGTCGCAAGATCAGAGGTCTCCTAACATTCTTAGCTGTCTGTTGCTGACATGTGGATGTGTTTGAC
>NW_019174538.1:747953-772073 GCF_002260705.1 Seriola dumerili | reverse complement strand
AACATCACGTGTGTATGTAGCAGCACGAGCGACCCAGCCAGCGGTCCTTGAATTCTATTTGATGAATAATTCATACACGCTGAAGTCGAAGGTCAAGCTGTCCACGGTCTGGTCTGTCGGTGACCCACAGTCCACGACGTTTTGTGTGTGCTAATCACTATGTGCTGTGGTCATATTTGTGTGTGTGTGTGTGGTTGCATGTGTGTGTGTGTGTTGTGTGACACGATGTGGTGTTGGCATGTTGTGGTGTTTGTGAGTGCGCCTGTGTGTGCAGCTGTGTTGTTGTAAGGCGGCACATATGTTTGAATAAATGTGAGCATAGCTTGTGTGTATGTGAGGAATGTGTGAAATGATATTGTATACAATGTTTTCCATTTGCCATAGAACATTGAACCATCCCCATAGAACAATCCACACGGTTAATTTTCTGGTTTTATGAATGTTAAAATTATAAAACTTATAATTGATGATAATGAAGTGATATTCTAGCGTGGATCGGTTATTAATGTTGAATTACGTTCACCCGCTCATTTTGTACTTGTTCACTGCTAACATGGATCACTTTGAAAACCGTGTGTTCCACATGGTCTAAAAGGAATGTGTGTGCGTTAGGACTCTGTGTGCTCTCATAAAGTTTATGAGCGGGAGGAAATGGACGAACGCATGTTTTCTTGTTTGTACGCATCATGTTCTGTGTCTGCGCCCCTGTCTGAAACAGTCACACACACACGCTGAAAACGTGAATGTGGTGCAGCTGATTTCAGCAGAAGAGAACTTAGGACCTGCTGAGCGTGCATAATCAGAGGACACGTGTGTTATAGACCATGATTTTGTCTCCCTCCTTCGCTCATACGTGTCATGATCCTTCGACATGAGCGCCCGTCTGGTGTGCCTTATAGGCTTCATTCCCAGGGCTTCCCCAGGCCTTCGTGCATGGCTGTAATTGGCACCACTACATATTGGTTGCAACGTGATAAACCCCATTTCACCAGGAAATGTGCCCCGGTTTCCTCGCCTCACGCCATCACCACCACCCCCTCTCTGATGGCGCAGCCTACGCCAAAAGTCCCTCCCCTGGACACACTGCACCAGACAGCTAAAGTTTTCCCTGGAGGCTCAGCAAAGTAGGCTACGAACAGATGGCATAAAGAAACACACACACACCAGAAACAAAATACACACATGAGGTTAGCCTGACAAACACACTTAAAATGTACAGTCCTGCAGGCTGAGAGAGAAGTAATTGGACAGCATTAATGATAAGTGCAGCTTGTGTGTGTCTGGACTGTAGAAACAGGCAGAACTCACTGTAAAAACACCAGGAACAATAACACAAAGGGAAAAATTTTTTTTGGGGACCCTTTCCCCGGTGAGTGAGATAACGATTGAAGAGAACTTGATTCTTTCACCTGGCAAGGCTAACAGAGTTCCCTCTCGAAACCCTGACCTGTTTATAACCTGTGGAAATAAATCCAGCTCTGCCTGTTTAGCTAAATGGAAATTGAAAACGTCCCTACCTGCGTCCAGCGTGCGCACGGGTCAGAATCGTCATGTGGACCCCCCCCCCCCCCGATGCATTTCTGTGATGCCAGCCAGGGAAAAAGCAGTTTTGACGGTTCAGCGTATGTTTACACGTGAGTCACAGCCTTAGCTCAGAGCTGCTTCATGCCTGGAAGAACTCCATCATCACTGAAAAAAGAGACTTTAAAATTCCAACTAGCTGGAACCCAGACAGGACAAGAAAACTTTGCCCAACCATCGGCTGAACATTAAATTCCTGAAGTTTCAACTTGAATTCATATATTTACGAATTTCAATAAACAAGCACTTTAAGCAGACAAATAACAACTCAAAAAAAATAAACTTAACTTTTCTTTTTCTTTAAAAAAAAAAAAATAAGTTTATGGAATTTTTGAAAAATAAACATTTATGGATTGCATCCAAACCAACACACATTAACAAACAAAAATGGATTAAAATAAAAAGCGCCTCACGGCCACCACCCGGGAAACCCATTCCGAAGGCTGATTCTGGAACATACACTCTTGAACTGAAGACAAAACAACATCTCAGTCTCACAGACTCCATATCACATTCAAACAGGTGAATTCACACGGTGTCAGCATTCATATCTTAACACCATACAATGTCCATTAAAAAGGCTCCAGTATTCTGCTTAAATACATGCTTGGCCGATGTAACATACATGTCCACAAAGTCTACTAATACATATTTAAGTACGGGGATACTCCATAGTCAAATGCTTTTAGGTGAACAGTGTTAATTTTTCTTTGTAATGAGCCTTTTACAAACAATATTATTTGGCTTGTTTATGAGACCAGAAAAGTCGTTCCCTTCATCTGCAGTCACCTTCAGCTTTTCCACTTAAGACTGACACTTAAGGTTTAATTTCTCTAAGCTGAGCGGAGTTGCGCTGTATTTCTCTTAAAAGGTTTCTTAGCTAAGAGAGGATAAGAAGGTTTAAAAATTTTACAGCAATGAAAAAAAGATTTACACGCAGTAAAATTCTACTGTTTCATGAAACAGGGTTGTTCACTCCGCGGCCCTGCTCCTTTTTGTCCTTCAGTTGACTTTCCTGCATCTGAACCATTCTGGAGACTCACGTTAGCACCAAACTATTATATGTAACATTTACAATTAGCGTTGTAGAGAATCCGATTTGAAAGTCACTATTTTAAATCATATGATTAAGGTCTCTGCGCTGCATGTCAGTGGACGTAAATGAGGATAATATGCGACCAGAGAGACTCATCATTAATGTTATACTGCAGCCTTGTTTTGCCGTGTACGCCTTTACGTGAGAGAACGAACGGTTGCTCAACATTTTCCTCTTTTCCACGTTTGTGTTTTACAAGTTGTTTTATGAGGAAAAAAGTTGCGTTTAGCAGCCTAGTTTTTTTAGGTGTCTGGCTTGTAAATCTGGACAAGGGCTGTACCGAGAAAAACAATAAGCTAGATGTCTGAATTTGGAAAAACAACAGCTGCATCTTAGATCTGACGTCGAAGGTCGCATTCTACCTGCAACCGCGTTGCATGAGAGTCTCTGTGTTTGCAGGTGTTTGTTCGTAAGGATGTGAGGCACACAGACGGCGAGTTAGTGTGTGTTCGTGGTGTGTGTGTAGTGGTGCTGAGTGTGTTGGTGTGGGATGAGGAGAGAGAGAGAGAGGAGAGGTATGCTGGTGGCAATGCAGGAAATGTATCTTAGCTGTAATCAACGCAGCAACATTGTTGGCATCTAATAATCACATTGAACGGTCCATCCAGAAGCTCCCATGACCAGACAGCCTTTAATCTAAATGTATTCACCGTGGATAAAATACAACGAGCCACTAACAACAAGCACCACACGCTATAAATTACACAAACAGATTTACAGTAAGAACAGTATAAACAGACACGTGCATCGAGGGTACTAGAAGAGAATGTATGGCGAAGGGGTTTGACCTCCTGGATATGAAGCGAACTTCGATTCAGCTACATAGATATGTTTGTGTGTTTCTAGTGAATGTGTGGTGTGTGTGGTGTAGTTGTGTGTGTGTGTGTGTGTGGTGTGTGTGTGTGTGTGTGTTGTGTGTGATGCTGGTGTGTGTGTGTGTGTTGCTGGTGGTGTGTGGTGTGTGTAGTGTGTGTGGCGCGCGCGCATTCTGCATGTACGCACTAGGATTATGTCTTAGCGGTTCTGCTGTTCTTTTTATGGTCTTAAGTAACCGTTTCATGGGTCGTTTTGATCTTGTCCGCAGTGACAAGGAGTCAGAGCGAATGTGGCTTTGAGCGAAGTGCAGACGGCGTCAGGGACGCCTCGGTTGAACCGTCGGCTAGTGTCAGCGTAGTGATGCATGGATTGAATGAATGGCTGCACTGTGAGCAGGCTGTGTGGTGGTGTGTCGAGTGTTTGTGTGTGTGTGTGTGTGTGTGTGTGTAGAGACGGATCAGATCATGCTGCTGTCATAGTGCAGAGCAAGCAGGTTTTATGTGTCTGTGCTCTGTCGGATCTTTTCCTCTTTTAGCTTTTTATTCTTTGGCCTCCACGACTGAATAAGATCAATTAATTGTTATTGGTTTTCATGGTTAAAGTAACGGATGACACCCGACAAACTGTACGTTCCATGATTTTCATGTCGGCTGCTTCTCAGCCCCCGTGTCATCCATTTCAGTTTTGGAACGTACAGACTTGAAGGGTGTTATCTCACACAATGCCCACTTGCCAACAAAATGACATATGTTGTAATCAAACTGAAAATATCATTAATTTACAGCTGATTCATTTTTAACTTTCTGATTTTAAACATCATAAAATACACCGTGGTTACTGACCTCAGTCTTTTCTGTGCAGCATGTAGCTAAACAGGAAGTGGCTCTTTAATACTCCTGACAAGTTTTCACTGGCTTGTGTCAATCTGAAGAACAGGGGATATATATAGTATGATATGAAAATCTAAATCTGTATCGGTATGCGCAACATATTTAATAATTAATGTACTTTAATGTTCGATCAACTGGTTTGCTCATCAACGTTTTTGGTCACGCCACTAAAGCAATTTGAATTGAATTAAATACACTCACACTCTCAGGCTGCCTCTGTCTCCAACCATTAAAATTACATTTGTGTGTTTTCTCACTGAGAAGCTGTTTATCCTTTTTTCAGTTGTTGTTGTTGCTGTTGCTGGTGGTTACTCAAATAACCCCAGCTCCACGCTCCGGAGCTGCTGCTGCCTTTACCTACAGTTTAATACTGGTGCATTCATTTATAATCATAGGTATGTGGTGTGTCGTGAAACCACCTGGTTACTAAAAGTTAATCCAGACTTTCCAACCAATCAGAATCCAGAATTTTCAGAGGTCATCCCCTGAACAAGAGTGAGAAGCTGTAGTCTGACGTCTGTTGATTGTGAAGTAACTTTGTGACTAGTGTCAATGAAGACTTTGCTAGCTTTGCCAAGCGACAGTTTAGCATCGTGCTAACTAGCGTTCGGCACATTGTAAAAGTGACATCTGTATTATGGAGAACTGGCAGGAATATGAAAGTAGAAGTCATTATATAGCCTGTGTCGAACCCAGTAAAATTACAAACTGCAGGATCGTTTGAGGATGAAACAGTTTTGAAGAAATATTGCAGAGTGAAGTCACCATATATTCTTCTTCTGCACAGAATGTAATTACAGCCCGTCTTTAATCCTAAACCAGCTCCACGCAGTATAAACCGTCTGCTGATAGTCTTCTGATATGTTTCGCTTTATGTCTCCTCTGTGCTGCATGACGACTCGCTATTTTGGTATAAGATTGCCTCTTCTAGCTTTCAGTGCAGTCTGAAGGCATTTGGGAGCTCAGAGTTATTTTGAAAAAAATCAATTTTAATTCAGAGTTTGTAAAAAGGCTGCAGGGCTGGAGAACAGATTGCCTCTGGGTCGATGCAATCATCACAAACCGCCACAGAAACTTTTACTGACGATTTCACCAAGACTTCTCAAAGCTTCTATTCAGAAGTTATTGTAGAGCGTGAGCGGGATTGGTCGACCTTTTTGAGACTGTGTCGGCTTGATAACGACTGAAGATTTAATTTAGTGTTGGCAGGTGTGTGTGTGTTAGCATCCTGTTGAATGTTGGCAGGGACAGATAGACAGGCCGCGAGCCGCTGAGGACGCTTTATGTAGCCTGTATATCTGTAAATGTATGTAGCTGGTATGCATGAATCTGTGTGTGTGTGTGTGTGTGTGTGTGTTTGTGTGTGCGTGTGTGTGTGTGTGTGTGCGCCCTCCCATTAACTAAATGGCTTTCATGTCTTGGAAAAACACTCCATTATTCCAAACTGCCCTCTGTGTTTTAGCCAAAATGTTGACAAGAGGTGTGGGCCAAATCATTCATCTGTGTGTGTGTGTGTGTGCGTGTGTGTGTGTGCGTGTGTGTGTGTGTGTGTGTGTGCGTGACATGGTGAGTGTGGGAGTGGGGGGGGTAAGGAGGCAAGGCCAAGAGACACCCCTCAACACACCACACACACACACACCCTCACAAATTATGTCGGCATGGTTGCTGTTGCCAAGGCAACTGTCCCAAGAGTAAGGGTGGGGTGGGTGCAGCTGGTGTTTCACAACTGAGTCAGGGTGGTGTGTGTGTGTGTGTGTGTGTGTGTGTGTGTGTGTGTGTTGTGATGTTGGGGTGTTTGTGGTGTCGTGGTTGTGGTTGTGTTTGTTTTGAGAAACAAGAATGTTGGTTATCGGTTGTTCTTATTGGAGCAATGGTGTTCCATGTGGGTTCGTCGCTGAGTAAGAGCCATTCATCGTTGTGAGGTCAAGATAGGAAATGTTTGAGTGGCATAATTTTCCAAAGTGTGTGTGTGTGTGATGGTGTGTGAAGGACAAAGAAAGCCAAACAGAGTTGTAACCAAACACAAAGATTGTTGTTGGTGTGTGTGTGTGTGTGTGTGTGTGTGTGTGTGTGTGTGTGTGTGTGTGTGTGTTAAATCTTAAATCTTAATGCGTTTCAGTATTGAACTTGTTGATGACTCACTGATCGCACTCACTGTCTGTCTTTGGAAATATAATTCTCTGCTTGTGTATATATATGTGTGTGTGTGTGTGTGTGTGTGTGTGTGTGTGTGTGTTGATGAAGCCACTTTCAGTTCCCTCTGGCTGCCTTCCTCCTCCTCACTATAATGCTGATTTAACTCAGTCTAAAGTGAGGATGTGAGCTGGAGGATCTTGTGATGCTAACAGATGCTGAATGTCGCTGGTGTTTCCACTGCAGAGCTGGTTTCACAATCAATTAAGCTGAGCTTTTCACTTTGTATTGAATTAAGCAAGGTCATATCAGCTCTTGTGGCAAGCACTCAGTAATTCAGATGAAGTGGCGGGTGCTTGAGTAGGCAGAGCAAGGCATGAACTCCTCCAGGGTTAGATTCCCTGTGAAGAGGGAGGCTCTCAGAAACGTCTTGATTGTAGTTTGAACATAAGAAGTTGAGTACATGATATGAGATTCAAGTACTTTAAGCTGTCAAAACACTGTTAGATGACTAACATAAATGTTACTTAAATGGACATTGTTTTGTTCTCTCTACAAAATATTGAATGGTTTTGTGTTTTTGGTTTTTTAGTTTGGAGTGAGTAAAGAGTAGAAACCAAAAGCTGGTGCCAACATAAATATCAAATTCATTTAAATGGAAAACAGAAAACTGGAACTTCAGACAGACATTTCATACCAGAAAGAGCACAGGGTTATTAAAGTTCATCTCCGGACGTGTTTTAAACTCTGAAAAAATCCTCTGCTGTGATTCATATTTAGTTTAACATGGTTTTCATCTCCTCTCACTTCCTGATTGAGAAATCTGGATCAGGCCTTGAGCCCCGCCCACCACCTGCTGGCTCCAGGTGGACAGGTGAAAGAGCAGAGAGCATCTAGATGGTGAGAGGAGGAAACATCAGAGAGACTCAGCCACATGTTTGAGCCTCAGTCAGACCCAGACTCAGAGGAGGAGTCTGAGACCAGAACCAGAGACTAGCAGACGGATCAGAACCGTTAGCTAGTTAGCATCTTTTATTTGTTTATGTTGTTTGTTAGCTTGTAACTGACAGTGGCTGACACAGTGTTAGCAGTTGTGCTAATGCTAACTCTCCCTCTCTCTATACTGACAAGGTTTCAGGTGTATTTAGCCCCGCCCCCCGTCCCCACCAGCTGACAGGATTGGTTCCTGAGGTTTGTGAGGTATGAAACCCTGAATCTGTGTTTATGAGACTGTGATTGGTTCACTGCAGTTCAAGGTGGAAACACTCAGTCATGGTGTTGATGATTATTTCATCATCATGTGTCTGTGTTATATAAAAACATCATGTGGACGTTAACGAGGTGAAACACTGGGGTTTCATCAGAGGGTCTCTAACATTCTGCTGTTGCTGACATGTGGATGTGTTGACTCTGGCAGGCAGATGAATCCTAATATTTTAGTCACAGATGAAAACGAAAGTGAAGTTTTTACCAAAATCTTTCTTCTTGTAAACTGTCCAGTTGTCCACATCTGCGGGAAATGTTTGGGAGAAAACTCTGCATGAGTTGTTTGTACCTGAGGCCAAATAAATCGTAAACCTTGAAAAAAAAAAAAAAAAAACCAAACAGAAAAGTCACGATCCAGTTGAATTCATTGTGCTGCTGATGCACCCGCTGCGATTAATGAAACCAAGATCAGTGTGAAGCAAAAACAATTTCCCTCTCTGACCGTTTGCTGAATATTAACAAAGTACCCAGTGGGTGAGAAGCAGAGGTTTCCCACTGAGCTAATACAAGTTTCTACTGTCTGCCTTTAGTGAGCAGAACTTTACTCTCCTGCTGTGAGTGTTTCTCTGTCTCAGGTTACCTCTCCTTTTCCATTGAGTCACGTCTCCCTCACTCTTTTTCTCCCCTCATTTCCCTTCTGCTCATCCATCTCTGGTGCCTTCGCCTGACTGTCAGCGTGCTGTGGTTCCTCTCATTTCTGTCTCCAGCATCGGTCTTTCTTCCCTCTCCTCCTCCTCCTCCTCTTCCTCTTCTTCTTCTTCTTCTTCAACCTGATTTCACAGCATTTTTCGCGTCTCATTTTACTCTCCTCTCTCCGTCACTCTCTTCTCCCACAGTCGTTCTGTCTTCTCTGCTCTTTCCCTCGCCCGTCATCCACCCAATCATCATTTTTCACCCTGCCATCAGATCATTTTCCCTCTCTCTCTCTCTCTCTCTCTCTCTCCTTCTCATGTCAGCCCCCCCCCCCAGTCACCTATCCATCGTTTTTCACTCTGTTATTACACCACAATTTTCCCTCATGCTCTCGGCCACTCATCCTCCTTTCTCAGTTGGTTCCACTTCCTGCTCAATCCACCCATATGCCCATCATCACCCCCCCCCTCCCTTCTACCCTTATCGACCTTTCCTGCCCAATCCCCACCTGTCGTGTCCCATTCTGTTTCTTCCCGCTCACCCTCATCATCATCCATCAATATTTATTAATTTCTTTCATCAGGATTTCTTTCAACCCACCCCCCCTTCCCCCTTCCCCTCCTCACCTGTCTATCATCACGTCATGTTTTGACATTTTTCCCATTCTCATCTCGTAACTGTCTTCACCCATCAGACTGTTTTCATCTTGTTGTCACTTCGCTGTGTCATTTTTCTCATTTTATCTCCCTGCCGCTCCGCCTCCTCCTCCTCCTCTCTCTGTTTTAGACGTTGTTATTTTCCTCGGCCTCTCTCCTTGTTATGAGCGCAGTGAAAAATGCTGAATGTTGTGAAAACATGCAGCGATGCAATACTATGATTAAATTCAACAAATTCCTATTTTTTTTTTTTGTGTAATCAAAAGTAGTTTTGTAATATTTGCTCATGTTGTGATCACATAATTACAGTCCGACCAGGAACTGTAAGCAGGAGTCACGTGGGCTCACAGCATGGAGCCTGTTAATTGGGCAGAGTTGTGGGAACCTGTCAGCACGCCGTGTTAGATATGTCGAGACAGGTTGTTCAGGTTTCTGTAAATTAGTTTAACCAAGACATCTGAGGAGATGTCTGAAGCTCGGGGGCTCACTGTTCACCGGCATCTTAAGTTACTAGAGCGAGAAAATCTATATTTGTGCAATTGTGTGGAGCCGAAATGGCGTGAGCGAGCAGCACCTGCCGCTCCCGAGTGTCAGAGATGAAGAGACCCGGGAAACAGAAACTGTCACAGACTTCTGTGGACTCGGACCTGGCTCTAGGCGACGCCCCAACAGATCGTCTCGCTTCATCCAGCCACGTTCAGATAATTAGTTTATTTTTATTTATCATGAATTTCCCCTAGGGAATAAATAAAGTATGTATCTATCTATCTATTTATATGTGATTGGTTGGTCTGACCGTATAATAACTGGATACAGTGAGCAGAGCAGTTACTTCCCAGCATCCTTTGCTCACACTCAGAGAGAACCTGGTTTTAATTTTAGTTCATCCATGAGATTTGATTTCAAGATCTGATTTATTTGACATCTTACAAATTGTGTTTTTCCCTGTCACGTCAACACAGTAAGGAGTTTTCTTGGCGACAGATTCTTCGGGCCATTACAGCTTCATTAACTCTTCCATGTACTGCAGGTTTGAACAGTGTGCTGCTGTTGGGAACTGTCAGACATCAACATCCATCTCCAGAACTTGGTACTTGGATGTTTGCTGCAGTTTGAGTAGATAGAATAATAGATAGTCTGAATATAGAGTTATGTCAGAGGAGAACAGAAAGTTGCTTTTTCAGCAGGTCGGAGTTTTTATTTCCTACCTGAACAAACAAGCATTAATTTGAGCTAACTGCTGCAGATATACTCGGGGTGATTATGCCCCCCCCGTCTGTCGCTTTCCATCTCTTCATCTGTCTTTGCATTTTATATCCAGCCCGTCATCATTTCATCTCTTTCTCAGTGATCTCGTCTCATTTCTTTTTCAGTCGTGCGGATCGATCGCAGGCATCTCATCAGTGTCCCACTTCTCTTCACGTCTGTCAGGATCTCTTTGTTTTCCCGCTCTTCCTCAACACATTTCATTCATCTATAAATCTCCTCGTCTCTTCCTCATTCTTTGTGACGCATGTCCCTTTTTTTTCCCCTCCTTTCTATTAAACCCAAATGCCAACTGAGATGATGTACAGCATATAAAGAACAGATACAGCCGGGTGTTGAAGGTTTTCAGTCATTCATCACGTCTGCTGCAGTTTGGATGATTGCTGTGTGTTCTTCAGGGACGGCCGTCTGGGCGAAATTTAAAGAATAATGGGCAGCGACAGAGATGTGTCATCAAACAAATGGAAGGATAGATTTGTGCTTTTTGAGTTGTTTTGCAGTGTAAATGTGGTGGTGTGGTAATGTTCACTGGTTACAGATTTGCGAGTGAATTTATGAAATATGTTTTAAACTCAGTGTTCCTCGAACTGTCTGTAAATGTGTTTGTAGTTTTCAATATTAAATCAACTTGTAAATTCAAACATTGTTATATGAATTGGCTGGTTTGCAGTGACCGTTTTGTGACGCTGTCTGCTCACGTGGCTTCGACAGTTCAGTTTATGTTTTATGATTTACATCAGAAATGATCAGCGTGATGTTTGAAAAGGAAATGTGGATGAAGCTAACAGTTAGCTGCTCTGGGACTGAGCTAAACTCAACCAGTTATCAGCCTGTTAACTATCAAACACGGACGATGGACAAGATCATGAACTCATCAAATCGAATGAAACCTCCGACACAACAGGCAAAAAAAATCATGTTGCGATTATTTTGGCAGATATTTCGATTTTGATTGGAATTATAAGTTTTGCATTTTCATTTTCACTGAAACAAATATAAAAATGATGATGATGTGATCTCCATCATCCAATCATGTTCCTTTACGTCTGGAGAATATGATCTGTAGGTCGGGGCGTCTCTGTAGCAACACAACACTGATGGTGCTAACAATGCTAATGCTAACAATGCTCAACAATGTGACACATTTTACCTTCATCAAAAAAAACTCCTGTGATTGGGATATTGTACTTGGCCATATTGTGATTTCGTTTATATTTGTTTTATATCTGTTCACACACAAGTTTTTGGAGATGTTTGTGGTTTTTATTTTAGTGGTCAAGTCCTTGGTCTGAAAAAGTTTCAGAAACACTCTTCTAAAACAAACAGTCAGTGACAAATAAATCTTTCCAGAAGAAGTTCAACAGGTTTTGATGTTATCAGATCCCATTGAAATCTGATGGAGACAGATTCGTCAGCTGCTCTGTCTGAACAAACAAAAGAACATATTAGTCGGTTTTCTATCGCAGGTTTACATTGGTTTGACCTTGATCAAGAAATAGTGAATTTCTCAGAAGGATTTGAGTCAGCATGAACCGCTTTTAGTGTGATTCAGTTAAGTCGAGCTAGAAGTTTCACACCCTCGTGCTCCTGTGAGGAATATTAGATCATATTCTGCATGAAACACGTTCAGATCTGAGTGTCAGTTCAGATTCGGCTGCATGAAGAGACACGATGTGCGTTTGAGAGGTGCTCATCCATCACTGCAGAGGAAGAAGACTGCTCAGACCAAAACTACAAGTGCTTCACTTTAATAAGAGTTGGCTGAGTTTTTGTGCCACAGTGCAAAATGATAAATCATGCATCTCTTCTCTGAATCTCTCCCTGAGTGAAGCTGTGTTGTGTGTTAAA
Organism: Seriola dumerili; assembly: GCF_002260705.1. Lineage (NCBI taxonomy): Eukaryota > Metazoa > Chordata > Actinopteri > Carangiformes > Carangidae > Seriola > Seriola dumerili. The sequence continues at coordinate 759,888 of NW_019174538.1, read as the reverse complement.
GCTTCACTGGGCAGCGATTTATGTAAATTAGTAGCTGTGTGGTTTATACGCTTTATACCAGGAAAGTTTCCTCGTCTGCCTCTTGTCCCTTTGGTATCATTTGGTGTAAAGCATTGTAGCATGGCCAGGTTGCTTATCATCAGCACACTGTGTGCAGTTCATGAACATTATGGGCCAGATTTTATGGGTTTTGACGTTGAAACAGTTTTTATAAGCTCTTTCTGCCTCTCACTGCTATTTGGAGCTGCCAATGTGTGAAGCTCTGCCTGCTGCTGCTTTAAAGCCTATATGTTATGTTTATGCTTTTAGCTTTGTGAGCCGGAGCCAAGTCCAATCCACTGAAGAAACACTTGGCAGTTAAAATACGAAAGTTAACACAAGACAGACGGACGTGCAGCTCATGTCCTCGGCGCAGCTATCGGCCCATCTCCCGCACCATAGTTTTCATAGTTTACACGGTGAATGAGTGTAATCATTTAAAAAACATTTCATCCACGCTGCTCGTTATCTGTGCTTTCAGAACCGCTCGTTATCAAACGATCTGTCTGGAGATGTAGTTCAGGTACACTGTGTCTGTGTTTAAGTGTGAGTGTCTGTGTTTGTTTATCCACAAAAGATACATTGCAGATTATTTAGTTTGACCTGAGTGTCCAGTGCGATAAGAGATGATAGATACCGCAGGTGTGGGAAAGTTTGTGTCTTTGTCCAATATGTCAGTTTATCTGACTGTTTGTTTGTTTGTCTGGTCATAAGATAATTTACTTCACTTCCGGCCTCAGACGCTGACCATTTATTAGATTATTAAATTATTATTATTAGATTATTAAATGAACAGATGGTCACAGATGGTATTCAGCGTTGATCCTTATACTCATGTCTGTGGTTAAAACAAAAAGCCCATTGGGAACATTAAACCTCTACATTTGCTCAGGGGCGTTGATTAGCTCAGTTGGTTGAGCTAATCACTGCAGACTGCAGTCTTGCTGCAGTCGGCCTCGGTTCGAGTCCCACATCGGACAAGCTCTTCGCTGCATGTCATTCCCCCTCTCTCTGCCTCCCCATTTCCTGTCTCTCTCTACTGCAAATTGCAAATGAAACTCAGTGCACGTGTCTTTCTTCCCCTCCTTTGTCAGAGCTGATCCAGAACGGCCGCCTGCTGACGCTGCCCCTAGTGGCGGGAGATCTGCACTCGCTGCTGCCCGACGAGGACGGGAGGCGTCTGTATGTGGCCATGAAAGACAACCTGCTATCTACGAGTCTGGACGACATAACACAGAACCCACGCAAGGTTAGACATGGAGGACACACACACACACACACTTACATACCATCTGATACAGACACAGACACTGATGCATGCATGGAGATGGCCATGAAATACACACAGGCCAATGACAGTAGATTCAGATATGTGATGTGACAGGGCTTTAATTGGACTAATTACCAGTGATATGAGGAAGAGGAAAGACACACCCCTTGACTAATATCCCCCCTGATCACCGTCACTATCTTTCTGTAATTCCTTACCCTCATTACAGAAACACATCCTACCTTCATCAACTCTCCTTTAATCAACACATGGACAGAAACACAGTGATTTAACTTGCTGCTTCTTCCACGGTCTTCACACCTTGTTCCCACAGAGCTGTCTTTGCTGCTAGCCTTGCAGATAAAGCAGTAGCATTGTTTTGGTTTGATCATCCTGTATTATTTATTTTATCCACTGATATTCAGAGAGATATGAAAAGCCTAACAAGCTTGTAAACAGACAAACAGATAGCGACGTGTTAGCCTCCAGTCAAACCACAAATTATTTTCTGCACATTACTCACATTCCTACTTCGACCACTGTCCGTGTTCACTGCCAAACAGAAGAAGTATTGGTGCTGGAGAGCCGCTGCTCTGTTAGAGAGGAGCGGCTGAAGTCTGGATCAGGTTATGAATAAAGGCAGGAGCAGATTACCTCCACACTTTTATATCATCAGGAAACACATCTACCTGTGTGCAGCCTGGAAATACAATACTATGTTTATATATCTTTCTGATTCAGCAGATCAATCATGTGGTTTTTATATCAACATTTTAAGGACCAGGAGTTTCACATGGCATCAATAATGTGAAGTTTAACGCTACGATGCTTTAAAGGATGCTTTGAGGCAGGAAGCAGACTGTCGGCTCTGGCCTTTCTCAATTCAGCTGGTCATGTTCCCGCCCACTTGTCACTCATCCTAATGAGGCCGGGCCGTGCAACGACCGTCTGCACTGGTGGTGCGACAAAACACGTCTGACATCCGTGTAAACAAAATGAAAACTCAGAAGAGCCTGAACCGAGATCTGCAGCAGGAAACAACAACGCTCAGATGCACAGGAATAACAAAGAAAAATGGAAATCCACAATCCAGTTTCCACAATATTAATTCATAATATATCCTGCTCAACTAAAATAATATCACTATAAATCACACTAAGTTTAACTTGATCTGAACCTACGGGCAACCAGTTCATCTGCAAAGTGCCTCGTTCTAGTGGCAGGAAAGTTCTCACTTTTATTTTGACGGTTTGATTCCATTCCTTCCTGTTCACCCTCTCATGATGTCAGTCACCTGCGGTCTTTATTTCACAAGGAAAAAAACGAACAATGGAAATTACACTAAGCCAAAAAACACTTCACACTTTGTTCCACTTGATGTTCCGTGTTCATGGGAAACGCCTCGTTTTCTCGTTTTGATTTAAAACAGAAAAACAGATTTATAGGCCCCTTACCAGCTTTTTCAATATTACAAGATCGGGTGTCTATTTTTTTTTTAATTCTGTGAATGCAATTCGCTTCCACAGAAATCAGTTTACACCAATCTGCTTTTTCAAAATGATAAGAAACACATTGACTGGCTTTTGGAGGTTTCTCTTTTTTCAGTATCCAGTGTGTCGCTGCAGCTTTAACTCGCAGCCAGACAGACACGATGACGGCTCGTCAGCCAGTCAGGGTGAGTTCAGGGTCAGAGGAAGGACAGCGACAGTGCTGCCTTTTCATAACTCTGTCCTGCCGGATCAAATCAATACCCTCATCAGTCAGACGTACACGCCAGCTATTAGAGCCAAACAGGTGAGAAACAGACAGACAGGCAGCAGTCAAGCCGGCCAGCCACCCACTCAGCCGGGCAGGCGGCCAACACAAGGAGAGATAGTCATAGTCAACTCATAACTCAGCTCTGTGCGGGCTGTAAAGTTATATATTTGTACTTACAGTATTTATAGTCTGTTTATACCGGTCCAGCGCTTTCCCCCCGTGGTGTTAAAACCGCTCTCGCTGCCACATTCTCCCCGTTCCTGTTTATTCTCTCTGACGTCCACAGCTTCTTATCGGAGCTGCTCGACACCAAGCGATGCCGACTTTTATCTGGACCCGAGCTCTGAGGGAAATTGTCGTGTTTATTATTTTATATTGATATTTATTTATTTATTTATTACTTTTCTCTTTTCTCCTCCATGAAAATGAATCGCCTTTTTGAGAGTCTGAACATTGAGCTTGAAAACTCATGAAACTGTGAAACGCAGGCCTGGTGAGAATTTACATGTTTTATGGGTCCTGCACACGGGTGTGGACAAATGTTGAATGTTGACATCACCCGCTTCAAACTCGGTCAGAATATGCTTAACACCTCGATGATGCCTCAATGTGAAAACTGTGACTTTCTGTTGAACGGCGTGGATATGGCGCCAAAAAACAGGAAGTTGCTTTAACTTCTTAATATACATTGTCCAATCTGCCCTAAACTTCACACGCTCGATGACAGTCCGACACTGAAGACATCTGCGTGCTGATATAGCGTCATACTCACAGCGCCACCTACTGGAAACAGGAAGTAACCCTTGAGTGACCATCATCATTTGATTTACGTGACATATTGACGGTCTGGTTCACGCTTGATACACAGGAACGTAATGCATGTTGGCGGTGTCAAGTCCCGCATAACGCTGCTCGCAGCTTTAATTCATTTCTTTGTCTCACACCTTCAGACCTAACACATAGTTTAGCTCCTGCAGTCCGTCACAGTTCAGTCACATTTTTTCTTTGATCGGGGCAAAAGCCGCCAAGACATTCCCTCTGAGTGAGTCTGCGTCTGGAAACCCACATCACACAGAGGGTCACCGAGGGCCTCAGAGTGTGTTTTTGTTGTGGGTTTGTTACTCAGTCATTGTTTCCATCCATTGTTTTACTCACTGGTGTTCACTGTCAAAGCACGTACAACTCTGTTTATTGGATTTTTAACAAATGGGCAGAATGCATGTTCGTGTAGTGTAGGGTTGGGTACTTTTATAAAAAGGTACTTCTTCCCTGGAGTATTACAGAGAGGCTTTGCATTTAGAAAAGAAAGAGAGAGGAAGTAAACCAATATCAGAGGAGGTTTAGGAGCTGATGAACTTCTACAAGCTGCATTACTGACAAAAAACAACTGAAGAAACGACAGACAGAAGAAAAAAGCGGAAATTCGTCCTTAATTTGAAGATTTTGAAAATGTTCTGGGAAAGGCTCCAACACCTTCAGGAACTTTGTGTTTGAGTTAAAGACTGAACAGAGAAATTTAACATTTTTAACAGATTTCTTTTGTCATTTGATTTATATCAGTCTCTTTCTGCATAAACCCACATGCTCCTTACGTGTTGTATAAACTGACGACCGGCATGCTCTTCACGGGGGGGGGGGGGGTTTCCATTAACAGAAGTCTTTACCTGGTGAGAATCCTCTATTGGTGGTCCACGCTCCTGTCAGTTGGTATTTAGAGATAAGGGGGGGAACGTGGTCCCTTATCTAATCTGATGGTCTCGGCTCTGCAGGAATGACTACATGAGGGAGCAATTACTGGGCGTCCAGAAATTGTTTCCTGAACACACCATCATTTGTTATTAATCACATTCAAAGAGCTGCTGGTGTCACAGTTTCTACACTGAAGAGCTGCAGCTTTTCCACGCACAGATCACGCGTCTTATTTCTCTCACCATTAACGATTAACAAGTTTTTATTCGGCTGTAATTTTGTCACCTTTCAGTTCAGAGTCGTGTGAACTGAAACAAAAGCAACACTCCTGCAATTTCCTCAGTAAACTTTTCAGTTTCTGTGGTATGTAGAGATAAGAGAGGACAATCACTTATCACATCGATTCAATCTCTGCTTCACCACCGAGGTCTCTGAGGGAATGACTGACTCAGGGAAATATTTAGATTAGTCATGTAGCTGCCATCTGACACTGAGCCTCACCTCTCTCTCTCTCTCTCTCTCTCTCTCTCTCTCTCTCTCTCTCTCTCGTTTTCTGTGCTTCTATTATTTCCTCCTCTACTGGCTTTTTATTAAACTCTAATTAAATTTACATCCACGCAATCAATTTGTTGCAATTTGTCATGATTAGTGCAACAAATGTGAGAATCGTAATTACATTAGTTCCAATAAGCTATTAGTCTCTTTCTGAGAAACTAGTCCACCGGTGAAGTCAACCGTTTTCTGATTAGATTCTGATTTTTACGGATCATTATCTCACCTGAACCCAGGATGAACTCATCCGTTTGAGGAACCAACCGTTCCTGAACCGACACAGGCCCAAAGCACAGAGGAGCAGATTCTGAAACAACCTGTGGATCTTACTCAGACGCAGTGATTCAGAGGGTTTAAAACATGTGGACCAACACGTGGCTCAGGGTGAAGTTCTGCCTCTAATCGGTCTCAGGCCTTCACTAAAGACTTGACTCTGTTAACCTCTTCATATCTGCCCCCGAGCCACAGCTGGAACAACATCTGATGGGTCTCGTTGCTCGTCTCTTTTTCCTGCACCGCAGAGGTTTGGAACGGTGTCATTAATCTAACTGTTGAACCCACATTCAATGTAAAAGAAAGAACATATAGACTGGAATGAACTGTGGGTTGGCTGATGTCAGCATAAAGACATGAGTCATGTATGGAGGCTTCTGTGTGGGCAAACTGTCTCTCCAAAACAAATCATCCCACGTTTCTGCTTCCAAGCTCGAGTGCTGCTCTTTAACATCATGTGGACAAAATATGATTCTTCTTAGTTCCTGTCTAGTCCAATAAAAACTTAATGTACAAGAAAATCTGACGTTAGAGAAGCAGGAACCTATGGGCTGGATCCACAAATATGGCGCGCTCTAGGATTAAATGGCATCCAAGCTCCAGACTAACTTCTTTCACCGCCGTCCCGAAGTGAATGTAAACCGTCCCAAAATCAAAATGTTGTTTCTTTACTTAGTGAATATCACACACACACAGAGAAAGAGATTCTTGCTTTGTAGTTAGATTAGATAATTAGATGTCTGCTGCATCCTTCAGAGGATGAAGGCCAAACCGAAATGAGACGGTCTGGTCTACGGAGGATTCTTGCTGTGCATAACCAGCTGTGCAAAGCATGGCTCCTGTCGCATAGCAACCTTGACAACACGTAACTTTTAAAAACTTTCTGTTTTGCTGAAAAAACAATACTAGCATGCAATGCATCTTGGGATATGATGGACCAGGAAAGATCCACCTGTTGGATCCTTCGTTGCCCATAATGCATCTGAAGGAGCGACTGAAATGTGACGGACCAGTCTCGCCGCTGTGGGTCTTGAAATGCAGCCTCTGCATCGGGACACAGTCGGCGCTCGGTTCAGTTCGTCATCTGCTAAACTACAGATTAAAATAAGGAAATGAAAAGTTAAATATATCCTTTCGTCTCGGGTCGGATCTCTGTCACATTCTGGACTCTTCACGGACGCTTCAGCACCACAGTCAAATGACATAATTCACTGCTGTAACAAAACTATTGGCACAGCTGGAACTCGTGTAATCACACAAACAACTATATACGTATATACAAAAGAAACAATGTTATAATTATGGTTTACATTAGGAGTGTGCTATTTCAACAAGTAAATCCTCTGATTTCTTTAGAAATCAAAGGGTGGATTGGTTATTCATGAAGCTGCTGCTCTGACAGCTTGGCTCGGCTTCTCCATTTGGTTTTTATTTTCTCTTTTCTGACACTAAACAAGAGGCATTAAAATCCCCCTCTCCTCCTCTTCCTTCCACATTAGTCACTTTTGTTGTTTATTTGTCGTAAAGCACCTGCCAGAGCCAAAAGCCTTTTTATCGGAAATTCGGGGTGAACAATGAAAAACAGTTTTATAATCTCTTTCTCTCCCTCTTTTTTCTCTTTATCTCGCTCGCTCTCTGCAGCTGTTCTGGCCGGCCAGTCCGGACCGGGTCCAGGAATGTCTCATGGCTGGGAAAGATCCAGAGGTGATTCAAGACATGCGCACGCACGCACACACACACACACACACACACACACACACACACCCAAACAGCAGATTACATAGGCAAAGCACTATGAACCGCAGTAAGTACTGTGTGAATGAATGGAGGTAATCGGTGGAAGGAAGTGTATTCACACAGATATTGATCAGTGGCTCATGGGTCAGGTCATATCAGCTTTCCTTTATACTACCACACTCCAGGAGCTCAGCAACAATAAAGCAAGACGGTCGCATGATAGATTACAATCTGGAGCGGAAGTAAAGCCGCATGAATCAGATTCGTTTTGGAACAATAAACAAATGGATGATGCTGGTGAGGAAATCAAGATTCAGGTCAGACAACAGAACGACACGTCGAGTTGGACAGGGAGGAAAAGAGGAACAGGTGATGCTCATTGGACAGACGCACGGAGACACCCGTCATGGTTTCAATTTTAGTGTAGGCGAGGAAAATTTATAAGTACAGCACATTATCACAAAGAGGTCATTCTGTGCGCTCGACAGAAAATAAAAGAAGAATAAAAATAGAGGTAAAAAACATAAGAAGAAGAAGAAGAAGAAAACTGTATAAAAACAGATTATAAAATAGATAATATGTCATTAAAGTGCAGAGTGATTAACTGAAGTGTAGCTGCAGAGTTTCTTGTCTCTGGCAGAAAGTTTAACTTTAACTTTGTTAATTTTAACTTTTAACGATGTTATTTTGATCAAATTCAACCTGATTCTTTATTATTACTTTTTTAATATTGTTACTTGGTGAATATAAAATAAACACTACCTTACATGTGATACAGAATACTAGACATCCATTAAATCTTTTTATTTTTGACAATTATTGCCTCTTTATTTAAACAATTTATTTATTTTATTTTAGAATTATTTATTTATTAACTCACAAAATAGAAACAGAAAAAACAAAATGAACGTTACATGATACTGATATTAAACCAATGTAACTCTGAAACAATATCAGCCCAAAGTTTGTTATAACTCAAATAATATTCAGTGTTCAGTGTTATTTATTCTGTAGTCTGACAGTGTTGATCCGTTCTCTCTGCGTTGCTGTGTTTGAGGGAATCCAGTCGTTCATAATTGTCTCCTTTGTGACCGCACGCAGTGAGAGAAAAATATTTGTATTCTTTGAAGGAACTGTGCGATTGTTTCTCACGTTGTGTTTCTGTCTCTGTCCAGCTGGAGTGCGCCAACTTCCTGCGAGTTCTGCAGCCGTTTAATCAGACTCACCTGTACGTGTGTGGCACCGGGGCCTTCAACCCCCGCTGCGCTTTCATAGCTACCGCCGTCTTCCAACGGGTACGACTGCAAACACACACACACACAAACACACAAGTAATGGTTTTCCTCAGCTGCTTCATGAGGTAAAAGTTCTCCCTCTGTCGCAGCGCTTGGAGGAGAATCACTGAACCAAAGTAACGTCGTTGTGTTTCTTTACGTTGACACACTCTGTCAGCGGAGAATAAACAAGCAGCAGAGTGAAAGGAAAAGTTAGATTTGCTGGTAAAGTGGAACCACACCCCCAAAGCCTGAACTAATCTATATCTAGAATATAATATATATAATCTATAGTTATGTGAGTACGTCACATGTGGTGATGTGTCAGATTTTTCATATTTCTTATATTGATTCATATTGTAATGTAAAATTGAAGAATATTTCTGATGCATAATGTTTTTCATCTCGTCTACTGCACCTTCAGCTGTAACACTAGTGCAGCAGGATTTCTCCAGACAGCTGCAGCTCTTTAGCTAACTAGCTTGCAAGCTAATGTCAAGCCTTTTCCAGACGTGTGATCATACAATCAGTGAAATAATGAAATAACAGTAAAAAGTTGACTGCAGATCACGCTGCTGCTCCTACCACCCACCGTCCTGTGTGTGTGTGTGTGTGTGTGTGTGTGTGTGTGTGTGTGTGTGTGTGTTCTGATTCGAAGCTGCAGCCCCCATCCACAGACCTGTGAGCAGCTAAAACATCATATGTGTGGTGTCTGCCCCTATGCCCATATATCCACCACAGTTCACCCTGTGCCATCTGTCTATATTATACACAATGTACCTTTTGTCATTGGGGGGGGGGGGGCACTGTCGATTTTTTATTTGACATTTTTATGTCAGATATAATGTGAATGTAAATCTGTGTCTCCTTCATACGACACAGTTAGATTTCTCATCATTTAGACACATGTGGGTTATCAGTCTGTCAGAAATAGGTTAATGACTCTAAGGCTCCTCAGTGTGTGTGTGTGTATATATGTGTGTGTGTGTGTGTGTGTGTGTGTGTGTGTGAGAGGTTTAACTCTGTGCCAGTTGCGTGAGTGTGGGATTTTATGTGTGTGCGGGTATGTGCATTCCTGCAATTGTGGTTTTTGAGGTTGCATGCCTTTCAGCACTGTGTGTGTGTGTGTGTGTGTGTGCGCACATGCGTGCGTGTGTGTGTGTGCGTGCGTGTGTGTGTGTTAATCCCATGAAAGGCCGTGTGAGATCAGACGTGGTGCTTAGAGGAGCTGGTGGTGCTGACTGGTTTAAGACTGGACTTCACACATTTTAAAATCCCTCCACTTAGCCTGATTACCTTGAATTAGTGACTCTGTGTGTGTGTGTGTGTGTGTGTGTGTGTGTGTGTGTGTGTGTGTGTGTGTGTGTGCGCGCCAGAATCAGCGGATGAATAAAAGAATTTAAATAATTAAAGCGTCACAGTTTGTCTTCCTCCTGATGTCCAGCTGATTCTCTCCTCTGTTCCTGTTCCTCCTCCAGTCCGAGCATCAGACTCTGTCCTACAGCCAGACAGAGTGTGGGAAGGGGAAATGTCCCTACGACCCGTTCCAGAAAACGGCCTCCACCGTTGTTGGTAAGTCGCCCTCCTGTCAGGTGACGTCATCACAGGAACAGCTACAACACGTCTGTGAGGTTTTATGTAGGTGTGGACGACCTCGTGCTGCAGTTTCTCCTGAGAAACAGCCGACGTGTAGGCAGAGAAGAATCATCTGAATGTGTGTAATCAGCCATTCAATCAAACAAACAACAAAACAAAATGTGGGTTTGTTGTTGCAGCAACTGCTGACTGTTAATATTCAGAAGATTGGATCTTTTTTTATCTCACAACATCATGGTGCGGCAGCTGAACATGATTCACATATTTATTATTTATCTTTACATTTATTTTGTAGTATGGCTGCTTTGGGAAGATTTATAAATAAACATAAATTCATATGATATTTCATAGGAAATTTCTAAATGAGTTTGAGGCAGAGAGTTTGTCTGTGGCCGTGACTCATATGAAAAGTTACTATCAGGTATTTTAGCATGAACCTGTTCTTTGTCCTCCTTTATTTATTTATCATCTATTTTTATTATTATACATGGACATATTAGTATAAGTGTAGCATGAGTGGAAGTAACATATATAACACTATATATTATACCTACACTGCTGTATTATAGTAGTACACACATATACAGCACAACACACTGTTGCAGTTACATTATTAGATTTTTGTTTTACACAAATATTTGCACAATTCTCTTTAATAATGCTGTTTAATAATATTCCATATAGCTTTTTAATCCTCCTAATTTTATCTCTATTTATTTCATTCAGATAATTCTGTATTGTTTCTCTTACCTCTCTATCTGATCTCTGCGCTGCTGTAATGTGGGAACATCCCCCAGGGACCAATAAGGTCTAATCTTATGAACCGCTGTGAGAACATGTTGAATTACAGTTCAGATTGTTGAAAACACTGTTTTCACCGAAAATACTTCAACCTGTTGTTCCTCTGTGAAGATGGAGAGCTGTATGCTGGGATCACCTCAGACTTCATGAGCAGAGACTCCGCCTTCTTCCGTAGTCTCGGCAGACGTCACGTCATCCGCACCGAGCAGTACGACTCCACCTGGCTGCAGGGTGAGTGCAAACAAAAGAGATGGCTGGTGTTAAGTCCGTGTAGAAATCAGTATATATTGGTATTTCAATTTAATAATTTTCATCCAGAAAAACAGAATAAAACGACCGTATTATTATTCTACCCAGTATTTGTTTTGATTGCCTTGTTTATCACGTGTTTATGATCAGCCATCTTGACTGATCTGTGAGTCATGGGGGTGTTGGAACTAAAACATGTGGCACAGTGCTAACAGCTAACATGCTAACAGTTCACTTTGGAAGTAAAAAATCAATCAGATCAATTATCCAGTAACAACCATGTTTCTCTTTACGTCTTGTTTTGTAAACTGAATATTCTGAACTGAATATCTTTTGCTCCCACACGCCCGGCTGGTGTTTTATCAGAGCCGTGTGTTGTCGTCTGCGACTGATAACAACCAGATACATGTTGATTCTCTCTGCTGTTCTGCCTCTATCGTCCCTTCGCTCTATCTCTATTTCTACATGTGTGTTACGTGCCTGTCAGCAGTGGGGCTGCGTTACAGCTGATTTATAATTTACCCATCTTTGTGTGTGTGTGCATCTCTCTTTCTGCAGATGCCCAGTTTGTGCGGGTAGCGCCGCTGTCTGAAACTGATAATCCAGAGGATGATAAGGTCTACGTGTTCTTCACTGAGCGCGCTCAGGAGGCAGAAGGGGCTGCTGGGAAGGTGCTCTACTCCAGGGTGGCACGTGT
>NW_019174538.1:730453-742953 GCF_002260705.1 Seriola dumerili | reverse complement strand
TTTATCTGACCTTTTATCTTCTTCTTGATATTGCGCAAACAAACAAACAAACAAACAGTCGTCCCAGATGACCGCTGTGGCTTCAGGTTTGACACATGCAGAAAGGGCACACAGAGACAGAGAGAGCTCTGTGGTGACAGAACTGGTTTCTTATCACTGTTTTTGTAAACAGATGACACACACACACACACACACACACACACACACACACACACACACACACACACACACACAGTTACTTCTGTGTGAACATATGTACATGAACTCATACAGTAAATCTTTCTTTCACATGGTCAAACCCTTGCACAGACACACATGCAAAATAAGAAACATTTGAATGTACACACACACACACACACACGCACACACACACACATAGTTGAGCTGTTACCCACACCTCGAGCTTCAGCCTGTCTGTGTACACAAGACAGTTCTGACTTGTCAGGAGCATAAACATTTCTAGCCAGCGTGCCTGTGGCCACATATTACACAACTGATAAGGCTGCATACAAATTTGTTTGTGAACTCTCTTCAGCAGAACACACACACACACACACCCACACCCACACTCACTCTAAACCACAAACCCATATACAGGAGATTAACCCATCAGGTTAAGAATGCTGTCAGCGTTGTGTTTATGCCACGCTCCGCCACACAGAAACACTACAAATCCCATAAAACCTTGACGGTCTGCGGGGCCCTCATAGCAGCAAAGCTGTGGATACCACCTGGCTGTGTGTGCGTGTGTGCGTGCGTGCGTGCGTGCGCGCGCGCGCGTGTGTGAGTGAAACTTTTACAGTGATTAAGTTTTGCAGAATGTTTTGAGGGAGCTCAGTTACAGAAGACACAGAGGTAATCAATCACCTGCGTTCAAAAGAAACAGCAGGTACCAAACATTACTGGTTCCTGTTTCACTCACATCTACAGTAGTTTTTCTTTCTGTGTGTATTTGTGTAAATTACACACAGAAAGTATTTGGGTTCACTTTCTGTTGCTGCTTTAACAGATGAAAAATAGTTGATACCATGTGGGACAAATCCATGTTAAACTGAAATAATAAAGTAGATGTCTCAGCTCGCTTTTTGTACCAGGTACTTGTTTTTCCTCTGCAGATTGTCCCCCCTGAATGCAGCGTTGTTACTATAGTGATGGTGCACAAAGCTTTCATGATATCATCTTCTTCAACGTGACACACACATGAACAATGGAGGATATCAAGTGGCCACCGAACAGCCAGCTCTGGATAAAACTGTTAGCAGAGGATGGTTTCGATCCATCGACCTCTGGGTTATGGGCCCAGCACGCTTCCGCTGCGCCACTCTGCTGTAAATCACCCCAGATGGGACTCGAACCCACAATCCCTGGCTTAGGAGGCCAGTGCCTTATCCATTAGGCCACTGGGGCTTTGGTGATGTGAAAGTCAGAGGGAAAAACATTGACAGCAAGAGCGAAACTGAACACCAAAGCAATGAAAACATGGGGAACGTGAGACAAAAGCACCAACGTAGTGAACCAACAATGCTAGTGCTCAGCAGTCTTTGTCCCAGGATGAGACTTGGACACACGAGCCCTGGTTGAGGAGGCCAGTGCAGACAGGAGGGGCCAGTATAAGTAAGTTTTCTTTGCTGCTGAACCGACCAAATAGTTTTTGTTTCTAAACAAAACCGAATTGTAAACATGACGCTGTCACATAATAAAAAAACAAATAATATTGTCGTGCTGTGAAAGGCGTCAGATCAGAAAAGGCTTCTGTGGGTCGTTCTAAAGGGCAGCTACAAACAGCGTGTTCTGCTGTTTTATGTGGAGGACTTGTTGTAAACATTTCCTTCACCTATGTTTCCTTTAGTGTATGTTTGTAGTTGTGTGCTCACGTGTAAGATGGAGTTTTGGAAACACCCTTGCAGTTGTTTTGAACAGAGCATCTGGTCTGTGAACGCCACATGGATTGACTAATGACACAGGATTGCTTTGAGGTTGTTGTTCAGGGCCGTAGAGGCTGCGTCTACGTTCACAAGGCTCGCTGTTTATGTGTCTAGCTCTCGCTGTCGATGCCACTTGTTGTGTGAAATTACACGTCAAGCCTCATTGAACCACAATCATTCAAAAAGCAAACAGTGGTGTGGAAGTGGTTCATGTTTACAGACGTTCCTCCCGCTGCCCATACGAGCTGGAACTACTCAGATTCTCCTGTGGTGAAAAGTTCAGTTCACAGGAAGGATCCTCTGCTGTTTACTGCTGTTGTCCCTGCTGTGGGTGTTGTTGTTGCTGACAGGCATGCAATGAGGTTTAAGAGCTGGAGACAGACGGCTCTCTGTGGCCGGACTCAGTATCATGACACCAGAAACAAAGGGGTATTTTCAGGCGTTTTCGTCATCTATTTTTGTCTGTGTGTGAATGATTCAATGTTCCAGCCGTGTCCTTGTTACTGCAGCGTCCACTGATGTCGGAAAAGAAGGAAAAAGAAGTAAACGTGAGGGACAAAGAGGAATTATGTTTGGAAGGATGTCACTGAAGGATGAGTGGTACATCTGAATGAAGATGAGGAGGAGGGAAAGAAGAATAACATGGTGTATGTCTGTATCTTCTGTCTCTAAAGGTTTCTCAATCTAAACAATAACAAAAGACGACGTTGGGTGACGTCATGAAATACCGTGGGATCATGGGAGTTGTTCGAGTCTAACCCGTGGACCGTACATCATTCCCTCTCTCTTTCCTCTGGATATGGATATGATGTCATTGACAGGCGACCAATGAAAGGAAGAGTTACCATGTTTAAAACACAGATTTCTCTGGTTTGAGAATTGATGGAAACATTGGTGATGAACAACATACAGAACAGAGGTCGAGTTGTTTTTAGACGTTTTAACGTGGAAAAGTTACAGATTATAACTAACTTAACTTTAAAGGGCAAATGTGACGAACGGAGGAAAGGAAGGTGAAGAAAAGTGATGAGGAGAGTCTGCAGAGAAAGATCTGGTAGAAAAATCAAAACACGTAGTGAGAAAAGAGGGAGTGAAGGAGGGGAAGATGAGGGGATGGAGAGTAGATGTATTCACCCTCAGTCTGTTTGGATGCAATTTATTCTTGAGTTAAAATCATAGAAGAATTGGAAGAGTTGGATCTCTACCATCCATATGCAAACCTCCGCCCTTGAGCTGAGGATAGAGCTGTTACACGTGTGAATGAGCCACCGGGACGCCCTGCCCTGTCAGATTAATCTGA
The DNA here is from genome assembly GCF_002260705.1 of Seriola dumerili. Taxonomy (NCBI): domain Eukaryota; kingdom Metazoa; phylum Chordata; class Actinopteri; order Carangiformes; family Carangidae; genus Seriola; species Seriola dumerili. The sequence goes on along the minus strand of NW_019174538.1, from coordinate 739,728 downwards.
CAAATGTATTTCCACTATTTACTGCTTAATTACCTCATCAACAAAAACACATTCTGTTTGAAGCGGCTACGCAAACATGTTTTGTGATACTGAAGAAAATTAATCATGTTCTGACGCCTCCATTCAGCCTCTCTAATCCATCATTGCCTGGGAGAAGAAACTTGAATGGAAGCCCAGTTCATCAGAAGGAGAAGCAGAGGAGAAAGATGGAGGGGGGGGGGGGGGGGCAGAGGAGGAGGGGGGGGAGGCCCAGAGGGGGGGGAGGAAAGATGAAGAGGGCGGAGGTCGTGGCACAAGGTGTTGACCAGACAAGAGAAGGAGAACGGGATGAGGATGGAGACCAGTGGTTAGAGGATGTTATCGTGGTGGAGGAGGAGAGGGAAGGAGGAGCTGACGAAGGACTGGAAAGAAATTTAGCTTTGCGGGTGGAAAAGTAAATAAAGTTAGAAATGGAGGATGAAGAAACGATGGAGGCGGAGGAGAGAGACGACGTTCCTCAGGAAGAGACAAGAAAGGAAAAATGAAAATATTTCAGACATGGTATTTAAAGGTTATTGAAGACGTCCTAAGTGATAATCACATCAGCACAGGCGGGATGTGTGGAGCAGCTTCCCCTCTAACACTAGTTTTATTTTCCCCTGGAGCTACGGCGCCCTGAAAGTGACACAGCTTCACTGTTTAGAGTGGGAGAAGATAACGAGTGTGGAAATCCAAGAGAGAAGAGATGAAGACAGTGAGTTTTAGAAGTAAGAAAAGGTTCTCACGGATCTTCATTAGGAGGAGGACGACTAAAGAGACGTGATGTTTGTGAACAAGGAAACCCAGACAGAAATACGACGAGGAGGGGACGAGTGAGGTGAAGTGAAGCTAAAAGGGTGTGAGGGGTGAAGGGAGGGAGGGAGGGAGGGGAATGGGGTTAATAGGCAAAGATGGAGCAGACTGTAAGGTGGAGAGGGGGAGGAGGGGAGGAGGAAGGAGAAAACAACAAGGAGGAGACATGGAGTTTCCTGTGGACAGAAGATTTTAGTCTATTGAATGTGAATTACTGGTTTGGCCAACAGCCATATTCCTGCTGGCTGGACTCCCAGTCTTAACGTTATTAACAGTAGAATTACAGATAATATTTTCTCTCTAAATAGATGTACAACATTTATTTTCAAATGAACATCCAACTGAAAGTGTAACTTTAAATTGATTCATCGTATTTTATATTTTTAGACGTCAGTTCAAACATGGTGGGGAAAATAAATAAAAGAAATGGTGTCCACACATTTGGAGGAGCAGATATCTCAGAAATGTTGAAACTAAGAGAGACATCAGTGTGGAGATAACAGCAGCAGCTACAGGGGAGAAAATGTGTCACGGGGGAAATAGATGGAGCGGCAAAAGGAAAAGGGCCAATAGCCGGGGGGGGGGGGGGGTTAAAGGACCAGACAGGATGGAGGCAGGGGGCTGTTATTGGCAAATTACTGAGGATGGCAGAGGAGAAAATTAAGAGGGGGAGGGTGGTCAGAAAGGTGAGGAGGAGGAGGAGCGAGTGGATGTTGGCATTCAGGGCAGGGAGGGAACAGCAGAGAAATGAGGAGGTTAGAGGAGTCCGCCTGGGGGCTATGGCCAGACAATTAAGAGGAGGAGGAGGAGGAGAGAGAGAGAGAGAGAGAGAGAGAGAGAGATAGGGGCTGAGGCTGCAGGTCTGCGGGCGAGACAAGACTATCTTCCCTCAGGGGGAAACAGCCTCTTTTTGTTTAGAGAAGAAGACACAAGAAGAATCCTCCAGAGAAAATAGGCCAGACAGACAGATGGACAGGGAGATGGAGGGAAGGAGAGATAGTGGGAGGGAGAGTGGAGACTGGTGTGGTGGTGGTGGGGGTGGGGTGGGGGGGGCAAAGTCAGACACAAAGAGAAAGCGAGAGATGACTAGAGGGATCCTGGGAAGTCCAGGTGGATTTGAGCAGAAAGGGACGGGGGGGGGGAGGGGGGTGAGCACCTGAGCACCTGAAGAAAAGATAAGAGCGACAGAAAAGGAAGAGGAGTAGATTCAGAAAGAGACAAAGAAAAGCAGCTCAGAACGAGGGATTACTGAGTGTGAGATGGTGGCCGGCTGTCTGACGGAGAAAGAGACAGAAGATGGGTTGAAAAAGATAAAAAAGGGAGAAAAGAAAAGAAGCTGCAACATGATTATTTACATCTTGGAAAACTTTAAATCGGCTGCTCAGATAACGTTGCAGACTGACCTTCATATTTCCTGCTCTCTGTGTTTCTGATGGATGTGTGTGTGTTTTACTTTCCCTCCCCGGTTGAAGAATCATGACATTAAAGACACTACAGTTTAATAAATCAAAGGCAGATATAGAAGCAAGGTGGAGCGGCTGTAAATCAGTCCTGGTTTAAACGTGTCACGCAGCGATAAGAGCGAGTCTCTGCCAACCTGAGCTGTAAATAACCGAAATGTCGTCTTCAAAGTCTGTAAAAAGAGAAATGTTGTTCTGGCTGCGTCTATGACTAACTATGTTTTCATGTGGAGCTGAATTCACAGTGAGGTGCTGAGAAGAAAGAGAGCCTGACTAACTTTGAAACAGACGACAGGGACTCAGAGTTTCTCTCTGCGGGGATTACCCAAGTTTGTATTAAGTTTACGTTCGACAGTATATTTACTTCTACACGCTCTGTGGCCTCCTTTCTCCTCCTGACTCTGAAACACAACACTTTGTCAGACGCAGCGAAATGAGATTTCTCTTTCCTTTGGTACCGGTACAGACACACCAGATGATTACTCGGTTTTTTGGCGGTATTTTTTTTAGCCGTGCTAGCTGTGTAGCACCGCTGCTCTGCTGGGTTTTCAGTCGGTTGCTTCACTTTGGTCCAGACTGAAATATCTCAACAACTACTGGATGGATGGTCATGAAATTATCTGCACACGTTGCTTCTCTCCGGAGGATGAATCCCAGCAACTTTGGTGATCCCTCGACTTTTCCTCTAGCATGTTAGCATGTTTGCAAGATGATGAACGTGTTAAATGTTGTTAGCATTTAGGTGGAGGCACTGCTGTGCCACTTTACAGAGCTGCTAGCATGGCTGTAAACTGTTAGTCTTGTTTATGTGTTTGTGCATAAAAAACAGCTGTGCCTCATCGGTACCGCCGCTATCAGAGTCACAGTCTTTTATCTTTCTTTGTCTTGTATTGTTTGCCGTAATCTTGCTCAAATTAGAGCAACTGGAAACTGAAAATAAACACCTGACACAGGGAGACAGGAAGGCTGATGCTCACCTGTAGGAGCTGCTTTACTCACAGTTTCTAGATGTTTTTGAGAGTAAGACTCTTTGTTTCCAGTAAACTGTGACTAACCTCTGTACTCTGTCCCGCCCTGGTCTGATGTGTGTGTCTTGTGTGTAAACATTAAATGTAACCTACACATCCAACAAAAGTTTAAACCAAATTTAGCTGCGTTTTTACCAACATGGCAGAATATCCTCCAGCTGAGAATCAGCACTGACTTCTGGGACATGTGTGTTCTCTCTTTCAAAGTAAACATCTTTATCCTTCTTTAATCCAGTTTACTGTAATAAGTATCTGCCACTTGTTGGCCTGTTTTTCTTCTTCTTCTTCTTCTTCACCTCCTGCATATCAAAAGTTTATTTACCATTCCTCGGCTCTCACATGAGTCCAGCAGAAAAACATCTTCAGCACTGTGTTGTTACAGTAACATGGCCATATATGGTTCTGACCACCACAGCGCCTCTTGTTTGGATGATTACAGGCTCGGGTGAATTCACAAATGGGTTTTTATCTGTTTTTTTGTTTTATCTAATCGCCATCCGATCACCCCAGTAAACATGTTCCCGCCAGGTTTAGAGGGAGACTCTTTCATCTGGACTGAAATGGCTTCCACCGGCCGGGCTGCACGGCTGTGAAGCTCTGCTCTGCAGGTTTAGATATAAATCTTCCTGTGCCCTTCTTCTGACTCTCTGGCTCATCTCCTCCTTGGAAAAAAAACTTTGAGGTGCTTTGGATGAAAGTGTTCACCAAACAGCAGATATATCATCCAGAGTAATAAAGCAGAACTGCCATTAAAGAAAAACAAAAACACTTTTAGACAAGAAGAAAGGGAGATAAATAAAGAAGAGATGATAAACGTTGTGATTAATGAAAGGAGTTGAAGACAGTGGGATTTTCTCTGAGAGCAGGAAAGAAATCGAGCTGGAAATGATAAGAGGAGTGAAGAGGAGAGAGAGAGAAGGTGGAGGGATGATGAACGGACGGAGCAGAGATAACTGCACAAACAAGATGTCTGCACCGTAATTTAAAAGAAGGAAGAAGGAAATTGAATAATGAAGGAAAGATATATTAAATAAGGGATGGAAGGAGGGAGCGATGTGTACGCTGCAGGCTGCAGACTACCCACAGTCCTCTCTGTCCTGAGGGGCTGGCTCAGTGTGTGTGTGTGTGTGTGTGTGTGTGTGTGAGTGTGTGTGTGTGAATATACAGTAAAGAGAGAGTGTGTGTGTGATGATATTAGACTTGCACTGCGGGGCTGTAGTTCCATGGAGGCCACCTGAAGCAGCAGGAACGACAGGAATGTGGGAATAGTGATACGCTTCGTCGTCTCCGTCACCACGGTAACACGACTGCCTCAGCGTGGGAGAGGAGAGGAGGAGTACAGCCGAGGAGATGAGAGGAGGAAAGAGAAGAAAAGTAGAGACACATTCAAACCTCGTTTTAAAATCACTGCGAAGGTTTCCAGACGCTTTGAATCTCAGCATCAACCTGAGTTTAAACCTTTTTATAGAGTTTCTGAGACTTTTCAAGTTATTTGCCGACCGTACCCGGGGAGCCGAGTCAAGTCACGTATTTATAGTTTATCACAGCGTGCCACACAGGAAACAAAGGCCTCTGTTCTCCACCGTTGTGATTGGATGATAAAAACATTCCCGACTCTTATCTCAGACTAAAGAGCAAAACAGAAAATCTTGAATCTTGAATTTATTGTGATTCAAATGAAGCGTGAAACTGGAGGTCGAGCTGTGACAGGAGACAACTGAATCACTGAGCATGAGCGGCACGAGAAATATGTTGAGAATGTGACGAACTGTGACGACCACGAGCTACGAGTCAAACCTTTGAACGCCCACACGAGTGTCTCGTACATCTTGAATGTTATTATTATGATTATGATTATTTGGGTCTGAGTGTCCCCAGATAATCCATAATTCATTTGTGATTCAAAAACAAACGTCTGTTCATTTTTTGTTTCCAAATCAAAAAACTTAAAAACAAAATGTTCCAATTTTGGTTTTAATAAATTTACTTTTTGTTTTAGAATTAAAAATCAAATAAAAACATAAATTTGATTTTCGGTTTCAAACTAAATAATGACCAAAGAAATCGCCCAAAACTAAAAACAGATGATGTTGATTGGTTTTTCGTTTTTCCTTCCTGTTTTGGTTTTGAAAAAAATAACAGATCTACATTTTTTAAAATTTTTGAATTAGAAATGAATTATTTATTATCTGATGATATGTTTGTGCGTTCGTTTGTGTCAGTTGGAGTTCGGCCTAGTGGAAGTCAGCGACACTGCAACACAGCGTACACAGTTTTCTTCTAAACAAACACAGTGACGTGTTTTATTAGTAATTAATTCAGTTTGTTTGTGAGTGTGTAAATGACCTTTAGAGGACGTTTCTGCCACCTGTTTGTTTGTTTGTCTGTTTCCTGTCAGTCATTTGGGATGTGCTTTGATGCCGCTGTAATTTTGGATTTCTAAAAGGACATTGATCGTCCTGAGGAGAGAAGCAGTAGGTGTGTGTTTTATGTTACTCACAGTTTCTCCGACAGCACAAAGTTAATTAGAGTCTGTGTGACACTGACGGACTCTCACTGAAGCTCAGACATTATAAGATGGGACACGCTCAGCAGAGCGTTACTCCACAGTGTCCGTGCTGCTCAAACCTCTGCAGGACACCTTTAATTAAACCTTTGTGTCATGTAGTTTTTATTTATAGTAAATTATCTTTTACCAGTATTAGAGTTGATTGGCTGTGTTGCCAATAAAGTTTTAATTAGTGTCATTTATCAAAGCAACAGTTCAAAGAATCTTTATCTCTTTATAATTTGTCAAGATCAGACACTTGATGTCTGATGAGATCTTGAAGTTCAATCGCCAGAACACATTTAAAAAATCCACAGCTGAGTCACATTCAAACCGCTGGTTTATGACTTTCATGGTTTTAAAGAGAGAAAATCCTCACGCCACCCGATGGCGCCGTGTGAGGGACGACAGGCGAGCGACACCAAACACATCGAATGTGATGAGGCTGTGTGTGTGTGTGTGTGTGTGTGTGTGTGTGTGTGTGTGTGTGTGTGTGTGTGTGTGTGTGTGTGTGTGTGTGTGTGTGTGTGTGTGTGTGTGTGTGTGTGTGACAGCAGGTGTTGTTCTCCTGTGGCCGACTCGGCGCTCAGCTCTCCCACTGTGGCTGCTTATTAACGGCTACAGATTCATTACAATCAGCCAGTCAGCCATGCTGCCAGCACGCCCGCCTCTATTAGTCACACAGTCAGACTGATAAAGAGACACACACACACACACACACACACACACACACACACACACACAGGCATGCACATAATGAATACCAAACACCACCCCTCACACACACAAACAGTTTACTCCAACCTGTGCAACAACATCTTCAACACCTGCAGTAAAGTTATAAGTTATTTTTCACTGTGGTTTAATTTGTGTTTTCTTTATTCTCTCCATGCAGAGGACATCTTCATCCTCCAGGGGAAAGACAAGAAGAACCCTCTCATCTACGGCCTGTTCACCACCTCCAGGTCTGTACGACAGAAAACAACTTTAACTTGTCGTTCTGGAATCTGCACCCTTGTGTAAATGTTGAACAGTAGGGAGGGACTGGTAGAGTCTTAAATTTCCACTGGGTGTAGAAATGTTGTTTCTATTGCTCATAGTGGGGAAAAAAGCAGTGAATCATTGGTATTGATAAACAGCCCCATCAGATATTTTTAGACTCGTCTTTCCTCTGAGTGTCAAATGTAGAGTAGAAGAGAGCAGACTACTGGAGCTGTAATAAACGTGTATATGTGATTTTAGAAACGAGTTGTGATAAATATGATGTCTGTAAATGAACAGAGGCAGGAGGAGGATAAATACTGTCTATCATCACAGCCACAAACTAAACTGCAGATAACAACTAGGACGTTTTCAAAAGGGAAAAATTAAGTTTGCAATTTATTTTTTTAAGCTGGTTTATTAACTTTTCCTTCAAATACTGAACAAATCAGCGTCGTCCTGTATTTCATTTCATAATGATGGAAGTTCTGTGGCGTGATGTCCCTGTAGCTGTGTCCCAGTGCACGAGCCGCATCCTTCAGAGGACGAAGGTGTGGTCCTCCGTAGACCACCAGGGCTGAACGGAGGATTTCCGCTGCACGTCACCAGCTGTTCCCGCCCCTTACCGCTGAGGTTTTAAGGCTCTTGGTTTTAACAGTTGTACCGTTAGCTGTTGAAACACCATCCTGACATTTAACAGTGTAATCCTTCAGACTCGCTGTCAGTGTTGTTTGCTTTCATCACCGATCCACCTGTCGGATCCTTCGCCGTCCAGGAAAAGACGGACGCACTTGAAGGAGCGTTTTTAAATGGGACAGTCCGCTGGGACGCAGTCGGTCTTTCAATGCAGCTTCTGTGAAGTGTGACACACATGATGATGATGTATGATGTCACACACTGTGAGATACACCCAGGGTGTAAGGTCGTCCGTCACTGTGACCCATGAATGAAACACATTCAGACATCATCATCCTCATCATCATCATCATCATCATCATCATCATCAGTGCTCTGGCAAGTGACATGGCAAGTCTTACAGCTGTGTGTGTGTGTGGGTGTGGGTGTGGGTGTGTATGTGTGTGTGTGTGTGTGTGTGTGTGTGTGTGTGTGTGTGTGTGTGTGTGTGTGTGTGTGTGTGTGTGTGTGTGTGGGTGTGTGTGTGTGTGGTGGGAGAGGTTAGAGTTTGACCCACATCATATTTTCCTCACACACAAACAAAGACACTCAGAGTCTCTCATTTAAAGACAGAACGTCTCTTTTTGAGGAGACATCAAAACAATAAAAATAAAAACAGTCCAAATATACAGAGGTCGGAACATCAAAACACAACACTGATGATGTGCAGCTACAAACTTGATTAAAGACCATGAGACAAAACATGGAAAATATGAAGCAGCTCTGAACTTGGCTCCATCAGAGTCCAGAGACAATGTGCTTTGTGTTAGTATCTGCAAAATGGGAATTTGCTCGCATGTTAGTGAGAGACATTCATAACAGAGAGGAAGAGGAAAACATTTTTCTTCTCCGTCTGGGACAGAGCAGCGACACAAACACCTAAAGCTGCAGACAGACAGAGGGCTGGAAGAACGGCTGATATTCAGAGAGAGAGGCTCATTACGAGCGAAGCTGTGAAAGACGGATCACAGGTGAAGAGATGCAGAACACAGGAGAGAATAAAAAGGATAAGAATAAAATACAGACACCGGCTGAAAGTGAAGAAGAAGCCAGAACAAACGAGCGAGTGAGTAACAAACTAAAACAGTCTGCAGTTTGTCATTTTCTCCAAACGTACTGACGGCACCACACGCTCAGAGAATAACCCAGATTCAGAGGCGGACGCCAGAGCTCGACAGTAGCAGCAGCTAAAGTATGACAACACTTGGCACGGCCGAGCAGGGAGTTGGTCTGTTTTCTGGGTTTTGGAAAGTGTCTGGAATCTCAGCAGGGAACGGACAGAAATCCAAAGCATCACCCAGGGTGGGGTCCCAACCACAGAACTGCAGAGAGCAGAAAGGTCATTCCCTCTGAATGGAAACTTCTCTCTGTGGTACGGTCAGGATTTCACACACAGAGGGTTTTTGTCTCCTGTGATGAAGTCAGGACGGATTCTGTCTCCGTCTCCTGCTTTTATTATTCAGCTCTTCATTTCATATGTTTTTCAATTCAGTAACTTTTGGAAATTAAATGTTGTTTTAAACATTTTATAAACTGCACTGAATGTGTCGTCTGTGCAGCAGTGTGTTATGACATCATAGTTAGGTTCTGTTGCTAGGCGACATCTAGTGGTCGTAGTGATGATGACAGGAGCGAGGGGAAAAGTGTCGGTGACGTAGTTTTAAGAGAGACAGAGTCTACGTCAGGAGAAGGTGGATGGATGTGACACAGGAGAGCGGTTGTTGTTATTGTAACCATGACAACAGAGGTCGT
>NW_019174538.1:562953-725453 GCF_002260705.1 Seriola dumerili | reverse complement strand
CATCGTCTTCAGGACAAACTTTACATCGTCACACACACGTCTGTTTAAAGGCTCATTAATGCTTCCTTTGCATTGAGATGGACGTTAAACAATGCATCCACTAGGGGGCGCCAACTCACATCCAGTTCCCGTCCGATCTCAGTCCAGCTGTAGTAGCTGTCCATAATATCTTTATAATTTCTCACCAACTCGCATAATCTTTCCTCAAAAAGTTCCGCCATTTTCAAAAGTTTTGGGCTCCACTGCTCGACGCTGCCCCCGCGGGGTCCGGTGGTGCTGCTACATTTGGTCCGTATCCGTAAGCTACGTGCAGAGTATGAACAGAAGGCTCCGTCCACGTCCGTATACATATCTGGCGTAGAGCATGAAAGAGCCGTAAGTGTGCATTACTTCCAAACGACAGGATGTAACGAAGCTTTTATTTCTTTCTCTCTGCAGGAGGAACGCTCGCCACTTGGGAGAGGACGAGGATCCGTTAACTCAGTGTGTCAGACAGGGAGGTGAGGAGACACCTGGATAAACCGAGACTTCACGTACAGTGTTGACATTTGTTTACAGGAGAGACAGACAGTTAACATACTCTCTGTGTCTCTCAGCTGCGCTGCAGGTAGAGGCGGAGCAGAGGGTGATGATGGTCGCCGAGGGCAACAGCACCTACCTGGAGTGTCTGCCTCGGTCCAGACACGCTGCTGTCACCTGGTACAAACAGGCTGGAGAGAACAGTCCTGAACTAAACCAGGTACACACACACACACACACACACACAGAGCTTCACAGGTGAAGTGCAACAGAGCAGGGAGGGGGAGGAGGAGCTTGATGTGCTAGCTCGATCACCAGACCTGACGTCCATCTCTCTCTCTTCAGGTGGTAACAGGTGACCAGCTGGTTGTTATCGAGCGGGGCGTCCTGATTCGTCGAGCCGAGCTGTCTCACGGCGGCGTCTACCACTGCCAGGTGGAGGAGCACGGGTATCACTGGACCGCCGTCACCGTCCGCCTCGCCGTCTGGAGCCCCTCGGCCAATCGCCTCCTCGCTTCCTTGTCGACCTCGGCCTATCAGAACGCAGGAACCCAGCCCTGGTACGAGGACGTGATGGCGCTGATTCACCCGGGAAACCTCGGCCAGCACTGCAAGGCCCTGGGGTACCGCCCCCCGCGCAACCACCGTCGCCACGGCGACATGATTGTGGCGCCAAACAAGGAGAAAGAGAGAGGGGAGAGGCACAAGCACGGGGGAGGAAGAGGAGGAGGAGGAGGAGGAGGAGGAGGAGGAGGAGGAAGAGCAGCAGGGAGGAAGAGCAGGAGCAAGCCCCAGCAGAGGGCGCCAAGGAGCGCTTGAATGTGTCGGAGCAGGGGGGCGGAGTTTCAGTGACTTCAACACACACACACACACACATTTATGTTAACGTCCACACTCACACACACACACACACACACACACTTAACTTATACACTGAGACACACACATACTGTATGTACAGAGACTACAACAACATGCGCATGCACTTATCTACCAAGAAAACAGGCGTCCTGTCACCATAGCAACAAACTGAAACTAAGCTACAACTGAAGTGTGTTCGGGAGCAACAGCTGCTTCACCTGGACAAAGACTGTGTGAATACAATAGAAGAGTAGAGTTCATTAGGTTGTGAAGCATGCTGACTGAAGGACACGCAGCATGTCTGACCCACTGTGTCGTGACAGAGACATTTAAAGGGATGTTTTCAATTTGGAGCCTCGGCAGAGAAAAAAAAAAATAGAAATGTCTTGTTCCAAAAGTTGAGCGTAAAAAAAAAAAAAAAATTATCCAACTCTTCTGAAATGATTTCTGTCTCAAAGGACAAACGTCGTTTTTTTTTTTTGCATGTTTTTGCCCGTTAATTACAAATCACAGGCTGACAGTTATTCTCCAGAGCAGAGCAGATGTTTTTAGATTGATTTCTTACCTTCCAGGCACAAACTGGTTTCCATTAATGTCAGTATGTTTTTCGACACTTGAGAAAATTCTTGAGATGTTGTTGCCCTTTTTCTTTTTCTTTTTTTTTCAAAGTCGTGTTATTGAAGTTACAAGAACGGCCCTTTGTGTTGCCTTCAGGTTTCAAGGAGACTCCATCCTTGGAGGGAGAACTGAGGCTCAACTGCTCAAAAGCATTTTATTGACAACACATGGTTCAGGAGAGGAAACAACAAGATGAGTGAGGCTCCGTCCACACGACTACGTTTTCATTTTAGAAATCATCTCTTTTGCTACGTTTTCAGAATAAAACAAAACCCCAGAGCTTTCAAAATAAAACAAAACCCCAGAGCTTTCAAAATAAAACACAACCCCAGAGTTTTCTAAATAAAACAAAACTCCAGTTTTCAAACTAAAACACAACCCCAGAGCTTTCAAAATAAAATACAACCCCAGAGTTTTCTAAATAAAACAAAACACCAGTTTTCAAACTAAAACACAACCCCAGAGTTTTTGAAATAAAAAACACAACTCCAGAGTTTTCAAACTAAAACACAACCCCAGAATTTTCAAAATAAAACACAACCCCAGAGTTTTCAAACTAAAACACAACCCCAGAATTTTCAAAATAAAACACAACCCCAGAGTTTTCAAACTAAAACACAATCCCAGAGTTTTCAAAATAAAAAAACACAACTCCAGAGTTTTCAAAATAAAACACAACCCCAGAGCTTTCAAAATAAAACACAACCCCAGAGTTTTCAGAATAAAACACAACCCCAGAGCTTTCAAAATAAAACACAACCCCAGAGCTTTCAAAATAAAACACAACCCCAGAGTTTTCGAGCCCCAAAAACAACTCTGGAGTTGTGTTTTACTCTGAAAACTCTGGAGTTGTGTTTTATTGTGAAAACTCTGGGATGGACAGAAACAGACCTTTGTAAACGATGAGATCACCCCCACAGCCTCTCCTGATTGGCTCTCCTCAGCCTGGACTACCAGTGGTGAATACAACATGATAATGAAGGACAGTGTCACTGACCTTGTTGTCTTTGCAGCTGTTGTTCACTTACATTCTGTTTTAATGCTACAACTGTCTCTGCTGTTCCTCCTTCAGAGGATTTACTGCAGAGGAGACAATCTACTTCCTGTTTACACTGGCTTGCACATGCTCAGTGTAGGTGATGGTCATGTGATGTGTGTTTTCAGGTGTGTTAGTCTGGACGGAGATTGGTTTAAAATGAAAACGTGTTCGTGTGGACGCAGCCTGAGAAGCACACGTGTATGTGCTGAACAGGGATTGGTTGTTGTACGTCAGCTGACTGTCAATGTGTTTGTAATGATACAACACATAAACAAACAAAAAAATTATTGATCTAAAAACTTAAGTATGTTTTGGAGGATTATTCAGTGATTGATAATTAAAGAGCTACAACCTTCAAAATGAACTTTATAGTTATCAAGGTAATTATCCAACACTGCAGCAGATTTAAGAAAGTAATTATTTAGGTTGTGAAGAGCAGTTGTGTTGGTCTCTTCAGAGGGGGCGGGGCCTGACCGCGACCACACAGATGAAAAGGCAGAGAAAAGCGCGGCGGCGGCTTTGATGAGGTTACAGATCTCCTCTCCCAGGTCGTTAGTGTTCTGAGCTGCAGGAGACGTTTGGTTCAGTGATGTGAGCTTCACTGACTTCACGAGCGTGGGAAAAACAAAATGAACAAAATGAAGGTGGATCTGGTTCGTCTTCTGGGGTCAGAGAAAATGCTCAGTCCTGTTCTGAGCGTTGGTTTGGAGTCAGATCAGATTTAAGACAGAGGAAGAAGAAGTCGTGGTGTTGCTGCTATTAAATGAGGCACAATCAAGCCTTTATTATAACTCAGAAAGAATTAAATTTCCTCCTGACACTCATGATTTAACTGGTTTGAATGAGTCTCAGAGTCGTGATCAGGGTCACGACCAGACGTCTCTTTAATTCCTGGTGTTTAAAATCTGATTTCTAACAAGTATTTTGTGGCTCTGAATCTGTCGGACTGAAAAACAAGTTTGACTGTAACTACGACACGTTTCACACAGGACCAAACTACAAACTGAACTGCCAAGAGACTGTGTACAGAACATGCATGCTTCTCAAACTACGGCTCAGGACCCAGACCGGGCCGTTGGTGACTTTGAGTGGAATAAGATGAAGCTGGTCGTGCGGCTCCAGCTGGTGAAGACACACAGCTGTAAGTCACGGAGCGGGCGCGCTGTGTCATAAAGAGGGAAGAAGTCTTTATGACACAGCTGGAGCTTCGGCCGGCGTCACGTGGATCTGAGCGACTTCAGCAGCTTTTGTAAAACAGTACATTGTGATTAAAGCAGTAAATTGTTGTTAATGTTAAAATGTTTAAAACAACACAACGTGTTCCACCTCTATTTAACTTCCTGCTTGGTCGTATTTATTTGTTCAATCTGGAGTGAAAATGTTTCTCTGGGACGTTGTGAGGTCAGATCTTTGGGAAACGCTTCATCAGGTCACGAACCAGACACTTATTTAACATGTACATGTGTTTGTTCCATGTCTGTGTGTGCATGTACTGTATGTTTGTAAGTCTGCACACGTCTCCAGAGGATCTTCCTCTTCCTCTTCCTCATCCTCATCCTCATCCTCATCCTCTTCCTCTTCCTCTTCCTCTTCCTCATCCTCTTCCTCATCCTCATCCTCATCCTCATCCTCTTCCTCTTCCTCTTCCTCATCCTACAGGTTCAGGAACAAACTGAGTGTGTGTCAGGAACTAGGAGTGTTTTTAAAATCTGATGTTTGTTTTTCTGTTTCTCTGAGAGTTCTTCCTGTTTCTAAGAACAATGAAACAAACCAGTGAGAGTGAAGCTGATGATGATGATGATGATGATGATGATGATGATGATGATGATGATGATGGGATGAAAATATTATTACAGTGATGAGAAGGAGACGAACAGACAAACTAACTAAATTAAAACTTAAACTTTGTTTTATATGTTTTACTGGAAGAAGATTCATTTACATCTCTGGTTAAAGATTTAATCTCATCCCACAACGAAGATGCTGAGTAAATATATCCCATGGTGTGTGTGTGTGTGTGTGTGTGTGTGTGTGTGTGTGTGTGTGTGTGTGTGTGTGTGTGTGTGTGTGTGTGTGTGTAGGGTTCTGAGGTCAGTAAATCTGAATTCAGCGATGGATCAGAGTCACTTTTGATGCCATAAGAAAAGTAAAGCAGAGAAGCTGCAGAACATTAACATGGGCACGGCTTCTTGGCTTCTTGGCTCTGACCACATCAAAGACCGAACCAGCGCTGAGCTACTTCTGAATGTGAGTGTTTGAGTGAAGAGAAAGTTTATGAGGGAGTATGTGACTGAATGTTGAAAGTCTGAGAAATTAAAGGGTGTGTGTGTGTGTGTGTGTGTGAAACTGGCAGTAAAAACCCAAATGAAATCAATCAAGATTTGGCGAGTTCTCCTGCTCCTGCTACATTTAAGGCAAATACAAGTAAACATCAGACAACAGGTGTGTTTCAGATCAAACCTGTGAGTCACTGTTTGAGCATGAAGATTTAAAACTGAAGCTTGTTCCTGTGTTCATGTTCAAAGTGAAATCCTCCGGCTGCTTAAGTCTGAACATCTCGTCATTTCAACCGAAGGAAAACGTCTTTAAATCTCCTGGGGCCGCTGAATGTTAACAACACAATCAATCTTGTTCATTAAAATGTTGAGAGCCGCTATAAAGAGTCAAAGTCGAGCCCAGCGGTTCCCGACCTTCTCCAGCTCATGACCCACCTGAAAATCTCTGACATGTTGGCGACCCACGTCCGACCCCGTAACAACACAGAGGCCAGATAACACATTCTCTGAGCGCTTTTAGTTTTAATAAGAAGCCAACATCACGGCTTTACTACAAGAAGAAAAAACAAAGCAAGGAGTTTTTCAACAATAGTAATGTTTTTAAAGATAGTTTCATTTTAAAATATTATTCATATTTTTCTGTATTTTTTAATAATTGCATCTTTTCACCAAAACTGTAGCGCCTCCTCTTTTAGCTTCACACACAGCGTCCTGTCCGACAGACTGAAACTGAGGAGTTCTGTCCATATGTTCAGATGAATTATTAAAGTGTCAATAGAAATCTAACTTAAAGGAATGTTTCAGCATTTTGAGAAATACATTTATTCTTTTTATTTTTCTAGATCAGTAAGTTGATACCACTCTCAGATAGCTACATGAAACGTCTGGCCCAACATCTGTCTGGGCCCCCCGGCCTGAGTCTGGCCCATGTACGTCCACACCTGGGCTGATTCCAGCTGTTATCGTCCAGTGCTGCCGAACAGTCAGGAAGATTTTCTATGGGCCGGACTCGGGCCGAGGAACCAGCCGAACACTGAGCCAGAGGAATTTTGATATGTAGCCAGTTAGCTTAGCCTAGTATGAAGATATGAAATAGGGACAATGCAGCTGTTGAACTATTCCTTTAAAATGGGCACAGATAAAGAAAACTTCATAACATTACAGATGCTAGCGGTAGCGGCTAGCTAGGAGCGGTGGTGCAACTTTGGCTTTCTAAGTTTGTCCTAAACCCAGTGGTGTGATGTTGTTCAGGAGCTTTCAGGCGACACTGTGTTGGTAAATATAAAATGTGTAAATGTATAAAATCTCAGGAAAACAAGACGCCAGCGTTGATTTCATTTGGAGNCAAATTTCTGCAGAATTCAGTCTCAGGAAAACAAGACGCCAGCGTTGATTTCATTTGGAGAACGCTGCCAGTTTAAAAGTTTCGATTTCATCTCTCCTCTGACAAGTCTGCATCAGATCCAACTATTAAAAAAACCTAAAACTAATGAAAGGACTGGATATTGTGTGTATGTGAGTGTGTATATTTGTGTCGATGAGTAGGAGTAATGTCCAAAGACATTTTTACGGTGGACCGTTTTAAACATGAAGTGTTTCCCTCAGAGACGTGGTGCAGAGCTGCTCCTCCTGTCTCTCTCTCTGTTGTGCTGTATTTACATCTCAGTGCCAATAATTCGTCTCCTGTGATTTTCCAGAACGACTTTGCAGACGTAATGAAACTGTCATCAAATGATCTTTAATGTTCGGAGACTTTGTTTTTTCTTTTTGTAAATATGTATAAAGGTCTGCTTTCAAAATATTATCTTTGTATTCTTTGGTTTTCTTGTGTCTGTGAGAAATGAATCCAGACGTTGAACGAGACACAAACGCACAAAGTGAAAACTGTATTAATGTGACGTTAGTTACTGTAAGTATTTTAGACAATTCTCCAAACTTTTCCCTCGTACAGACCTTGTAAAAGGTCCAATGTCACAAAGTTTAAAACTCCTGACACACCGCACTCTTAGTGTTTTTCAGTCATTTTGAGTCCAGTCATGATCGTCCCTGCTCTCTTCTCAAACGTCATTTTATCAGATACTGAACCAAATTCACAGAAGCACAAATAAACATTTCTCTTCTCACCTTTTTTAATATTACTGTTCTGTTTGGTTTTACAAAAAAAGAACTCATTGCTTATGTGTGCAGCGACTTTGGGAAAGGAGCAAGAAGTCTGCCGAGAAACTTTTATTGACAACAAGATCGTCTTATTATAAGGAGCACAAGATAATCTCAGAGATCAAAAGACAGTGGCGGTAAACAAAAAATATGATGACGCACTCACCCCCCCCCCCCCCACCCCCCTTCACCTCCACCTCCACACACAGGTGAACAGGGGCCAGTTGCACAAATAAAAACAATTGGAAAAACACCTTTAACTCTTCTCTTTAAGGTTTCCTTAAAATGTTCACTTAAGTATTTAAGGTTTTCTCCTTATCTGAGTCTTAAACTTAAGGAATCACTTAAAGTCAGTTAAACTGACAAAAGACCTTAGTGACCAAAGTTCCCCTCAAAACAACAACAGGATGAGACAGTGGCGCTCTTCTTTCATGTTACCTGCTTCACAAAAGCAGTAACAGGTCGGCCTATCACAAGTGCTAATGGCAGCAAAACAATGGTCTCCATGGCAACAGTAGAATTTTTCTGCTGTGAAATCTTTCACTGCTGTAAATGCCTTAACTTTTGTCTTAAACTAAGGAAACCTTTTGAGAGATTCTGTGCAACACCCTTAAGTACAGCTGAGGAGAAATTAAACCAATGTCAGACTTAAGTAGAAAACATAAGGTGTTTTGTGCGACCGGCCCCAGATGCTTCTATCAACTGCTAATATCCATGTGACCCAACTCTCCATAATCACTGTGATCGCACAAAAATAAGTGACATTAATAATAATATAATAATGACATCACTAATGAAAAACAATTGAATATAAACCACGAAATCCATTCCTCTGAAAATCATCCAAAGCCCCTTCACACTGAGACAGATCTGAAAATGATTTACAAAAGCAGAATTATGAGGCTTTGTGCTTAATGCAGTTTAAAATCATGTAAACCCTCTCGGTCCGTGTTCAGGCCTCGCAGCTGTTTTCTGTCTTTATGAAAAGAAACTTCTGAAGATGTCGACCAGCTCACATATTCATCATTTTTTAAGGATGCTCATCACATGCAAACAGCTCTGGACACGAATCACAGCAGAGCTCTATTACAGGGATTCATTCCACTTCAGTCATGTTATTTTTCATGCACACCGTCCATCACTGTCTTCCCTCCAAAACAGGAACATACCCTTCATTACCAGACCTCCATCCGTCTCTGCCACAGTGACCACATACAGTTACTTTCTCATTAGTGTGTCCTGCTGAACAATCTGCTGCGTTCCGATCGTGCTGGACTCGCAGCAGTCTTCACTTTACTTCTTCACTGGTTCCAAACCCCCGAGGTAACGAGAAGGTCACTGAGACATCACTGTTTACTGCTGTGTGTGTGTGTGTGCGTGTGTGTGTGTGTGTGTATGTTCATGTTCGTGTGCACGCGAGTTTTCAAACCTGACAGGATCTGGTCAAACATGAACAACTGTGGCTTCAAGTTTTTTTCACTGCTGAGAGCAACTTTGTGAAGACGATGATTGGACTGATGGAAACAGGATATCACAGCTAAACAGAAAACCATGCAGTTAAACTGAGTGAGTGTATTGCAGTGGTATATTTAGATAAGAATGAGACATTCCTCCTGCAGTGTTTCCTACAGAAGTGAAGTGATACCATAATTATATTGTATAGACTTTACTATCATAGTGTAATATATCCAAGTGGTACCAGCTAGTCCTGCAACCACCTGAACCTCATGTCAATAAATAGAATCCGTCTCTTTAACTGACTGGTGTCAGTTCAACCATCGAGGCCACACAACAGATATTAAAACTGTCTGCTGGGGAAGGTTTTGGCTCATGAGCCGTGGAAACTTGTAAACACTGAGTGCAACTGTTCATGTTTTCATACGCTCATCAAGGACGGGAACATATGGATGTTCTTGTGTGTGTGGACTGAGGACACTGGTTTCTCCTCACCAACCTGACCACACACACTGACACTATGTTATTAGTTTGGTTACTTCAAGGACGCTTCAGGGTTTCTTCACTGTAGGGATGGAGGTGTTGGTTGGCTGATCCAACACTGTGGCTCAGACCATAGACTATAAAAATGGACATGGACTCCAGGTCTGGAATATGAAGCCTTAAACTTGCATTCTATTGAATGACCATCATGGTGACTCCACTGGTTGCAAAAAGAAGTCCGATTGTACTGAAGTCTGTGGGAAAATGACCCTACTTGTCTACTTATAACCTCAATAAATGTTTTTGTGTTTATGGTCTGAATCTATAGTTTGAAGTTTTCTTCAATACAACGTGATGTTCATTTTTTAAATTATGGTCCTATTTAAAAGAAAATAGACGTTAAAGCAGAGTGGCTTTAGGGCGTGGCTACCGCGTCATTGACACGCAGAGGCACCTGCTTGTTAATCCGGATATGACGTCAGAGCGATGTGTCGGACATTTGACTTGTGTTTTCAGTTCATCAAAGTTAGCTCCAACATGTTGTTTACCGGTAAATGTCTTGTTCTGTGTTCAGTTGTTCTCAAAGACACTCAGAGGAGTCGGCGGTTCAGTTTTTTCCGGTAAGTACATTTTGTTTTAAGCCTGTTTCTTTGCTAGCCAAAATTAGCATCCCTGTTGATATCACAGTTCAGGTGAAGATGCACCTTGCTAACCAAGCTAGCCAGCTAGTGCTAGCGTTAGCTGATAATTAGCGATTGCTATGCTAACGGTACCTGGCCCCGCTGGGCTGATAACCTGTGTCAACCTGGGTTAGCCCGTGGAGGTGTTCAGTCAAAGCCCAATAAAAAGGTGAATTTAATCGACGTTAATCTAACGACGTTTGGTTTGTGTTTCTCCACATGTGACCCAGTTTAAGTGATCTGCGTTAGTGTAATGCGCAGCGTTAATGTTGGTTAATACATTGTCCATCAAGACGTCGTGATAGTTCAAGTTAAGTGCATTGAATTGTTATCATACTTCTAGTTGTTTACCGTTTTCCTTGCATTTACATTTCATAATATTTATACTGTATTTATTTTTGCATATTCGTATTTCTCCTCACAATCTATTATACTCACACAACAGATCCAACATGTTTGAACGTAAAGAACTTGTATGATCTAAAGGAATTGTCCTATCACAGGTTTGTCTGTATCAGGACCAGAAGTCCAGTCTAATCACCAATGATGGACCAGCACCTGCCTTTTCTTCTGCATCTGGCCTCATCAATCATCAACCACATTACATCAACACCTTGAGGTATGATCCCTGCACATGACAGATATTGTCTATACTGTGATCTTTTGCACATCCCCTAATCAATACCTTTTGCACATCTTGCCCAGCAGGAGTTTTGTCATTCTAAAACATTTTGCACTTAGTTGTATAGTGTTTTTTTTTATATGTATATTTATATTTGAGTGTTGCAGTATTAACTTTTTTTTTCTTCCTATAAATACATTAATTGGATACTACACCAAACCAAATATCTTGTAAGTGAAAACCTACCTGGCAATAAACCTCAATTTCTGAGTCTGCCTTTGTGATGTCATCACCCGTCCTCATGCTGCTATACCTGCCAAGGACCACCCATGTCATGCAGTATCCCCTTTCCTCCATAAATCTGCAAGTGTATGGAGGTTACAAGTAGAATTCAGATCCTGTTTTCACACCTGAATTTAAATTCTGTATATAAGGTTCATAGTTCATGAACAAATAGTTTATAGTTTTTATTACAGTATATGCTAAATGAGGTTTAAATGGCTGATTGATAAATGTTTTATGTTCTGAAGTCCTTAGAATGATTCAAAAACATTTCAGTCAAAAGATTATGTCTTATTTTTCCTTATGCGTTTTCATAGGAGGAATCCACCTCAGGCCAGAACCAGACCTTGCGGAAACCAGCAGGAAAGGGTAAGTCATGCGCATTACTCAACCCTATACGTGTATATAGGCTCAAATTAGGGTCAAAATAAATCTGAACTTGTAAATTGACGTTAACAAATAATTCCAATGTTTGTAGTTGTAAATCAACCTTTATAAACCTGTAAAATAAATCTGCTTGAGAAATTCAAGTTTGCGTATGTGAAACAATTGCGCTTGTGTCAAAGAGATTTTTATTTGTTGAAAGTCTGAATCAAAACTCAACAATGATCAGTGTTGAGGTTGAACAAAGACTCTGTAAAAGAAGAAATGGATTTGTCAACATCTGTGTCGTGATACAGAGAAGAAAACTGTCAAACTCTGGTCAAAAGTTCCCACAGTGACACTGAAGTGACAAGGATCAAACTTTGTACTTGTCAATGTTGCTCACTGAGTTTTACAGTTTTCTGCTCTTTATCTCTGAACACAGACGTCCACAAAAGCATTTCTTCTTTCCCTGTGTCTTTGTTTGATGTCACCACTGATCATTTGTTCAGTTTTGAATCAAATGTTTTAACAAATACAAATCTCTTTGCCACAAGCACATTTTTTTTATTTTTTCAGATGCACAAACTTGAATTTCTCCTGCAGATTTATTTTCCAGGTTTACAAAGTTTGATTTACAACAACAAATATTTGAATTATTTGTAAACATTACTTTATAAGCTCAATCATTTTGAGCCTAATCTAAGTCGTTCAGACAAGGCTTAGCTCTGCTTGCTGTGCGCAAGGCTGCAACTGGGGGCGCGAGCTAGCCGCCGATTTCGTTAGCATTAGATTTTTTTTTTTTCTCTATTGGTGAAAAACACAGGGACAAACAGAACAGAGGGCGGGGCAGATTGCAAATAAAAGACGGTGGGCTAGTTAGCATTTGCATTAGAATTGATCATCAGGATTAGCGTCTTTTCTACAATGACATTGATTACATTTATAATGACAATAATGGTGGTAATGTATGTGTGCATGTACAGTACATAGAGCTGCCCCCCCCCCCATTTTCATTATCTCTCTCTCTCTCTCTCTCTCTCTTTTTATTTATTTATTTATTTATTTATTTTTTCCACCTCCAGGTGACAAAGAAGCTGCTGCTGTGCTTCTGAAACAGTTGCCTGGGTTACCAATGTTGGTGGTGTGGGCTTTCCAGGAAGGCGGGCCGGATTGATGATGCCACATATTCAAGGTGGACCCCCCGGAGGTTCCTGTTGTCTCATTGAGGCATAGCGGTCTGACTGGAGGGGAAGCACAGGATGCTCGGCCTGACTGTTGCCAAGAGTGATACAGAGGATCTCCTGGGAGGAGTGGAGGCTCCAGCTGTTGGAGGAGGACAATGGGGCAAGAGGAGACGTCCTCCTCATCCAGGATCTCCACGTCACCCTGGACGTCTTCTTTGGCTGGATTCTCTCTGCATCCAGGACATATGGAGAACAGAGGAGCCACCAGCTGCATCAGGACCCAGCAGGTGCAGCTGTACAGAGACTGGTAGACTGACAAGAGGGGCGGGGTGCAGCCTTCTGGTTTCCACCTTAACCACTTCATCCCAGGTACATGCGTGTGTCTCATAGCTTGTGATTAAGTATATTGTGTATTATCATTTCATGCAAACATAAAATTCAGTTTTGATCCAAAACCTTTTTCCTCAAGCCAGTGCCAAGTACTTCCAAGCTCCTGGCAACACCTGCCAGACAGAGCAGGAGGAAGAGCGAGGTGTCTTCCCTCCCAGAGACCAGGAGAGGCAGCCCAGGTGACAGTTCAAGGCAGCGACGAGGAAGAACACCTCCTGTCCTGGGAAGGAGAGTCTCCAGAGGTGAGATTCACTTCAGATATCACTGTTTCCTCTAATGAATATCAGATCTATATTAACACACACTGCTCTCTGATTATCTTTCAGCTGTCTTCTTGGACTGAACTCGGGCCCTGCAAACTGGGCCAGTGTCAGCCGCCTGGTGGAGCCGTTTGCAACCAGCTCTGCGTCTTCACCCGGGGGCCACGTGGTCCAGAGGGACCGTGAGGACTCGCTGGTCATTCATTCTCAAGGATTATGTGGCATCAGAGAGGCAGTGCTGGCTGGCCCCAGGTTGATGTCTCAGACCAACATCCAGCTCTTTGAATTGAATTGAGGATTCAGTGGTAAGAGTTTGTCATGAAGCTGTTGGTGTGTTGTAATCTGTTCTGTGATTTATCTTTTAATGAAAGCTGGAAATCCTAAAACAGTCTGTGTTTGTCTGTGTGTCCAGCTGCTGGCCAGACTCTCCCTTCAGCAAAGGGTCTGTCTTTTATTCTTGCAGCTCACATCATGTGCTGTGGTGCAGTGGATGGATGGGCATCGGTTGAGAAAACTAAGGTCATCACATGACTCACTGTCACAGGTTGAGGAGCCCTGGAGAGAGATCATCAGTTTCACCTGAACCTCAAGTTCTATTAGTAAGTTATATGATAAGTTTATTGCGCTACAATGACTCACTGTCGCCTCTTGAGGAACAAAGTGGTATTACGAGACGAGACGGACTGTTCAGGACATCTAGCAGCAGTTACACAGTGAACCTTTCTAAGGCAATCTGCAGTCACTTATTTCTGCCCCATTACCATTCTGTTCAAAGGAATGCATTTTATTAAGTGTTGCTGTATAGCCACATTTAAACATTTCTATAATTGTTGTTGATTAAAGCCAACATAGGAAGTCTTGTGACTTTATGTGTTGTGATTTCTATACTGTTCCATAAAAACCATCAACAAAGCAAAGCTTCATAAGAAACTTTATTTCACATTAAAACTACATTAATTTCAACAATTTACAATCAACTGGAGACGTGAACAAAAGAATGTAATGAATGGATGAATTAAATAATGTGTGCAATTTATAAACAACTGTAACTGACAAATTAAAAATAAAAGTATGCATAATAAAGAGGTGGATAAATCTTATTTAATAACAAGTATAAATTATAGTAGAAATGTAAATTAATACTTCATAGCTCAGTGAGGACAGTGCAACAGTCTGACAGGTTGACTGTCCATCCATAAGTGATGGAGGGAAGGTGCAAGAAGTCCAGGAGCCGTTATTCATCATCAGTCTTAGTGTTAGAAACGTTTTACACTGTGGTTTTACAGTTTAACATTAGCACACATGCTAACTTCAGCTACAATAACATTACAAGTTACTCCTCACATATATGATATTTGCCAAATGGATGTTAGATGTGTGTAATTAGCCTTTAAGACTAATGTAACAGTTGTGACAGCTAACTGTGTTAGCAGCATCTTCGCACGGCTCAGCCAGGAGCCTGTTGCTGTCAGGTTGCCAATGCAGGTGGGTGTACTTGGTGTCCTCGAGGACACAGGTCAGATCCACCCCTCCCTCCTCCCCAGCTCCACCCTCTCATCCAAATATGGTTTCTTCTGGCTCCAAAAAAACTAAGATGGCGACATCCATTAAGCCAAACTCGAGGTTTCCAAACAGCAGTTCACAAACCGATGGATGACGTCACAGCAGTTTGCCACTTGGTTCACACCAAAACATCAAATACTGAAATCATTACTGTGCAGTTTCATGCAGATATTCATTGTCCCCAGGGGATGAATCCACAGGTCGTCAGTGCAGCAGGTTATTATGACCCATAGTTACGTTTTTTGTTGCTAGGCGACATCTAGTGGTCGTAGTAATGATGACAAGAGCGAAGGGAAAAGTGTCAGTGACGTAGTATAAAGAGAGACAGAGTCCACGTCAGCAGAAGGTGGTGATGGATGGATGAATGTGACATCGATTCCCATGTGAAACCAGCTGTTTACGTTGTTTCTATTATCCATGAGCGTAGTTTAACCACGTTATTATTGTAACCATGACAACAAATATCATCTAATGTTAAGAAAGTACTTACGTTGACCCAAATCATGATGTTTTCCTAAACCTAACCAAGCCATGACCATTAGTAACCATGGCAACAGAGGTAGGTACACTTCTGCTGGTATGGTCTGTGACCATGACAACCAAGGTGCGGTACGCCTGCTGATGTAGGGGGCGCTGTTTCAGTAGACGGTCCTATGGGACGTATCAGAGGGTTGAAAAAAAGATCTGCCAGTTGTTCAGGTTGGAGGAGGTCAACGTTTTCACTTCTCTACTTCTACTAAATTAATTGAACATATATTAGAAGCCATTTATTTTTTAGTTTTTTTAGTGGCTCACTTGTTTACCTCTTCCTTTAGTGTCATTGTCAGGTCATATTTGACTCTGTCCAGCTCTTTGGTTTATGACCATGAATTTACAAAACTAATGACATTCCTCAGCCTCAGCTGTACGTTGTTTAGTGCTAATTAGCTAATTGCTAACACATTGAACTAAACTGGTGAACATGGGAAATATTACTTCCTAACAGAATGTTTACATTGCTATCAGTGTTAGCATGTTAGCACACTGACTAGAATTTAGCTCAAAGCACCTCTGCCTCAGTACAGTTTCAAAAAGCTGCTGTAGAGGTGAAGTAACGGGTCACATTTACTGCCGTTACGTTACTTTAACAAAGTCGTTTTGTTTGTTTGTTGTTTTTGATTTTTTGTTGTGTAATTGTAGTTTTTGGAGTATTTCTTAAAATCCAGTAACGTTTCTCGTATTTAGATATTTCTTAACTCAAGTATTTTACTCCATACCTGAGGAAAGACAAAGGTCACGTGATGAAGTCATGATGAACCGTGTGAGAAGAAGCTGCTGATTGGAGGCACCGCCCGGCGACCACGGCGAGTGTCCCAAATCAAACACACCTGCCACGTCGCGTGACCAACAGGTGCATTCTGGGTGTGGCTAACGCTAAATGTTAAAATACTGACGGTGGATCCTCCGGCTGGGACCGGAACCAGCAAAGAGTCTGGATGTAGAGTATCACGTGGAGGAGTGACGTTCAGACAGGTGCGTGGCTCTTTATGCCTTTATTGATAGCGCAGTAGAGAGAGACAGGAAGTGGGGAGGCAGAGAGAGGGGGAATGACATGCAGCAAAGGCCGTCTGATGCGGGACTCGAACCGGGGCCGACTGCAGCGAGGACTGCGGCCTCTACACATGGGGCGCCTGCTCAGACCACTATGCTACATGACGCCCGTGCGTGCAACAACCACTGCGTTGCCTAGCAACGTAGCGTTTTGTCTATTTGTTAGCTGCTGCGGAGTTTGTTGTTTCTGTTAATTCTATGAGAAGCAGCAGCTGTTTGATTTATGAAGCTTCATGTTGCTTCAGTGTCTGACACCTGCCCAGGTGTTCAGGTGTTTCTGTTGTTTAGTCTCATCAAGGCTGACAGGACGTCCTCTGTGTGACATAATACAGCTGCGCACACACTCCAACATGATCACACTGTTAATAATGATAATAATAATACATTTTATTTATAAAATAAAGTGTCAAAGACAACTTACTGCACAGTGAAAGATAAAATGCAAGTACAAGGCATAAAATACCAAATGAATTAGAATAAATGGAATCGCATGAAAATAAATGAGGCGCTGGAGTTAAACAGAGTTTCACAGTTGAATCACAACTCTTTACAACAATTAATAATATTAAAATTGCAGAACAGTTTATTAGGCTGCATCAGTTTAGCAGGTGTTCCTAATAAACTGCCAAATGAGTGTGTCAGTGTTATTGTCAGTTGTTTGCACAGGCGGCAAACATTAAGTCTGAGTTAAGTTTTCCTTAAAATAAAAACAGCTGCACAAAACACCTTTAAGTCTCATCCTTAAGGTTTCCTTAAAATGTTTATGCTTAAAAGTTTTTAAGGTTTTCTCCTTATCTTGGTTTACTTAAGAAATCACTTAGTTAAACCGTTGCACTAAAGACTGGAGTGACCAAAGGAAGGAAAAAAACTAAAGGCCCCTCTGACTCTGTCTTTGCATGTCTGAGTTTCTGTAGTTAAATGAAGTAAATTAAAACTTCCCAGGAAGATGATGATGATGATGATGTCCCACGACCTGGAGACTCCCTTAACGACGCAGTGGAATTTTACGGCTGTAAAATCTCTGTCACTGCTGCAAATGCTTTAACTTCACTAACGAAACCTTTTAAGAGATTCTGTGCAACATCCTTAAGTAACTCCATCATCTAAGGAGAAATTAAAGCTTAAGTGCCACACGGCCAAAGATGTTCTTTAATTTAATAGATTTATCTTGTTATTGTTATCACCGTGTTTTTTACTTTCTACTTGTATCTGAGAACATTTCTACACAAGTCATTTTACTTTTACTTGAATAAAATCTCTTTTAAGTAACAGTACTTGTACTTGAGTACAATCTTCCAATACTCTTTCCTATGGAAGGGCAATGCATTCACTTGAAAAAGGTTTTTTTCTCAAGTGAATGCATTGCCCTTCTGGACTTTCCGCCCCTGCAGAACACAAGCAGAGTTAGTCTGATGCCCCAGGGTGAATAATGGGAACACATTTCTTCATAAAAAATACTCTATACCTTTATATCACAGCTGTTTTCTGCACCAGCCTTCCACCGCGTGAACATGGCGAGGCTTCAAACCACAAACTGAAACAGATTTAGAATGAAACCCAGAGGGGCCTGGTGTTGTCACTGACCACAGCCACAATCTCAACACTTGTCACCAGATACCAGATGTATCCCTCTTACAACCAGACAGTTTCACTTCAGACGACCACGTCTGGAGTTATCAGGCGAACAAAAGAAAGGAAATTTAACTTGTCACAACAACTAAACCAGCGACTCAGAATGGCTTCTTGTTTATTGCCCCTGTCTGTTCCCTCCATGAAAACATGCAGCAATGTTGGAAAATGCTCCAAACAGTTGAAGAGAAACTTGAGCGTAGGAAACCAGCTCTCAGGAGGAGACACTTTTGGCGTTTGCCACACAGAATGACTCATCCACCCATTTTACTTTTTTTTTTTCCCGCTGCTCAGTCGAGCAGAAAGACTTTTTTTTTTTTTTTTTCACCATTTGCTCATAAAAGTGCCTTTTAGGTGTAATAAGAGGTTTGTGCTCCTCGCCACAGTTTCCCTTTCAGTGACGTTCTCATGCTGGATAAAAATGTCTGCTCATGCTGAAGATTGAATTTTACAGCTAACTGCCTCAGCTGGTTTGTGTGAGTCTCAGACTGATTCCTGTGGACGTTTAAGGACGCCACAGATGTTGAGTTTGCACATATTTCCACAGACGCCTCTAATTGTTGATATCCTTTCCTCTGACCACCAGATCCGCTGCTCGACCGTTGTTGATGAATGAAGTTTCTTCTAAACCGGTCATGACAACCTGCAAAAAGAATCATTGAAGTTTCCTTCCACCGTCCGCAGTGACCTGAGCTTTCTAGAAGACAACAGTCTGTGATGCTGCTGCTGAGGATTGTCTTGGTTTTGCACCTGTTGAAGCCTTTAGTCACGACGTCAAGAACATTTTCATAAAACTGATCCGGGAGTTTCATTCAAAGTTAAATATTGACTTTGAGGAGGAAGTCAGATCTAAATCTAATCTGACCTGATCTACTTTGGTGGAAGTTACTTTGAGGCAATGATAAAAACAGGTGTGGGTGAAATGGAAGTTGAAGGATTATGTTTTTGTCATGTCGGTGTTAATGCAGTATCCACAATGACAGAGTGTCAGCTGCTACATTCATTAGCATTAGCCGCCTCTGTCCTGGTGGACGTGCAGAGATGAAGATGAAGCCTCGTGTGGGCAGGAGGGTGATTACAGTCAACGTACAGATGACGCACGAATAAAAATCACAACCTTTTTTTTTAACTTACTACATTATTTGCCATTTTTATTATGTTCCAGCGACAGTCAGAGCGGCAGCCATTTTGTTCTCAGGTTGTACGTCCGTCTCATTCTCATAGACGCGATATCTCAGTAACTCCTTGAGGGAACTTCTTCAAATTTTTCACAAAAATTCACTTAAGGACTCAAGGATGAACTGATTAGATTTTGGTGGTCAAAGGTCAAGGTCAAGGTCACAGTGACCTCACAAAACACGATTTTGACCTTGTGAATGTGAATCCTCGCGAACTCTCAAGGGAACTCCTGAAGGGAAACCCTTCAAATTTGGCACAAACATCCACTGGAGCCCAAGGATGAACTTATTAGACTTTGGTAGTCAAAGGTCAAACATCAAGGTGACCTCACAGAACACTTTTTAGCCATTACTCAAGACTTCACACAGTAACTGTGACAAAATTTCACACAAATGTTTAATATGAATATTTTCTATGACTCTGGATAAACAGGGATGAAACCTGGAACTAGTCTGAGTGGAGGAAGGATACGACGACGAGGAGGTAACTGTAGTTTTAATTCAAAACAAAACATAACATTGACTGTGTTGCTTTGTCTGAAGAAGATGTGCTGAAACGTTGATCTACAGAATCTAAAAGAGAGAGAACGCAGTGGAGTTACATTTGTGCTGCGTCCCCTTTTTTCTCCTGCAGTTATTTCTCCATTTGAAGACAGTTTCCTGGTGTTGTCGGCTAATGAGGAGCAGCAGCAGAATGGAGCGTTTGTTTTTGTTTCTCTGAGAATAATCTGCCTCAGTGAGGAGGAGGAGGAGGAGCAGGTTCAGTTCAGGTCCTCTGAAGGACACGGTCCTCTGCCCCTGAACTGGAATGCAATTAATAAATAGTGATTTATGGGCCTTCGCAGTCGTTTGCTTGCCATTGTGCAACATGTAGTCTGCAGCTCTTATTATAGGAAAACCAAATGTGTATAAAGGCACGTGCTTTGAATTTGCTCTGAATCCTTTATTGTGGCTGCTGCTGCTTGTCTGTTAAAATAGCTTCTCTCTGACAGGAACCTCCTCAAAAGCCCAAATCAAATCTGCTGAGGGTCATGGTGGTTATTGAGTGTTCTACTGAGAAACTCTGGAAACTTGGGTTATTTCAGAGGTCTAATTGTCTTTAGGTAAATGTCTCAGGCTTTGATGTTTGCATGAAAGGAGAAGCAACAAATGGGATAAAACAGCCGGATACCGAGCGAGAGCGCGGGAGCAGCTGCTCTGGATACAGGAGGTAGATTAGAAATTTTACAAGATCTTCAGATGTGGTGACAGCGTGGTTTTGAATCCTCTCTCCTCCTCTGCAGCAGTGTTTGTCATTTCTGACCACATTCAGACTCCAGCCCAGCCTTCACTGTGAAGGCAAACAGGCTGAAGCAAGGCCTCGTCATTATCCAAGCTCCTCTCTGGTTGTTTCAGCATCAGTGTAAATAATGTCAAACACATTTCTCCAATAAATCAACTGCTCATGAGACAGAAGAAGAGCGGCTGATTAAAAGAGGCACAGCCATGATATAAACAAAAGATTCTTTCTTATGACAGTAAAAGGTCAATCAGTGCAAATTGATAATTATATCATTATGATTTTCATTGTTTAGTCACATATTGCCTCCAGAAGTGATTCACTGTTCTGACTGTCCAGTGGTTAAACCCTTAATTCTGCTTTTAATTTCAACTCTGCTTCTTCTTTCATCAGTGACATTTAATTTAAAACAATAACTTTATTAAATAATCACTGTTCATACTCATACTGTTTTTCTACAAAGTGCAAAGTGGCTGCTAACTTAAGATCACATAAGCACAAAGTCAAACCAGGACGCACCGACTCTTGGGTCTCATGAGAGGAAGCTGTTTTAAGAAAAATCTTCAGTTGTTTTTGTAAAACCTCAGAAACATATCTTAAAGATTTACAGACATTCAATTTTCATCATTTATTTAAGAAAATTCCCTGGTTGTCTTCTGATCATCATCCCCCTCACCAGGAAGTCGGAAGCGTCACCTGACATCACAGGATGCTGAACCTTTGTCTTCATGTGTCTACTCACTTCCTCCATACATTTGACATCAAAATACAACCTGTAAACTTTGCACAGTTAAAGTTTGAGGAGCTGTGGTGTTTGTCTCCATCTGGAGGAGAACAGGGAAACTTGCAGGATGACGTCAATAGAAACAAATCCACCCGTTCAGCTGAAACATGCTGGAGTCAAATGTTGTGCATAATCATAATGTCGACACAGCACACAGCACCATTCCTGTACAAATATTCAGGTTTGTTACAACATATTAATGAGCAACAACAGCTTGTGAGTCAGGGTAATAATTTGTATTTATTATTTACGTAAATACTACACTCCATTACATAATACTACATTGTTATTGAAAATAACATTTTTGACTAATATCGTCTGAAACGCCTTTAGTATTTTAAGGCGGAACTGTTGCGTTGGGCTTTGAGGGGAAGGGTTTTCAGGTCGGACCCGGTTGTTGCTTACATTTTTCAGGAAGGAAACTGCTCCGGTGAGTGTTTTCTTCATTACACTGAGCTCTATGATGCTGTAGTTTGTCCTTAACAATAGATGAGCACAAGTTTTACCACAAAATACTTTTTGTCATGTTCTACTGTCAGACAGGAAAAAGCGACCCGCGAAAATATGGTGGTTTAAAGGCCGGTGCAGCTAACGTTAGCCGCGCAGTGCTAACATCATTCAACAACATTTACCGTTGACAGCGAGTTAGCAAGGCGGCTAAAGACGGCAGCACGTCAACTCCCTCACCGCTGACAGGCCGGGTGTCTGTCATACAGCTGTATTGTTCTTCCTTCACAGCCGTTGTTAGCATAAAGTCTTGAGAATAAAAGCTAGTGTTAACACTAGGTTAGCTTGGAGTAAGCTAGTGCTAAGCTAAACAGCCTATTATTACGTCATTTCGCATCTATCTATCCATCTATTAGTGGCACAGCTGCCCCGCAGCACATGATCCAACGGCCCCGAAGAAAACAACAGGATTCAAAGGCGTTTAAAGAAGATTAATGTCTAGTTGAGTTACAGTCTTCAATTCGTTTCGATTCAATTAATTACCTTTATTGTCATTGCTCAGTGTACAAGGAAATGAACCGTCTCCTGTGATACATACAGTAACATAACTACAGACAAGTAGACACATTACAGTCTGTATGAATAAACATAAAACAAACAGTTAATAGTATAAAAACAGAATGAATACATGTGCTCAGTTGTATTGCACAGATATTGCACGTGTACAGGATGAGACAGGTTAGGGTTATGATTACAATAATAATAATAAGCTTTATTCATACAGCACCTTTCAAAACACAGTTACAAAGTGCTTTACAAGACAAGATCAAGGTGAGGAAGAACAATAACAAATGAATGAAAACAGTTAAAAGGTTTTACAACATGGGGGGATCTAAAATAATTAAATTAATTGGTGAAACAGGATAACGACTTATTATAATAATAGATTTAAAACATTAAATACTTATTATAGCCTGATTATTCAGCAGTTTAGTTCCTCTGATGGCACTTGGATAAAAACTTGCAGCAGAGTGAAGAGGTGGTGACCTGGGGGAGATGAGTTCATGTTGGTGATGTTTGTGACGGCGGGCGGTGATTTCACGTCGACACACCCAGGCTGAAGGTCCTAGGTTCAGGTCTGGAGGCTGAGAACAAACCATCTGTTTAGATCCCAGACCTCACCACAGAACCCTCCTCAGTATCTCAATCACATTTTCATGATCACTTGTTTAACTTCATTCAAGAGACCAAGAGACAATCTACAATCTTCTTCTCGCTTTGAAGAGGAACCGGATGTTTTGTAGAACAGCTTACATCATTGTAGCTCTCCCTTCATTATCTATTATTACAGAATTTTTACTTAATTGAGATTATGTACCTTGATTTTGGAAATATTTAGTTTACTTCGGTACATTCCTATTTTGTTTGATCCCATGAATAGTTTTCTTAAAATGAAAATCCAAACAGTTTAATATATTATATATAGATTGCACAACATCAAATTACACGTACCATAATTAAGGTTTTTATTCCTTTCATGTGCCTTTATAACTGGTACCAACCTGGAGTATTGAATAATGAAGACTGTCAGTTATTTCCTCATTTAAATAGGAAACTTTTTTTAGCTTCAGACTTTATTTCATTTAGGTAAAGTCCTTTGTTTCACACTGATGCACTGAGAAAGGAGAAGGGGTTAAAATCAGTTTATATTCTCCAAACCAAGTTTGGAAAAAGCTTAGTCTTGGTATCTGGTAACTGGTCTTCTGCTGAGACTTCTCAGATGGTTGAACGCTCTACTTGAGTCATGGATTAAATCTAGATTTAAAAAACAGAAGCTCGTCCTCTAATGTTTTCTCTCTCTTCACTAGCAGGCGGAGGGATGAGTCTCTCCCCTGTGATTGGCACAGAAGTGCCAGAGACAGCTAACGGGGTTGTGATACCCGTTGCGTCGGAGAACGGCCCTCATGTTTCAGTCTCTGTGAAATGTGGCGGGAGCAGAGCGTCCTGTCCTGGGGAGGGATCAGAGGACGGCTCCTTCAGATACACAGAGAACCACGTGGATGTGGAAAACAGAGTTTACGACTGCGACGGTCGCCTGGATACAGAGATGGCCATTAACGAGAGAACGTCTAACTTATCACTGCACAACCCCTGGATAACGGACCCCTCCCGCCCCGGCACCACATGCACAGGAATCTCAGAATCAGGATCCATCAACAGAAACATTCCTGAGGCCTCTAACGCTGTCGAGCCTCCTGGTGCAGCTCTGCCGTGGGACCCAGCACACACCAAAGACTCATCTCAGCGAGCAGGCCCTGTCACCGCAGACGGACAGCAGACAGAGGCGGAGACTGTGGACGGAGGCAGTGACAGCCGAGAGGAGGAAGAGGAGGAGGAGGAGGAGGAGGAGGATGGAGAGAAGGAGAAACAGGATGAGGAGGATGCTGAGAAGACTGAAAACAAGTGGAGGAGTCAGTACGGAGGAGGGAGGACGCAGAGGGAGGTGAGTGAACTGAAGGACTATTTTTCTGACATGAAATCTTTAATATTTATATATATATATATATATACAATATATATATATATATTATATATGTGTACCAGGGAGAGTGGAGGGCATAAGAGGGAGTGACAGTCAACAGATATAATGAGCATCATCTGAACCACAGCGGCAGCTCTCAGCCTCCAGCTCATGACCCATTTAAAAATCTCTAAAATGTTGATCCCACATCCGACGCCGTAACAGAACAGAGGACAAATACTTCGTTCTCAGAGAACCTTTTATTTTAACGATAACGATCAAATATTAAATCAAATCAAATGAACATGAGAATTTCAGTTTTTCTTTTTTCCTTGACATTGGAGAGATCACTTTAATTCTTCCTGTTGCTAACCAGCTCTCCATTTTGACTGAGACAGAAAACAAGTACACGATGTGGTCCGCCCGGCAACAACATAAAAGTTCCTATCATTGGCTGATCACAGGACTTAATAGGAAAACAAAATAATGAAAAGAGTTTGTAAAACATTTTCAATGTTTTTAAAGATCATCACATTTAAAACATTTAAAACCCTTAAAAATATTTATTTTTAATAATGACATCTCTTCACCAAAACTGTTCTGTTTTGCAAATGATTTGTCGGCCCACTTGTCATACCCTCGCGGCCCAGCAGTGGGCCTCGACCCACAGGTTGGGAACCACTGAACTACAGCATGTTGAAAGACTTTGTGTGACAGACAGGCAGGAAGCTGTCCATCAGAGAGGAGCGTGGGTAATAAACAGTGCTGTGTTTCATGATGTTTTGTCACGTGATGTTTTTAACTTCTTCTTTTCCACTTCCTCTTGTTCTCTCCGTTTTTCACTCACCTCCACTTCAGTCTTCACGACACTACTCGTCCTCAGCCCCCGGTCCCAGCACCTCCTCCTCTTCCTCTTCCCCTCCTCCTCATCTTCCCTCAGATGACGCCCCCTGCCCTCCCCACGTCATGGCCCAGGTCTGGGTTCGCAACGTGCGAGGGATGCAGGACAGCAAGAGCCTGGATGAAATCAGCCAAGCGTGCGGAGGTAGATGTCTGTCCTCTCCTGACGACTGTGAAACTTTATTCAGTAAAACAAGGAAGTTAAAGAAAAGCAGTGGAAGTTGAATTTCATATTTTAAACGAATCAATGATAATTGGCCGTATTATTCAGCTGATGTTGGGATATTCTCCGCAGGCGGTTCGGGCGCCCGGGGAGGGGGCAGGAGTGGGCAGTCAGAGGGCCGACGGGCCACAATCTCCTCGGCTCTGGAGCTGGAGGGGACGGTCAGCCATGAGGGAGACCTGACTAACTTCATCACCAAAAACCTGGAGCAGAAGATCAAGATGAGCTCCAAGCCGAGTCTGGACTGCAGCGACTGTGAGTAAACGTCACAGCATTTTACTTTAACATGTGAAGTCACTTCTTTCATCACTGTAATTCAGACCCCAGTTACTACAAGTTTCATTTTTAATAGTTTAAAAACATAAATTTAACCTAAACTTTTAAATGGAGACGATTCACAGGAAGTGGGCTTGTAATACAGTCTGTACGGATGTTGAGCTGCTTTCATGACGGCTTCATATTTTTTATATTTGAGGGTCAGAGACTCTGACAGATGAACGGTTTGTATTTTCCTTTTCCTCTCAGCAGGTTAACGGTGTATTTACAGTCAGTGCTGGTGGAACTGCAGAGCGTCTGACTGTCACAGCCCGTTTCTCTGCATCATCACTCATCATTTATGCATAGCTCTGGTCATGTCCCGACCATTAGAAGTAATAGAGAATCAATGCACCATATTAAGCAAATGAATTGCTGTGTGTGTTGGTTTATGATGAAGTGATGGAGGCCGACGTGAATCATCTGCAGCGGTTTGTCGAGTTCGCTGATCAGAGCAAAATTCACTTCAAATAGTTTTTCATCAGATTTTCCTCATTTTGTTTTCATCCATCTCTAACACTGTTTCACGTGTGTGTGTGTGTGTGTGTGTGTGTGTGTGTGTGTGTGTGTGTGTGTGTGTGTGTGTGTCTGTTCTCTCCATTTTTTTTTTAAATATCTTTATTTTAAACTCAGGCTGTTGCAGTAAATAATAGAATAGAGGAACACAGGTAGGAATGATATGCTGCTAATATAATGCAACAAATAATTTCAACACTAGTAGTAATAAGAGCGACAGTGAGGTTCAGTAAAAAAAAAGTTTAAAATGATCATATTAAAGGATAGAATAAGAAACAGCAGAATGAGTGGTGTCGTGATCACAGAACATAAACAGCTTCTCCAGGTTCCTGCTCAGGCGTCTGTCCCCGAGGACACCTGAGGATTCGTCTGATGTCAGGCTCATACTGTCTGTAGTTTTACTCTCGTTGATTTTAAAGTCAGCTGGTTGTCCTGTGTGGTGCGCCACAGTTTGGGAACGAGGAAAGAGTTTAGAGAAACTCCCCTTCAAACAAGAAAACCACAGGTTTGCTCACAGAAACCATTCGACTCATTTAGAGTCATTTTTTAACCAAAGAATTCAAACACTACGACGGCTCCTGACACTTTTCCATGCAGGTTAAATTAGCTGCAGATGGTGTTTTAAAGAGGCTGCAGAGACTCAACCCCAGAAATTAAAACAGATATTTTTTTCACACACGTGCAGCACTGTCATAAATGAAATCCTCTCTGTGGGTTCAGCAGCTGGCCCGAGTCCGGCCCGTCCATTAGCAGCCGTCTGTCTTGTCACATTTTCCAGGAGAGAGACAACGAGCCGCTGCCCTTCATTCAGAGAGGAATCCCTCTGGATTAGAGAGTCAGCTCAACCAGCCACTCGATTTAAACGCAGGACAGTAGTCGCTGCCCTCTGCTGCAGCTCGTTCCCTCTACCTGCTGATTCAGTTACGATGGATGAGTCACAGACTTTGTTTAGACTGGAGGGACTCATTACTGAGGTCCTGCCGCAGCCTGAAAGAATCTGTCTCAGAGATGGAAACTAGTTCCTGAGCTCGGCCGGCCGCCGCGTTCTGTTCATTCCAACATCTAACGACTCCAGGCGCAAACGATCTGGTGGTTAAGAGCCATGATTTATTTAAATTAGTCTTTTTATAAGAGCAGCTGTTTCTTCAGATGGGAGCAGTTCCTCCGCTGTGGATAGTGTGTGTGTGTGTGTGTGTGTGTGTGTGTGTGTGTGTGTGTGTGTGTGTGTGTGTGTGTGTGTGTGTGTGTCTGTGAGTGTCTGTGTGTGTGGGTCCCCTGTGTGTGTGTCTGTGTGTGCCTGTGTGTGTGTGTGTGTGTGTGTGTGTGTGTGTGTGTTAGGCTGACAGTTGTTTGTCTTTGAGCAGAAATGAAAACACAGATGATTTTCTGTTTCTCTCTGTTTTAATCTTCAGAGATGAAACATCTTGTGTTGGTTTTGTTATTCAAACAAAATAAGATCTTGTGACGAGAATGTTTCACTGTTTTGATTCGTAGATTTCACTATTAATACATGAACCAAAAGAATAATCAATGTAAGTATCAGTTGTATATTGTCCGTCTAATTTCCTGCTGGTTTCTCACCAGCCGACTGTTCGGGTCCCATCTACCGGAGTCGGGGGTTGTCCCGGAGACCGGCAGACATCCCGCCGATCGATCCCGCCGTCCTGGTGGACCTTCAGAGACACACACAGGAAGTGGCGCAGAGTGTGGAGATGATGATGCGGAGCCTCAACGGAACCATCCAGAACGTGAGTCTACAAGTGACCCGGGTCGTGGTTCAGACTGTGCTTAGCTTCATCTCTGTGTGTTTAGATGATGTAAATGTGTGTATGTTATATGTTGTTACATACATACTGTACATACATATATATTTCTCACCCACACGTCTGTTGTAATTGTTTCTGTCTGATCCAGATGACGGCTCTGAGTGTCGGCTACATCCAGACCTACAGAGACTCGGTCGACAGCCTGGGAGAGTCTGTGGACATGAGTATAAAGGTGTGTGTGTGTGTGCGTGTGTGTGTGTGTGTGTGTGTGTGTGTGTGTGTGTGTGTGTGTGTGTCACAGGTCTTGTCATGTGGGAAATAAAGAATTCTCCACACTCTCATCACTCACTTTATTGACGACACTGTCAATAATCACTTTAACTTGATTCGCTCTCGGTTCTTTATTGACGGTTCTGTCAGTGAGAACTAGTGATGGAGAACGTGCAGAACTCTTTGTTTTATTTCTGATTCGTCACTAAGACTTTGTTGTAGATCTCAGTGGTTGAAATCTTTTTCTTGATTCTGAAAACAACATAACGGAGATAAAACGACTATTGTGCCGCATCCCTCCATCCACTTCCTGGTTACGTTAGCGACGTATGAAGGAGAGCGTCATCTTGAGTCCTCGGACCGAGTTACTGAGCAGAATATGTTGAATATAGTTTATCAACATGTTGAATATATGTTTTGTTGGTGCAGTGAACTACAACATGTTTGATCTCATTTATTTTTATGTGCTATTTTTATTTACTGAATATATGTTTAGTGGTTCTCAGTAGGTTGTGGACGTACACGAGCGTTAATCTTATCGCAGCTAGGGAACGACGTTTAATATCCACCGTGTCTGCGTCTTCTAACGTAACACCATGCGTCTCCCTCTTCCTGTTTCTCTGAGCGTTAGCACAGCGAAGAGGTTCAGGGCAGCGAGGAGAGAATAGTTCATGGATCACGGATTCTGACGGATTAAAAAACGCAAAGCAAATGTCAGAGTCGGCACATACACCTGGGAGGCCGTTAATATTTAATAAACCCGAGTGACCCCAGCTAAAGTCTATGAGTGAGGAAACCCTGGATCCTTGTCATGTTTTCATAATCTTGTCTGTATTAAAGCAGCAGCTGTTTCTCTGCCTCCCTCAGGGCATGTACACGCTGATGGCTCGCTGCGAGGAGCTGGATCGTTCCATGCAGCCCATACACACCCTGGCCGCGCAGATCCGCGACATCAAACGCACCCTGGACGCTCTGGAGGCGATCTGCAAGTAACCCTCAGCATGTCTGGTAGAAAAACACACCCCAGCTGCAGACATCCAACATCAAGCACATTGTGAACGAGGCCGTCTGCAAGTGGCTCCACCCCTCCGCAGGTACCACACACACACCGCAGCGAAGATTAAGTGCACCTCTCCGGGAGTCCTGGAAACGTTGCTACTAGGCATGCTGGATGATTGGCGCTCATAGTCCCTCGCTTGTTCATTGTCTGAAGGTGACCATGTTTGTGTTGTGACCAAACGAACTGCGCTTGATTGGCTCTCGAGTCTGAGCTTTTCCTCCTCCCTTTTCTTTTAAAAGCCACGTCTCTTATCACATGTGTCAGATCAAACCTTTTCTGGAGACGCTTGATCGAGTGCTCTGAACACACACACACACACACACACACACACACACACACACACAGGAGGGATCGTGTGTTGTTATCCGTCCAGCCCGCTTGGTTCAGATTGCACTAACCCGCCCTCCCCACACGGGGGCGATGTTTCCCGCTTCTCTCTGTCTCACGTGGAGAGACCAGAACTAACTGCTCAGAAGACAGAGACTTTTGCACAGGAACAGAAAGTCTATTTTTTAATCTTATGCAACGAAGATCAGATTCTTTCACTGTCGGCTGAATGAAGGGAGGAGGAGTGTCACGTCTGTCTGTCTGTCTGTCTGTCTGTCTGTCTGTCTGTCTGTCTGTCTGTCTGTCTGTCTGTCTGTCATGTTTATTTATTCAGTTTTCTCAGCTTGCGTGCGTTTTCAAAAACAATGCTTCTCTGTCATTGGGAGCTGATTCTTCCACTGGAGCGTTTAAGCGTAAATTAAAGCTACAGAAGAACATCTGACACAGACGAGGAAAGTGATTTATTTATTTATTTTTATTTATTTTTTTAGGTCAAATCGACGCACGCAGCCAGATTTAAAATTGGAGGCAGCAAAGTGATTTCAAAGTACAGATACCAGTTCTTTAAAATGAACAGACAGAGAGAATCTGAGTGACAACTATCTGAAAGGGACAGCTGTGGTTGTGTTCATGTTCAGTCGGTGTGTTTCCTGCAGTAGAGTCAGCTCAGAGCAGCAGGAGGACCAGGAGTGGTTTAGACACTTTTAAAAGACGCCCAGTGAAACAATCCAACATCTGTTTAAATGAAGCTTCATGTAGAAGATTTTACATCTTCATCTTCCCGTCAAAACAAAGTGAAGTTTATCTCTTCCTGATTCAGTCAGCTGACCTGAGGCTGCGGCGTATTACAGTGCGCTCTGTAGGTGCACTTGTGCGTAGGAATACAGTAGTTCAGTGGCTGAGAAAATGTAGTGCCAAAGGAAAGTTCTGTTTCACCAGGAAGATGAAGATGAAAATCTTCTACATGAAGCTTCATTTGAACAGATGTTGGTTTGTTTCACTGGCGTCTTTTAAAAGTGTCTAAACCAGGTGTTTTCTGCTGGCCCCGCCCACAGCAGCTCATCACTCTGCTAGTGCAGCGGTCCTCCTGCTGCTCCTCGAAACTGACTCTACTGCAGGAAACACACCGACTGAACATGAACTTGAACCACAACTGGCCCTTTAAGATAGCTGTCACTCAGATTATCTCTGTCCTTTAATTTTAAAAAACTGGCATTGAAAACTTTGAAATCACTCGGCTGCGTCTAATTTTAAATCTGGCTCCGTGCGTCGATTCCGCCTAAAAAAAAAAATCACATTTTGTGTCAGATGTTCTTCTGTAGCTTCACAGCGGCTTTAAATATTTGAAAAGCTTCAGGTACTTTAGGATTTGACTTTTAGATGTCATCAGAGGTGAAAACACCTGATATGCAAATGACAGATCGATTCAGCCAACCTGCAGATTTCTCATGAAATCTGAAGCCACTGAAAGTCGTTTGATCCCCAGGCTTTTTTCATTTCCAGCTGACAAACTGCTCAGTGTCGTTAATTGGATTGTGTTGCTTCAGTTTCGATTCAGCCAGTTTAAAGGAATAATAAATGTATTAGAAGAGCTCAATTTCAAAACGCATTTTTAATCCATTAAATTCTTCTTGGCACTTTGCTAGTGACTTTACATTAGCTGCTAATCTTCAGCCGTTTATGGATGAGCTTGAGGTTCTGGCTGCGACTGCAGCTTTGACTCCTGTGAAATGGTGGATACCTGAATTTGGCACCAAACTCTGTATTTCCTCTGCATTGACTACGTGTGTATTTGAATGTTGGGAAATCTGTAAATTAAACTCAGATCTCTTGAAGTTTGCTTCTGAAATTACACAACAACAGTGGAGTTGGTTTTGTTTACGTCACAATGGAAACGATTGAAGTTAAATGTGGACGGAGTCGA
This sequence comes from Seriola dumerili, assembly GCF_002260705.1. Lineage (NCBI taxonomy): Eukaryota > Metazoa > Chordata > Actinopteri > Carangiformes > Carangidae > Seriola > Seriola dumerili. The sequence goes on along the minus strand of NW_019174538.1, from coordinate 693,969 downwards.
GACGAAGCCTGTGGACGTCAACTAACGTGGACGTTGATTATTTATTAGTTTCAAAGACACTGAACGACTGGAAGATTATACTGGATGTGATGAAGAGACTGTGCTACCTCCGTCACTGCACGGGTGGGTCGCCTTGTACTAGATGTTCATCCGTGTGCCTGCTGACGGCAGGCAGTATGTGGTTTGGCTTGAGTAGTGTCAGTGGTGTTGTCATATCTTTCTTCAGACCTGATTTCATCTGCAGAACGTTATCAGAGCAAAGTCACGTGTTTTAATCTTGATTCTTAAATCTGCTATAAAATGCATCTTTTTCAAAGCGTCACCTTTGGTTGAACCTGCAGCAGCAGCGTGACTCGTCTAAAGCAGAGGTTCACAGCCCTCTCCACCTCAGGGTCCGCTGGGAAATCTCTAAAATGTTTACGTACCACAGCCGACCCCGTAACAACATGAACTGTCTGATTCTCCACTTTTTGCCACGGATGAATCATTTAGTTCCTGTCACCGGCCGATCACAGCGAGCCGCCTGAATATGAGGAAAAATATTGTTTGTAAACATTTTTTATATTTTTTAAAGATCATTTTGTTTCAAAACCAGACCAGGTTCTCAATCTGTGGCCCGGGGGCCACTGATGGGCCACGAATGTATTGCAAGTGGGCCGACAAATCATTTACAAAACAGAACAATTTTGGTGAAAAGATGTAAATAAAAAGATATATTTAATTAATTAATGTTTTGTTTTGAAACAAAATAATCTTTACAAAATATATTTATATTATGTATATAATTTTTTCTCATATTAAGGTCTATCACTGTGATAACTCTTTCATGTTGACGCCGGCCGGACCTCATCACATGCATGCTGCTCTCTGTCTGGTTGAGCACTAAATGATTCCTCCAAGACAAAAACTGCAGAGTGAAGAGATGCTCTGAGAACGACGTTATTGTCCTCCATGTTGTTACTGGTCGGATGTGCGCCGCCAACATTTTAGAGATTTTCCCAGAGTGTCCCTGGGTTGGAGAAGGTTGTGAACCTCTGGTCTGAACTGTCTCTACACGCAGCTCTGCAGCTTTTAATAATGTGGTTTCCCTACAACAGGATCAGATCACGTTAATGGCAGCACATGTAACATCTGCTCTTCGTCTCCTCGTCGCTCTCTTCAACGTTTTTGGAAAAAGTTTGTGAAACTTGTTGTCAAAGAGAGAGAAGCATCATTAAAACGCTCATACTAAAGTCTATAATCCTCCTGGTTCCCCAGATGATACTGAGATTGACTCAAACATGTGTGAGGCTGTAAAGATGAAATGATCTTTTGCTAATAAAGGTGGAAACGTCCAGAGGAGGGGACGTTTGTGTCGGTGGACTGTGGAGGAGAGGAGGATCCTCGACGTGGGAGATGAGAGGAAATTCATTCTCTTGTTCATAATATATATAAACGTACGACTCAATCAGATGCACCTGTGTACATATGATCTCTTTCTGTAACTAAAAATGATTTAGATACCCTTCGTCTTGAGTGTATATTTTAATGAAAAATAACAAATAAATTTACATGAGCTGCAAAAACAAAACGTGTCAGTGTTTTTTACATCAGTCTGAGCTCTGGAGGACGAGGACTGGGAGGAAGACTTAGAAAAATATTTACATATAAACAGATTGTCTATTAAGGACTGACGTGTTTGTCCTTCGAATGAACAGATACTGCATTTATAACAACCACATTCATATTTAAAGGGACTTAATTACATGCTGGTGTGACTAACGCAGCTTCTTCACAGGAGACATTTTGACTTGTCAGAGACGGAGAAGCACAGATGTTGTCAACGTTAACGACGGGGCTGCGGTCTGCTCTGATCTCTGCAGTTCATTTTTTCTATTTAATTATTATTTACTGGCTCAATTTTCTCTATTTGTATTTTTCTTTCATGTTTTCTTATTTCTATGTTTCTCTCCCGTTTGTTTTTGTCTCTGTGGTTAGTGACGGAGGACTCATCGCTCTTGTGATAAAGTTCAGGTTGAGAGCAGTGCTGATGAATTCTCCTTCACATCTTTGACCGCAGGAAGTTTTCCGTCGAGGAGTCGTGGTCAGGGAGATCATTTAGACTTTTCGACCGCAGCCCAGGACTCTGAAACCGAAGCAGCTAAATGGAATTCAGCCATCCTTCATTTTCTTATTTACACCTGTGCTTTTCCTGCTGTGACTTTGTTGAGTGGTGCAGTTCCTGCAGAGCTCAGGCAGAGGGCGCTGGAGAGCTCCAGTGATTCCTGCTGGAGTTCAGCCGAGCGGCTGCAGTTAGTGACATTTGTCTGATGTAAAGTGATGTTTTTTTGTTTACACACATTCTGTTTGATTGAATTTGAATGAAGACATGCGGCTCTCACACTTTAAACCACAACTCAATGCACAAATTAAATCATTTTATGGGCAACATCTCTGGTAAATTAAAGGTTTGATTCATCCACATTAGAAAAGAGCAGAAGTTGCCATGACGTCAGGTGGTGCAGATAGATTTTGGTTTTTTGTCCAGATTTTGACGGATTGTTTCTGAGATGTTTCTGCTGATGTCCAGATAAAATGAGAGGAATTTTATTTGTGGTGCAAAAACAAAATTAAAAACTGTCCCAGATAATTTGGATAATCTCAAGAAATAGTCCCAGAGATGTTGACAGCAGTTTCTTTCCTTTCTTTGTTTGTTTGTTTGTTTGTTTGTTTGTGTGGTGAACCCAGCACATCTATTTATTGGACAGAGAAACTCTTCACTACACGAGGCTTTAAAATGAAGAAATAATTTCCACATAACAAACACTGACGAGTAAATGGAGAAACAAAATGTGCAAAGACAATAAAAGCTTTTGTGTATCTGTGATCGGACGACTGTCGGGCTGATGTCATGTGACAGTCAGCTGATAGCAGCACACTGACAGGTCAGTCTAAGGAGTCGTTGCTCCTTCCTGAAGGAGGTGTAAATACAGCCAGCAGAAACTGTCTCTTGGCACATCCACTGAGGTTTGGACTGAGTTTGTTCTCCTTTGTGTTTTGTGATATTCAGGTGACGTTGAGCTACAGAGCAGCACACCTGCAGCCAGCAGGGCCTCACTGTCTTGCTCAAGGGCACTTAAGAAGGGCTGTTACAGCCCAGACCTTCCAGGTGAAGGCTGGTTTGTTTCACAGTTTAAGGTTCCAGGCATCGACTTCCAGCCACCAGCAGCAGCAGGACAGTCAGGTGGGGGGCACTCAGTGGATGTGTGCCTCCGTCTGTGGGCAGCTCCAGGAGACCTGCAGTACCTGGGGAACTGCTTCCTCTAAGCTCAGGCACTGAGGCTCCTTTTGTTGCAGAAGCTACTGTGGAAGCGGTCGTAGTTCCCGCCACATCTCCAGCGTTTTCTTCTGCCGTTCCCCCGACAGATGCTCCGTCTTTGGGGGACTGCTGGTCTGCGACTTCCCCGTCTGCCGTCTTGTACCACTGACACTGGAAGTCTTTCTTCCACATCTCGGCCGGGTCTGGTTCAGCTGGTTCAGCTGGTTCAGCTGGTTTCGTGTCGGCGTCCGGCTGATCTGTGGCTTTTGCTGCTTCTGCCTGGAAACGGTGATAAAATAAAATGAACATTAACAAACTGTTCACAGAAGTCAATATCTGTATGATTAAATAATGCAACTAAAATCCAAAAGGATTTCTGCATTTACAGCCACATTCATACTTAATATTCTGTTGTACTTTTTATGAATATTACCGACAGCCCATCCAGAGATTTGCAGAAAGTGATGAGTGTTCCCAGAGAAACACAGTGTTCCTGTTTTCACTGGTACACGATCAAACTTCAGCAAATCCTCTGTCGTGTCTCAGCTGCTGCTTTTCTTTCTGCTTTCTTACTTTTTAAACACCAAAGATCCTCAGGCAGCTGGACTCCCTGCAGCTTTTTATTTTTTATATATATAAATAAAGTCACGCCTGGTTGTCTTTATCAGTCGTGACTCAAACTGAGTTGTTCTATTTCCAACTTTCCTACATAAGTTGCGAACTTGTTTGTCTTCACACGTGTGGAAACGTTTTTATGAGTCAACTGTTCATTGGAAGAAAAGTGTGAAAGTCAAAGAGGAAATCAGGTCGATTTTTCAAGAGCATCGGCTCTTTATCTCCCCAGTCTCATGTGCTTGTGTTTGTTTCATATACGTTCCTAAAACTACGGTGGCCCTGAAGCTCGACTCAAGAAAACAACCACGTGCAAACAGACAAAATACAAACAAAGTTCAGAAAACATCTTCATCAGTTTGACATTAACACACGAGCTGCAGAACCTCTCAACACAACAGGAAGTGTTTCCAGGGGACACTGAAAAGTGATGCGCGTACCATGAAGGTGTAGTTCTGACCTGTCCTGTCTCTCTCTCTCACTGTCACTATCAGAATTAAGGAACAAGTGTGTCCCAGCCTGGTCCGTCACTTTTTACTGTCCCCCTGGGAACACTTCCTGTTGTGTTGTGAGGTTCTGCAGCTCGTGTGTTAATGTCAAACTGATGAAGATGTTTTCTAAATGCTTCTGTGTTTTCTTGAGTTGCAGCGTGTTGAGCTTCAGGGCCACCCTGGAAAACGGCTTTTTTCAATTTATATTAATGAGTAAATTAAATTTTAAAGCGCCACAAACTGCAGCCACCAAACACCTGAATCAACACAAACTGAACATGATGTAGCTGCTTCTGCAGAAACTGAGTGTCAGTTGGACGTGTTTCATCGTCGGACTCTGAAGGCCTCCATATGCGCTGCAGTGCGTCATGGGTAATGACACAGCTGCTGTGATGACGCTGTCAGTGAGCGAGGATGGAGCGAGTCAGCTCTCCATTTGAACGAGCGTGAACAGCAGCAGTGATAACTGGGCTTTAAAAACCCAGCACTAATAATCTACTTAAATTTACATTTCCTCACCTTTTCCGTCACCTTCTCCACCACGTCCACCGGGGGCGGGAGGTGGAGATAGGCGGAGCTTTCCGGGTTCTGACGGACGCATCGGCCCTTTCCCTGGCACAGAGATGCTGAGCAGAGTCGAGTCGCCGTGGTTACGTTGATGGAGTAGGGTCCCAGGACCTTGCGGACAAACTCTGCCAGGTCCTGACACTCTCTCTGGGAAAGGAACAGGAAGCAGGAACAGTGGTGTGTGTGTGTGTGTGTGTGTGTGTGTGTGTGTGTGTGTGTGTGTGTGTGTGTGTGTGTGTGTGTGTGTGTGTGTGTGTGTGTGTTGGGGGGGCAGATATGTTTCCTTTATAACATTCAGGTGTTTTCTTAAAACAGGAAGAAAACAAATGAAGTACGTTGATGGAAAAAGAGAAATACTAAAACTTTTTGTTTACAAAGTGAAATCATCATGTATAAATAACAATAAACATACAGACATATTTGTGGGTGTGAGCACTTTATACAAATGTACATGTGTGTACCTCCGTCTTAGTCTCACTTCTCTCCCAGATGACGACTCCAGCCGTTCCCATGGCAGCACTTTCTCCGATGGTGCTGACCAGGTCTGTCTGCAGAGAGGAAACACACAACAACAGAGTCACAGCTCTTTTCAACGCTTGTTTGTTACACATCCTCTGTTCTTCAGGCTCAGGGGCCGCTCGCACAAAACACCTTAAGTTTTCTACTTAAGTCTGACGCTTAAGGTTGAATTTCTCCTCAGCTGAGGGAGTTACTCAAGGTCGTTGCACAGAATCTCTTACAGGAAAAACATTAAGGCGTTTGCAGCAGTGAAAGAGATTTTACAGCTGTAAAATTCTACAGTTTCCATGGAGACAGTTTCTGGCGTTAGCGCTTGTGATAGCCGTGAACACCTGTCACTATCTCACCTGTGTCGTCTCAGAGTCGGTCAGAAGAAAAAACATGTCAGAAGAAAAGAAAGAAAGGAAACCAAAGTGTTCAGAGGAGGAAAAGAAGAAACTTCTAGAAGAAAAGCAGAAAACTCGTCCTGAAAAGTAAATCTGATCCACAAACGTCCAACAGACGCTCGGTGAACGACACGGCTCACAGCTGATCGATCGACATGAAATATTTCACCAATAATCGACTGTAAAGATCCGCAGCATCAAACCACAGAGTGATCATTAACTGCAGAGGAGCTGAAGACACAGCTGATCTGTGATCAGATCACAAACTGATACTGATCAGATCAATAGAGAGAAATCAATAAATCAGTTCCTCTGGTTGAGGCTCCATCAGGTTCCAACTCTTCATTGATCAACATCAACTCAGAGGAACCTGAAGTTCCTGTTTGACTGACTTTAAGAGATTCCTTGAGTAAAGACTAAGATAAGGAGAAAACCCTCAACACTTTAAGGAAACGTCGAGGAGAAGACTTAAGGTGTTTTTATTTGGAGGAAACCTTAAGTTGAACTTTAAGGAAACTTCTTGTGCTGAACTTTAATACGTTCAGTTTGAATTACAGTGATAATAAAGTCTCAGCTGTAATTTGAGGAGGTTCACAGGAATGTAGAAAGACAGTATTCATCACATGACGTCCTCCACCTTTTACTGCCGACCAACACCAATAATAAAACATTTACAGCCCTTAATTAATTAACTTTTCTCTTCTCTGAATCAAACTTTGAGATTAACGATCCAGAAATAATCAGAGTTATAATCAAATATAATCCTGGACTCCTCCTCTCTCCCTCCTGTTTGTGCTGCTCCTGGATCAGATACTGGACACATCAGATGTTTAATCTCACCTGTGACAGGAACGTGTTGGTTGAGGCATAGACGCTCTTGACCAATGGGAACACAGGAAGATCAAACGCCGTCCCAGGCAGAGAGGACACTCGTAGTGCTTCTCTTATTAGACTGGATAAATAAAGCCTGGCTCCAGCCGTCCCCCCCTGCAAAGAGGGACATATTGTTCACATTTAAACCAAGCTTAAACTGAACTAAACTAAATCATGTTCCACAACCTTTTCCTGCATTACAAGCTCTGGGGTCTCAGACATGTTGGTTTGCACCAACTTTGACAAAGAGAAGTTTTGTAACTTTTTCCCTCAGCGGTAAACCAGTTTTTATTTGACAGATTATTGGTTTTACGTTGGGAGTCGTCTGTCAGCTGTCATCACATGCTACAAACAAACCTGAGGGAGACAGCAGGACGTGATCCGTCCTTCATATCCATCTGAGTTTATACGGGAGACTGGGGACGGGACAAGTCTTATTCCTCCAATCAGAAACATGCTAGAGTGATGACACTCATACTGCACTTGCTCAGTTTGTTTTTTTGTCAAAGTGTCCTGAGCTTTTTATAAATGAATGAAAACTGAGTTTGAATCTTTGTTTTGTCGTGTTTTAAATGACGTTAACGCGTCTCTCTTATTCTCTGTCGTGTTATATTTATATACGTTTAGCTTTGAGGTGTCAGTGGGTATGACAGTTAGTAACGGAGAGACAAACTGAAAGTGGCGTTGACCCACCTGCAGCTTCTCCAGGGTGAGGAGGGGGTAGAGGGCGGAGCTTCGTTTCCACAGCCACAGGAGCTCGTCGTTGAGGGTCATCTCTGCAGGGGGGCACTGGCCGGTGTAATTGGCTAACGTGGTTTGGGCGGGGTCGCCGCTGTAGCAGCTGGGGTAAGGGGAGACGCCCCATAATGCTTTGGGCCGTAACCTTTTGACCTCTCGTAGTGTCTCCGTCATGACTGACTGGGCTGCTGCCTCGAAGTCCACCTGTGATGAGATCAACAGTCAACCTCTCAGTGGAATTTAAAATAATACACAGAGAACATAAACAGTTTACATGATACACATGGAGGATAACGTATGTTCTGTGATGGAGGATTTTATCTGTATCTGCTCCACCATCTCCCAGCAACATCTCCACCCATGCTTCCTCAACCCACTTGTGTTTCTCCCTTATTCCCTCTTGCCACAGCGCTTGCTGTCTTCCACCACCCGCCATTTTCATCCCATCTTTACCTGGATGTTTCTTACCTGTGACCACCTCTCCACCTCCTCTGGGGTCCAGTTAGGGAAGAAAGCCTTCAGCAGGTTCCTCGACGCCTCCAGATACATCGTCTTCTTCTCTCGGTTCCTGGACCACTGGGGGGCCCACTCTGACCACCGCAGCACCCCCAACCCCAGATACCTCGGGGCGGGTAAAGCCGCCTCCAAGTCCTGTTGTGTTTTCTGGAGGTGGTTGTCCAGGCGCGTGTACTGCGGCACCCCCCCGTTGACCGGAGTGTCCTTGTCCACAAAGTAAGGGTAGTTCCCCAGAGTGTCCTCGTAGAAGACGGCCACGCGGCCCTCACGCTCCATCCCCAGAGATCTGACGTCTGGCCGACCGGGGCAGGAAGAGTCGGGGATGCCCCAGAAGATGATAAAAGGCTGTCCGGACAGGAGGGGGGGGCGGGCCGGCTGCGGTGGACCAGCTGCACAGAGGTCGGCAAAGGCAGTGAGCAGGAGGACGAGGAGGGGCAGTACAACTGGAGGCTGGAGCGGAGGAATGGTTGATGGAAGAGTTGTGGCTGATGTTTGAGTCCTTAGATTGTAAGGTGTCAGTTTGGATTCTGGTTCTGGTTCTGGTTCTGGTTCTGGTTCTGGATCTGGGTCTGGACGCGACCGTGGCTCGGTCCACGCCATTGGAGCGACCGCCTCTCAGGCTCTCACCCCTTCAGGCCCTCACAGCCAATCATGTTCCTGTGAAACACAGTCGGTCATGTGACGCGTTAAACACAGAGATGATGTTTTACACTCACGTCTCTGCTGAAGGAAAAGTCGCAGAGTGAAGTGTTGGGGGAGGAGGACGGTCCTGAGGGACCGGGACAGTTTGTGTCGACAGACAGGTTGTTGTGTTGATTTACTGGTACTGATGATAAAACCCTGATGTTTACATTTACATTCACTCATTTACAGACGCTTTTATCCAAAGAGACTTACAGGTTCATCATAAAGCTTCAGTGCAGGGTGAGACCGTGGTGTTAGCACTAAGTAATATATCTATTTAATATTAAGATATTTAAAATATGAAATATTGATATGTTAAAATTTCACATACTGTATAATAATATCATGCTGGCAGATGTTCAGCCTGGTGGATCTTTTGTTTATCAGTTCATCTTGTACAGACTCTCTCTCCACCACCTTTCACTCGTCCATTTGCCAAAAACAGACAAAACACACAATGAACAAAGTTATAGATGAATTTGACTGACAGCATTTTTCTATAGATATTGAAATAATATTGTTGTCGTGAATTCTTTTGGCCAAAATAATCGTGTGGTAAAAATCTCATGTCGTGACAGCGACATCTCAAACCTCCACAAACCACAAGGGGTGAGGAAGAAACATTTTTTTATTTCTTGAGTAAACTGCTCCTTCACATCAGTGACTCTGACGTTTTCACATCAAGAACCATAATCAACCTCCCCCCCCCCCCCCCCCCCCCATCAGACCTTTGTGTTGACATGTTTTATTACAGGAAGTGTTTGAAACCCACGAACACAATATTCACACGTTCTGTCACTGTGTTACTTAATGAAATAAATGATTCTCCTGAGGGGACCCACTTTGAGAACCACTGCTTTACATAAACTAGACTTTATATACAATACAGCATCAGTCAGTAATTAGCTTGTTTACTAGCTTAGAAAACTCTTCAGTTTCACCACACAACACAACTGATGCAGACAAGACTGACATCAACAGCAACAACACCAGGATGAGTGTTCAGTATTCTATATTCTATATATATATATATATATATACTCATATACAGTATTCAGTATTGTAACTGCGACTGTCAGGACGAACTAAGTTTGTGCTTGTTGTTATTTGTCACTTCCCTGAGGGATGCTATGGAAAAGCTCACAGGAGGGAGGGATTAATATGTATGTATGCATACATTTTAATACAATATACCATATACATATTTGTTTGGTGGATTTTACTGTTCTTTGCAGTTTTCCTTTGTTACAAACGTTTATGACTTGAAGTAAAAATATACCAACGTCCACCATGTTCCCGTCTACGAAACATTTCCAAGGCGTTCTCACTAAGTCCGAACTCTTTAACTTCTGCTATTGTAGATTATATAATATTTTATAACAATATGAGATTGTTAAGACTGAAATTTATCATGTTTTCATCAAGAAATCTGCACATCATGCCACAGACACAACTGTTAAATCAACATGAATTGTTTCTCGTACCTGACTGTTGCTTTATATGTTGGTTTATCTACAAGAGTTGATCAGTATCTCCTGAAATCTGCTTCTATCTTATCTTTTATTTATTTCAAAGGCTTAAAATCCTTAAAATGTTCTTATTTTCTTCACAAGAATTCGTCTCTTCTGTTCTAAGTGGCTTTAGAAAAATCAGCAACAGATCATAGATTTCTCACGTGCTAGTTAATATTTTGTACACTCAGTGATGCAGGATTCAGTAGATGCAATGCTCACACAGTGGTAAAGGTGTACACCGAAGTTAAGCAGAATAAATACGTGGAAAGCACCAGTGACTCCCACTCCACATGTTCTAATACAAATCATCATTCACTGCCCTGACATCTTGTTTCATCTGTTGACAGAGACGGAAACTCATCTGTATTCTCCTCCCTGTGTCTCACACTAATCTGACACACCAGTCACTTCCTGTTACACAAATCCACAGAAGAAAACAACACGTCTGCTTGTCAGAGAAGAAAACAAAGGTATGAACGATCAAAGAATCATATGTGTTTCAAAAACACAAAACCGAGAGCAAAGCAGTGGTTATATCATTAGAAATCTTTCTGTGTACTTTTGTGTTTTTGTGCAACAAAAAAGCAGAAGAAAAGAAATGCTCCGAGTTTATCCTGATAAAGAAATCATCCAACTGACTTTCTGTGTCATTGAGATGATGTAATGAACAAATTTGCTTAAACCTCTTCAACAATGACGAACTGTCCAGTTTAAACATTAACCAACTCGTTGCTGGTTAAATTCAAAACAACATATTTCTCCTCTCTGTCCTGATTTCACCTCAGTCTTCACACGTTTTGTTTACACCATATGTCTGAAAGCTGCTGTTGCTCTCAGCAAACATGGCTTCTCTTTATCTTCTCATAATTAAAAATGATGTAACCAAACCCAGAGCTCTTTTTGAAATAGATCCAAAGACGATTTGTTTTCCTAAATAAAATATGTTTCCAGTTTGTTTAAGTAGCCAGTTCTATAACTGAGGAACACAGTGAACCTCATGTGATTCCTGTTCCATAAATGTTACCCAGGAACTCCAGTACAGGTTTCCTGCTCAGCCCTTTAGCAATAACGTGCTAAAGATTAGCACTAACTGTCTTCTTCCCAAAGTCGTCCCCTCTACGTTTTCACTAGCAGCCTCACTGTCCTCAGGATACTGAATGAAAACACTTTGGTTAACGACAGCTCCCTTCTGTAATTACAACAGTTGTTAAAAATGGCTGGAAGCTGTAAATATACTTTTACTGCAGGGAAATGTTCCTTTCTGAGTCTAGACCAGCGATTAGAGCTGTCGTCTATGGACCTGACTATTATACATCACTATCTGTAGTTTGACATCACTGAGGAGAAGCTACTGACACTTTAAAGAAACTCATAGACTTGAACAATGAGGCAGGAACTCTGTACTTTAAATACAGACAAGATGCTTTGCTATAAACAACTCTGTATCTTTACAAAATATTCAACCAAAATATATCTTTATCTAATGTATCTATATCTGTATTTGTATTTTAGCTGTTTCCCACACATTCACAGAAAGGCTGGTTGAATAATCAAGTAATAATAATAATAATAATAATAATAATAATAATAGTAATAATAATAACTTTATTTAAATAGTGCTTTTGAAAACAGTCACAAAGTGCTACGCATATAAAAACGAAGTAAACCAAGAAAGACAGAGAGAAGAGAGGCAGAGTGTCAATGAGCAAGGCGAGTATAACGGAGAATAAAAATATCTTTGCTAAAACAGTCAAATCAATAAAAAAGACAAAAGAAAATAAAACCAGAAATAAAAAACCAAAAGTAGAAACCAAAGATAAATGCATTGAAATCAAGAATTTATATGTATGTATTGTTTTGAGTAGTGTTTTAAACTGGGGCAATGACTCAGTACACACACTGTCATACTACTACTACTGTACTAGTAATACTACTACTACTATGTTTCCTTTGTAGTTTTAAAAATTAGCTTTTTATCCTAGAATAAATGGTAGTGCCAGTTTCTCTCTCACGGCATCTTGATCCTCCATCAAACTGTTTTTGCCCTAAACGAGTGAATTCAGTTTCATTTAATTTCCTTTATTTCACCCTTCTTTCATACAAGTTAAATAACTTGTTGAGCTGTTCTGACTTCATAGTTTCTTTCCTTCGTGTCTCTCTCAGTGTGAAACACTAATGTGAACACAGAGTCACATGTGTCAAACTATTCCCTTATAATTAACTTGAGGCACATTTTAATTTCCACTCAGCGCTATGAGGCTGACACACAGGTGACCACTGTGTGCGTCACTCAGCTAATTAGGATAATAATGGATACAGTGCTAATGATTGTCAGCAGCACAATCAGACCAGTTCAAAGAGCTGCAGAGAAAACGGAGGTTGAAAGTCACAGGTGTATTTATTGTACTACACTTATCTGCAGTTTTGAAATACTGTCAATTAAAATCTAAAGTTTCTATATAGTGTGAGACTACACCACATGTCAGAGGGACATTTTATTCCACTATATTCAGCTGAAAGGGTAATTTTACAAACAAAACATGCAATAAGTTCCTAAAATATGATGAAGTGTTGTACTTTAAACAAAACAACAATTAGTTCGACCACCTGCAACTTTTATTGCATCGATAATTAATCACCCAGACATCAGCAGAGGCAGAGAAACTGACTTTGAAGCTGAACGCTGCAGTTTCTTTCCTGCCTGTGTGTGTTCATGAAGCTGTAGTTGTTTAGTTAGGAGAGGATGGGAAACATACAGATGCAGTGATGAAGGTATAAGACAGATAGGTGCAGTTTGTCCTGAAGAATAAGAATAAACAATAATAAACTGAGTCGCTGCTCGGGTTCTTTTCATCAAAAAGTCTGAATGTCTTTTTCACATTGAACATTTTTGGTGAAAAGAAGGTGAAAACATCATCTTGTGTTGCATCTTGTTAAATCTGAAGAAATCACTGGACTGGAAAAGAACCTTTTGACAATTAAACAGCTTCTTCCAGGATGGGTTTAGCAGTTTAGTTGGCTGTTATTGTTTGATTTATGGTGCCAAATGAAAGAACACAGCAGAAGCAGGAGCAGGAGTAGAAGTAGCGACATGTGAGGAAGCTCCATAACAGAGAGGTAGTTGTCATTAAGAGAAATACACTGAAGGACAGAATGTATGACAGGCAGCGCTAACGGTTTAAATGGTGTGTGTCTGAGTGGCAGTAAAATCCAGGCAAACTGTGAAAATAACAACAAGCTCAGTTCCTGTTTCACACAAGAGACAATTGTGCGGTAAGTGTTGGAACTACAGAGTAACAGTACAGGAAGTGCTGTAGATTGTTGCTATGGAGATAAAGAGTTAGACTATGTACTATAGCTTCAGATCTACTTTTCAATTTATAATAATATTATAGTGATTCAACAATTATAGATTTTTATTATGCTACTTTTTCACACATCGCCCTTAAAAATGTGTTCAGCTCCAACATGTTGTATGGTGCGGGTTGAGCCCATGGTTGAGCCACATCGGGCCCATTACACTTTTAGTCATAGTCTTTAATATGTTTATTGCCCTTATTTAAATTTTTCCAGAACTTCGTGTTTTATTTAAGATAAATATTATTTCTACGCACCACTTATCTATTTTGGTAACGTTTTTCCCAAAAGTGACAAAGTAAGACCTACCGGGAAATCCTAATCTGGCCACTGAGCTTGCTTCCTGTCATGTGTGCTAACCTGCGTGAGTTACGTCAGTTTTTTTCTCAACCGTCTACCAAGAAACGGGATTTTTTTGCGGCTAATGGAGGATTCAAAATTCAAAATGTTCAGCTAACCCAAACTAAACAAGCGACGCTGAGAAGAGGCAGGACAGAAGAGAAGAGGAGGACTTTACTGCTGAACCGACGACATTAGATACGTTTCTACTCACCAGGTTTCAAGTTCATCAAATGCTAGCGATGTTGACGTTTAGCCGGAGGCTAACGTTAGCTTGGTTAGCTATACACTCAACTGAGAACTGGATGTGTACCTGAGCGGTGCTGTTAATGTCTCTGCTGAGCGCGGGGCACGGAGGATGAACTTCTAATGGGTGAGTACAGTTCTCTGTTTTTATGGCGCGGGATCCGGGAACAGTGTTGTTTACCTTTTTGGCTCATAGTCTGAACTGTAGTTGGGAAGCACAGGGGAGAACTTCGGGCATGAGGAGTAATAGCTATAGTTGTAGCACAAACAGCCAAAAATGCACATATATCGCACTGGACGTTCACAGCTACATTGCTAGCTGATCGCTAACTAGCTAACTGTCACCTCCGGTTGCTAGCATCATCCCTCTCTCTTGCCAAAACAGTACAGAAAATTATAAATTATACACAGTGACATGATTGATTAATGATTATACAATAATATGTAGATATCAACAATAATATTAAATACAATATAATGAAAGACATTTTTTTTTTTTACAGATGTAATTACACAGAAACGTACTACAGAGCTTGTTTCTCTGAGAGAAGATTTAATATATTTTGCATCTCTCTCTCTCTCTCTAAGTACTGATCTATTCCTGAAAGCAGCTGCTCTACTCCTGTAACAATATTCTGTCTTAAACTTACAGCAGATCTCACACAGAGAGGATAAATCAGTATCATTAGGGAGTTTAGTTTCCTAACACGTCTGCGCATGCGTATAATGCTGCAATATCACAACTGATCTCAGAAAGGTGGAAGCTGAATCAAGGCCAGCTTGACAAACTCACTTTTTTGGCTATCGCCAATCACCAGTCAAAGAACCCAGGATCAGGACATTCCTTGTGTTGTTTGTATTGTAACCATGACAACCTAGATCAGGAGGACTAGTGGGATCAACTATTGGATTTTCCCTTATTTTCCTGTTTAAGAGCATCTGTGCCTTTTATGTATCTCCCCTCATTTATTCATATAATACATTTTCTGTGCATTTCATCTTCTTTATGGTTTATGTTTTTAGATTAACCACAGTTGTATTTAACTCTACTGTATCATATTGTGTCCAGTTCTTCTGGAGTTAACAAAGATCTGTAGTATTTTACATTTTCCAGATTATTTTTCTTTTCTCAGAACTTGTCACATTGTGGTAAAAAATAAAAAATCCAGCAATTGCTTGTTAGCAGTGGCAACTTCTCTGAGCAGCACAGAAAGCTGCATGCTCTCTAACAAGCCATTAAATGTTCCACTACCACTGTGACTGTACTCTGGTGGTGGCATTTCTCCAACATTAAATATATCACCTGCAAATAAAACACGAGCTTTCAGAAGGAAAATGAGAAGAACTTTTTATCTATCCGCTTTCAACAGCAGTTTTATATTCATCAGTTGGGGAATAGGGTTTCACTAAAATATATTCCACTTCACTGCAGACTTTTTAAAAATTATACACTAAAACTTACACAAGTCTAGACTAGTGGAATTGAACCTGGGAGTCGTTGCTCACTGCGTTCGCGCCCAAACCATTTGACCATCAGGCTGCCTGACCTCAGTACATCTTAAGCATTGAACTGATGTTCTTATCCACAGTGACTGGATAAGAACAGTTGAATAAGCTCCCAGATCTCGAACATAATAAGCCACTAATACTAAGGAGGTCGAAGGTCACAGAATATATAGTGTCCTGCAAATATCCCTGTTTCTAAATCCATAGTGAAGAATGTGCTTTTTTTTTATTGTTTAACAGCAGAATCTGAAGCGAGGTGGTTTAGTGATGTCTTCGAGGAGAGATTTTAAGATTTAGTTTTATTGTTCCTTGAATAAAGAGAATGGAAATTAACCTCTGGCTTCAAACATTTTTAATATAGGTATAATAAATAAAAAGGTTAAATATCAAAGGTTTAAAAGAAATGAAATAACATGAAATGGTACTGGTAATGCTCTAGATTACAGCTCACACAAATTACTGTGTAAATACAGAGTATCAATAAAACAAGTACTTATTATTGTTAATATGCTGGGGATGTAAACATTAGGCTTAACCTGTGAGGAAGGGTTTACCACTATAGTGTAATTATAGGATATGTTAAAGTGTATTTTATATATTTTTTGTTCAGTTTAAGTGCAACATGTTAGTTCGACTCCTTTCTGTGATGGAGCTGTTGTGAAAGGACATGTAGGTGAAATCTGCTGGCACCCTGTTTTTACCTGCATGTGTTTCTCTGTATGTACAAAATAATTACAAAATAATCTGTATATACAAAATATTTACACAATAAATTGCGGACTGTAATCTAAAGTATGACCAAAAGCGAAAAAATTTAACGTAGATGTGTGAAGTCCTGTATGACTTCAAGTGTCCGCTGTCAAGTGTCCAGCGTCTACAACCACGATCAGACAGTGAGATATTATTATTTAAAATTCTCAAATCATCATCTGCTTTTCCAAAAGTGTCAGTAATCTGGTTTTTAACTGTTACCTTTTTTTATTCCAATAGCTGTAATCCCATCATACAGCATGTAATCCCTCACCTACTGGTAGTAGTGAATGGTAAACGTGATAACTGGCTAATCTGGTCAGACTAAGCCCCTGGTCTGTGTTTACTTCTATGTCTGGGCACAGGCTGATCCTGAGCCCAACGCCTCCACAGCTCAGAGCAAAAAAAGACACCTCAGCCTGAATGGTTACTTATTATGGATCCTCTAATGTGTCTGCCTATACATTACATATCAGTTCAGAGGGTAATAGAAAAATAACACACTCTTGATTATTAAACATGGCGATAATTAATTTATTTATAATGGCATGTCCCTCAGCCAAGGAGGAATTCATGAATTTGTAAATCCAGCATTTCTAATTCTTTTTTTATTTCATTTTCTGATGTGTTTCTCCTTTATATTCCTCTCACAGTTCATTTGTCTGCTCTTCTCCCATGAACGCCACCAAGCTGTGCCAATTACACAATGGAAATCTGTTATTTTAACCCGCTGGGACTCTGATTTGATCTTGTCATCATCAAATAGTATTAAAAAATCTAATTTTACACTTGAGGAGAAAAAGTATCCATTAAAAAAATAAATAAAAAATCACACCTGCTTATTATGTTAAATTTAGACCTTGAGATCTAGTTTATAAACCTGGCAACCAGAAGCTGTGAGCTTAGCACCACACATGCTGCTGCCTTATATGTAACTAAACATTGGCCACGGTGCAGTTCACTTAGAGAAACTCTTTTCCTACTTCAGAAAACTTCACTGTGTTGTTTTTCCCCAGAACCTCTCAGGAGTAAAATTAAGGGAAAGCTGTCATGTTATCTGTGGAGCCTTTAAATGGAGGAGCAGAGTGATGTCTCCTCTCTGTGGGTAAATGAAGCTGTAATTCTCGTGTTCTCTGACCGCGCTGTCGTTTGTGCTGCTGCTCAATGAAGCAAGAGGAAACGCCGATAGGATCCAATCAGGATGTGAAATCAGCTGAGATTAGGACGAATACATGCGTCACTCCAATCTGATGCCCAGAAAAGAACCGGTTCAGCCGAGCGACAGCAAATCACCGTTCGACCCACAGGCGACTGGTGTTTAGGAGTCATAGCACATTAGCTCAAAGAAATCAAGTTTTCACAGTCCAGAATACACTTTCCTCAATCTGTTGTTCAGCAGACATCTTTGTTTTGATATCGTTTACAGCAGCTGACAAAGTTATTGCTGTTGGTAGGATGCAGCAGACTTCCTGAGTTCAGACTTCCTGTTACCGGCTTGATACAGTTATTCTCCACTCTACCAACAGTTCTCTAAATTATATGTATATTACAGTACACTGCTGTTTAGAATACAAGCTTCACAGTATTATACTGTCAGCTATTTTGTTGCCGTTATACTGTTATTTTAGTGTTCCTACTGTAATCTCTATAAACAGTTTATAACTGTGAAATGTATGAGCACTTTTCAAAATAAAACCCCCTGAAAACTGCTTGCACACGAGTGACTCAGACCACAGATGACCTAAAGCCAATGCAGTATCAATCACATTCAGTAACTGACAAATTTAAAGTAAATAACCCCATGCTGAGTAGTGGTATGTTAGACAGATTGGATGTAGTAAAGAAGGTGATAGTTGTTTCTGCATCCTGATAGATTCCTGTTTCGTCATCCCTCTGTCTCTCTCCGTTAGAGAGATATTTTCCATTAGCTTAAAAATGATATTAAACGATATGAGAACAGCTGGGAGGATTCAGATCAGTAGTGTTCAGATGTTCACTCGTTGAAACTAAGTTTTCGCAGCAGAAAGTTTGACGGTGTCAGTTACTTGTTGAATCGCCCTCAGGTCATAATTTCCTCTTGTCTTTTCTTCCTCTCATAAAACTTGCTGTGACTCTTCGTGGCCTCCAGTGATGGAGTCCAAATTGTTTCTCTCTGACCTCTGACCTTTCCTGTACTGTCACCACCAGGAGGATGCATCTCATCCCCTCTGTCTGTCCACAGAACAAAATCAGTTTCACATCACAGTGTGTGTGGACTGAATCAAATAGATATCAGTATATTTTTATGATAATTTAGACCTGAACTGTCGTCCATGTTGTAATGCTATTATATAAAGAATACAAAACCAAACGACCACAGTATATTCAACAATATTTTTACCTGATTCAATAAAACATCTCAAACTACATCCTCAAAAATTACCAGTTGACTCAAAAACTCTTCTCAGCAAAAATTCAACATGAAAACTAAAGCTGATATTTAGTTGGAGAACTGAATTTCACTCAGGTGTTTCTTGACACTGTTTCTCCATTTCGTCAAACCTCACACTGTGTTATCCACTATAATGTTTTCTGCATATCAGCCAGGGCTGCACGATATGCAAAAAAAAAATCACATTGCGATTATTTTGGCAGATATTACGGATTTCGGTTGGAATGGTCAAAAAAAATAAAATAAAAATGATGATGATGTGATTTTTGTTGGTCTTGTACCAAACAAACATGTTCCTTTACATCTGGAGAATATGATCTGTAGCCCGGGCGTCTCTGTAGCACCACAACACTGACAACAATGCACAACAATGTTGAGACACATTTTACCTTCATCAAAACATCACAGCTCCTGTGATCACTTGGCCATATTGAGATTTCGATTATATTTCGATTAATAGTGCAGCCACATTAGCCAGCATATTCCATGCACCAGTTAATTAACCAGTTAATTTCCTGTAATTATTCAGATGTGTTGGTTGGGTTGGTCTGAGTTTCAGAATCACCCAGCTACAGAATTATGAGCTGAATAAGACGTGTTGATGTAGACGTGTTCGTCTTTGTGTTAATGATGAAATATGTTCAAAGGTTTCATCAAAATGTTGATGTGAGAATGAGGAATTTATACAGTTACAGTTTGTTTAAATAAAACGTTATCTTACTTAAAACAATTCTATTTCATATAGCATAAAAATTATGCAATGTCTTGCTCTTCAAGGCAAACTTTTAAGATCACAGACTTTCTTTTATGATTTTTAGTCGTATTGCTGTGTACAAACAGTAAAATCACACACAGTAAGTAAGTGAAGTAAGTCGATATGATTATTAAAATAGTTATTAGCCTTTGCATTTGGAAGGAAAAGTTCAAAATTAAAAATAAAATTGGTATTTTTCCTTTTACAGTTTCTGCAGCTACAGCCAAAACAATGGAGGTCAATGGGATATCATTTGTCATACTCAAATCAGTGAGTTGACATTCAACAGTTTTTATTTGAAGATACTTTATACTAAACATAAAAAAGACAGCTCATCCAGCTGTCAGTTGTAGAGGGGGAGTTTTTAGGTTTTTCATTCAGCTCTTTTGTTACAGTCGTCTTATTCAGGTCGTGGGACAATTTGTCCACGTTGGAGACGATCATTTCTGAAGCCACTGATAAAACAAAGACAATGTGTCCATGTTATTAAAATAACATGGATCCAGACTTCTGAACATTAAACTACATCATCAAACAGAATCAGTTCATTGATTCATTAATTATCAGGAATAAAACAGAACAACCACAGTATCACTGCGTTTGATTTGTGGCCATGTACTGTTCATTCCAACATCATATTCAACTGTAAATGTACTGATGGGTTTTAATTTGACATTTTATATTTTATATATTTTCTTTATATACAGTGAATATACAGTATTTGTCATGTCTTCAACTTTTTTTTTATGATTGAGTTTCTTAGTTTACCTCCATATTTTCCATCACACAAATCAAATCAATCATGACTCATGATTAAATGAAACCAAACCAAAAGCACTAAAACTGGATGAATGTTGTTCTGACTGCTGCCACTCTGAGTCAGGTTAAGTCAAACTCACCGAGGCCGGGGTTGTTCCTGTATTTACTCCTCACTGTCTGGACATGGTCCGAGTTTCTGCTCCTGACATTAAGAAGTTTTATTCCTCTGGTTTTATTCTTTACTCTCCCAGATAGAAAAGACCAGGAATCCTGCTGGATTTGCGAGGGCATGGATAAGCTGTGCATGTATAACATGCAGCGAACAGGAGCCTGACATCCGGAAGACAGAGATAGAGAAAGAGAGGGAGGGAGGGAGATGAAGAGACAGAAATAGACAAGAGAATTAAAAAGAGAGATAAAATGTGTCGAGAGGGAGAGAGGGAGAGAGAGAGACAGAGAAGACAGAAAAGGTAAAAACACGAAAAAAGAAAAAGCCAAAGAGACGTAAAGGAGACGCTGAGAGTCTGTTCAGGAGATAGAGGTGTGTGTGTGTGTGTGTGTGTGTGTGTGTGTGTGTGTGTGTGTGTGTGTGTGTGTGTGTGTGTGTGTGTGTGTGTGTGTGTGTGTGTGTGTGAGTGAGAGAGAGAGACCTCACCTTCACAGCCAGGCTAAGCTTCCTTACTGAGAGAAGGTAAGCAGGGTCAGTGTTGACCCCGCTGACTCACATGACCAACGGCACTGACCGTAATCCCATAATCCTCTGCTCTACTGCTGCCGCTCTTGGCTAAACAAACGCCCAAGCTGTGGAGGATCACACCTGTCCTCCACTTCCTCTTCCTCCTCCCACTCCCTTCTCTCCACCTCTTCATCTCACCTTCCTCTGCCTCTCAGTCACCTTCCTCCCTTCCCTCGTCTCAGATCTTTTTCAACCATCTGTAAATTTTCAATTTCTTAACTTCCCTCCTCCTCCTCTTTGCGCCCCCCAGCTCTTTTCCTCCCTCCCAAATCCCTCTCTCCCTAATCTCTTTTCTTCCACACTTGACTCTCTGTTGTTTTATGGTGACCTTTCTCTCAAGGATTCAGCCACCACAGAAAACACCAGCATCGTCTGGGCTGGTGTGACACAGCAATAAACCACAGCTCCCTCCTTCTCCTGCTCCCTTCTCTCATTGTTGTCGAGTCACTAGTATCTTTTCCCTTCCTAGTTTCCTGTTCCCCTTTTATTCTTTTCTTTCATCTCATTCTGCCATTTCTTTTACTTCTCTATCACATTTCAAAGGATTAATCGGGTTATTTGACAGTTTTGTATGGTGGTCAACGAGAGCAAAAACAAGCTGCAATGACCCAGAACTCTTTCATTAGGAGAAACCATCCAGATTCAAACACACATATAAAAATACAAAACAAATACAAGACTGGAAACAAGCTGCAGGAAGTCAAAACAAAAACATGAACAACAAACACGCTGCAAATACAGAAACGATGCAACAACAAAAACACACAAACCTCCAAAACGAATGGAACAGAAAAAACGCTGCAGATGTCGGAGCTCCAGGCCTCTAGGGGGAGCTCTAAGTGGAAATCCCATAGCCTGTATATAAGCTAACGCTAATGCTTGCTACGTTATCTGCTCCTCTTTTATAATTTTGTAAAAACGACGGCCAAATGTAAAAAAGAACACAAACCTTTTTATGTTGCCTCTTCGTTCTTTCCATGTCCTCCCTTGTTTGGTCAAAGGTCAAAGGTCTGACCTCTCGGACCAAAGCTCAAGCTTCTACTCAAGGTGTTCCACTTAAAATTCCTCCGACCTCAATTTCCAGCCATATTCGAAGAAGAAAAAAAAAATCGAACGTAAACCCAAAACGAAGTAATCCGAGGCCGTTCATCCTATTCTCACAATATTTGGTCTAAATCATCTACAGACAATGCTGCTGAAAAATTATTGAAACAATTTCATCTTATTAATCCGTTTTGAAATGATAAACGTTTAAACCTGTGTCGTTAAGATCAATTTTGCACAAACGTTCATGAATAAAAATTGGCTAATGCTATTGTAACCAAAGTCGGTGTGTGACTGCGGCCCTTAGCTCCTAGCATTGTTATAGAGTCCTGGCATGTTCTGCCTATAGGGGGAGCTACAAAGACGAAAAGTTAGTTATCTCAGTTATCTCAGATTCGGCTGCATGGATTCATACAAAACTCGGTTCATATGATCTACGGTCATTTCTCAGTCTATGAGTAAAATTTGGTAATGATTGATTAAAGTGGGTGTGAACATAAAAAACATAATAATTCACCTGTACGTTCTACAGAGCTGAGATTTGTTCACCACATCCACTGAATGATGATGAAAGTTTGCTTCAGCTGTAACCTATGGTCAGTTCAGAAGTCCACGCTATATTTTTTTAAATGTGTAAAATCAATTAACATCTATATCTCCACAAGTCTTCATTCAAATGGCTCCATAACTGAAGCAGACATTCTGTAGATGGCAGAAATCATGTGTTTCACACGGTGTTTGGATCAGACCAACCATGAGTCCTCAGTGATATTCATAATCTTGCTATAATTTTTTTTCCATGCACAACATTTTTTTCTCTTTTGCTCCGTGTTAGATTCAAGGTCTCAAAAATATCTGATGATTCTCCTGAAACCAGCAGAATGATGTGTGATTTTTCTTTACAGAACTTTCACACCAACATTTTTGACCATTTGAAGTGTTTTAAAGTGAAACTGACAATAACACCCCAGTTTTGCACGTGATGTCATTGCCTCAACTTGTGTGAAGGCAGGTGCAGCACATGGTTACCCAGTGGTTCAATCAGAAAGCCACCTTCTCTGGGGATACCAAGGTCAGGTCCTGCTTCAGTAAAAATTCAATAGCAATTCATGGTATGCTTGCGAGCGGCTTTGCCCCCGATAATTGCAGCTAGCAGCTATATTTGTTTTTGTCTTTTTTCATTTGTCCTCATACAATTCCATCCCAGTTCTTTATTTAGACTCCTTACCTTTCACATTCCACCTGTCTCTTCTAAGTTATCCGTCATATTTTTTTCCATTAGAGCTGTCACTGCACACAATAGCTAATAACCTGGTCAAAGAATCACACCTGTGCTCTCATGCTTTTTCTATAAATTCCCTTTTTTTCTCTCCCTCTTCTCGCTGCTGCTCTTTTCTTTAGGTTTTAGCTAAAGAAAATGTCACACTTTCTGTTTCTCTCTGTTTCTCTGTGTTGCTTTTTATGTATATTAAGTTAACAGCCATTATTCTGAGCGTAATATCTACTGCATCAGCTTATGTCAAACACATCTGTGTTCAGATGTTTACAACAACACATAGCAGCTCTTAATCTGCAGTCAAGGCATGTGAACTAATGTGAAAATGAAAAAAGTTGACAAGCAGTGTTTGACCAGTTAAAGCTAAAAAATCAATATCAATGAAAACGATACTGAAGTGAAGCGATCTCTCTCCTTACATCTGATCTCAGAACAGCTTCTGTCTCATAATGTGACGCCTGTTTCATTCATTATGTGATTTCCCGCCCTCTTGTGGCGGCAGCAGGGTATTGTCTCTCCAGCTGTTGTGTCTATCATTTCTGTCATTTTCGTGGGTGTCCGTTGATAAACGCTGGAGCTTGTCAAACGGAGAGGACAGAAGCCTGTTTTGGAGGTTGCACATGCGCATTGAAGATAATCGTGGGATCTTTGACTGGTGATTAGCTATAGTCAAAGTGAGCTTGTCAAGCTGGCCTTGACTCAGCTTCTACTGTTCTGAGATCAGTTTTGATATTACAGCATCATACACGTGCAGACGCGTGTGGAAACTAAACTTCTGCATTAAGTGTTAAGAGGCAGCAGGAAGTAAACAGCTAATGACGCTGAGTTATCCTCTCTGTGTGAGATCTGCTGTAAGTTAGAGACAGAATATTGTTACAGGAGTAGAGCAGCTGCTTTCAGGAATAGATCAGTACGTAGAGAGAGAGAGAGAGAGAGATGCTAGCGACTGGAGCAGAGTTAGCTAGTTAGTTAGCAGTTAGCAGTGAAGCTGTGAACATATAGTTTGATATATGTGAACTTTAGCGTGATTGTGCTACAACTATAGCTTGTACTCAAGACTGACGTTCCTGCATCTCCCCTGTGCTTCAACTACAGTCCAGACTCTGAGCCAAGAAAGGTTAACAACACTGAGGCTGAAAAACACAGCTAATGGTCCATATGTTGAAGATTACCACAGAAGTGATTTTTAGATATTTTTCCTCCATACTGCTCATTTAATGTTTATTGTCAGTTCAGAAGAATAATCCTAAAACTTCTCCGTACAGGAAGGAGAGGGTGAAGATATTCAACACAACATCATGAGACAGAACAGGACCGAGTTAAAGAGAGACTCTCTGCTGCTGCTACGGTCATGAAAAGGTATGTTTCAGTCTGGTCCATATTTTTGGAGGTGCTGTGGATGAAACGCAGACAGAGTTGTGTACAAGCCACCGCACTGTAGAATATTTATTATAATGTAGTTTACACAAATCAAAATGCTGTATAAAGGCTGTCAGTCCTCTCAGTAACACACCCAACAACCCATTTGTTGTGGGTTCAAACAATAACTTATCAACACCGATGTGGCAGGGATTTATTACACTTTACATGATTTATTTTACACTTAACAATACTAAATATTGTATATGCAGTCTTACATTAACATGTAAGCATCGTCTGTACAGTCGCTGTGTGTCTCCACTGTTGAAACCTTATATCTGTGTTTGTAGAGTTCAGTGGATTCCTCACAGGAGCTAATGCTTGTGGATCTCACATTTTCCAGCCTCTTGTTTTATTCCCACTGTGGCCTCATGCTCTAAAAATACATGCGTCACACCACAGGGGGTTCAGGATAAAAGCATCCGCCCCATGCTAAGTGGCAGACTACACATGGATACTGCGTGTCATTATGTTAGCATTTGTGTTGTATCTGTGTGTTTTCCTCTCATATGCTTTGTCTCTTTTCATGCAGCTGTGTGTTTTGCTGCATTGCTGCTGGTTTACTTGCAGTTATATTCAGTTTCTATAGGTCATATAATCAAATGTAAATTTTTTATATACAACCCGCTACGTTTTCACAGTAACACAACTCAGTACAAACCTCAGTTTTGAATTCATGGTTCAGTATGTTTTCAACACAGTGAAATAAAAAAGACATGAAAACCATTAGATTTCTTTAAAGTTATTATGAACATAAGGTTGTAGTTGTAAACTTGTAAACTTGTAACTCGGTGACAAACTGGCCATAATTTCAAAATGGATGACTTGAACCTCTTGAACACAAGAATGAACATTTAGAAAAGAAAAACAAACAAAACATATCTGCTAACAAGTGCTTCAGAAAGTTATCAAATAAATAAATACATGATATAATCATAAAATAAAGATCCGTTAAAGTGCAACATCTAGACAATTATGGATGCACATCCTCTACAGAAAGAGAAGATCTCTTTATTTTGAAAACCAGAGTGAGAGAGAATGACGACATGCAGCAAAGGGCCACAGGTCGGATTCGAACTTGCGTCGCTGCGGTTAGGACTAAGTCTTCATGGTACGTGCTCACTGTAGCTGTATGACTTTATTCACTGATGTGTCGTACCCATAGCGTACTGCACGGCACAGATATGTGAACCGTTACATCCCTAATGTGTTGCATGTGCATAAACGTGTGTGTGTGTGTTTGTAGCTCTTTGTCTGCGCTGTGTGTGTTACTTTAGCACCAGTGTTTCTTGCGTGTTTGGTCTGGTTGTGTGTGTGTGTGTGTTGCGTGTATCAGTGTGATGTTGGCGTGAAGAGGTCCTCTGCCCTCTCCATGTGGAGCAGACGGAGCAGACGGATTATACAGAGGTCGCCAGCAATACCTTCAGGTTAAACACACATGTGCCATCATAGACACACATACAGTACACCAGTCAGATTATATGTATTCAATACCTTCAGGTCATCCGCTTTGCTCTGAGGCCATGTTTCCCTGGAAACAGATCAGCAAGGGGATGATGATGATGATGATGATGATGGTGGTGGTGTTGATCACTGTCTGGCGTATTCGGATAGAAGTAGGACACATGGAGAGCAGATAAGGTGACAGGAAGCAGATAAAGAGGCAGGAAGGAGGCAGATAAGGAGCTAGGAGGCATGGAGCAGCTAGGAGGAAGGTTTGTAAAAGGTTTTTGTACAAAAAAATGTGAAATCAATTCACACGTTTCTGAATGATGACATATCAGCATTTGGGATCAAACAGATTTTTAATTCCAGTTATTACTGTTTAACAGTAACGTGTCCGCTGCTCCGACTCACCAGGAGCCTGACATGTGGCATCAGGCTGAGACCCCCCCCAGTGTCGGACCTCTGTTTTACCCTCTGCATGTCATTGATGCAGCACTGATGTCATGAGGAGGAAAGCCATGTGACATGCAGATATGCTGGGTTAAGTTTCACAGAGATGTCGATTGAGTGGACGGGATTGACGACAAACTGGTTTCATGTCGTGTTGTTTACTTTCACAGTGAACAGCCTCCGTGCTGAAAACATAATTATTGATTATGACCTGTCTTTGTGTCAGTTTACAGACATCATTAACCACACATACCAGTGTTATAATAATAGTTTTGGCGGCGACAGTCAGAGCAGCAGCCATGTTGTTTTCAGGTTGTCTGTCCCGTTCTCGTGGACACGATATCTCAGTAACACCTTGATAAAACGTCTTCAGATTTGGCACAAACATTCATTTGGACTCAAGGATGAACTGATTAGATTTTGGTGGCTAAAGGTCAAAGGTCAAGGTCACCATGACCTCACAAAGCATGAGTAGATGTTGGATAATCGTATCTGTATAGTAGAACAGTATACGAAGATTCGATCACCCTCGGTGTCTGGGGGCATCCTCCAAACTTTGTGTAATATGTTGTAATCGTTAATGATTTGATGGTGATTCTCACTCAGTGTGAAACACTCATTCATCACAGTTACTCACTTCCATTCTGGGGAGTTTCTCAGTGCGACCACAGTCTGAGTGTGTTCAGTGATTTTCAGGCTCTTCAGGTGCAGTGATTGTGGGAGCTGATTGCAGGACTTGAATCCAGCTGTTAGACCTCAGTCCTGTGTTTGGCCATTATTGGATGCCATTTCAACACTTTTCTACCTACAGTTTGTAGAATGTGACACAGACTGGTCGTTTTATAGATGAATATAGAAGTGTTCTCTCCAGAACAACAGACGAGATGATATCTCTTAAAATTTGTCTGCATTAACAAAGATCCTGTGCACTGAGCTGCAGAGGTCCTGAAGATAGATCGATAAACTTGACTAAAGAAGTCTTTACCTCTGCACTGGGTGACTGTTCACTTTCACTTTACATGTGGAGATTTCAGTCTTTAGCCTTTTCTAGACACGCACCTCTTTACAGAAATGTGTTGCAATCATAGATTATAAATAAAGATGGACGTCGCCATTGCAACTCCGACCATCAGGGTGCTGCCATGTTGAAATAGAACCATCCCATACAGAAATGTAATATATGGCAGACTGTATATGTCCCTAGATCAAGAGTGATGTTGTCGTATATGTTACCTATCAGGGGATATATTATTATCACATGTATACATCCTCTGGATATATGAAGATACAAGTTTATAATATATAGATTAAATACCCAGAGTAAATTTGTATATGTACATATATTAAAAACATCTTTATGATGAATTTTTATATGGTATAACATGTTGCAACCATATTTGTCAACAATATATTTTTAATTTACATAAGCAGGTTTATTAAAACAACAGGTATATAAAAATTCTATATGCTTATATGCATTTTTCTTATTAATTTAAACATGCCTATATTCCCATTCCAGGAAAGTGGTCTCAGACCCACTGTTTACAATATCAATATATACGGACAGGTTTTGGGATGACTGTATATATTTATGTAACATATTCACAATATAAACATGCATTCATAAACATACATATTACGTAATACGTAATTTTTTCAGTGTTTTTATTTTATATGCTATATTTTCATATGGACATTCAATATATGTACATATATTACATCTGGGTATAGGATTACAGAACATTTCTCGCACAGAGATCCATGTTTGAAAAGCTTCAGATTCCAGGACTGAAAAGTTTTTCAACTCAGCTCAAGCTTGAGCATCAAGGTCGAAATATACATCACATACAGTACACACAGCATTTATGCAGAACTGACAGTAATGACAAACATGGCGTCTTGTGTACCGGGGATTTCTGTCACCATCGAGTTGATGGTGGTATAAATAACGTTTAGGTGGATCTGGAGTGGTCTGGTGGCAGAGAGAGAGCTCCCTCTGATGGCTGGAGAGAGAGACGGGGCAGAGAGAGCAAATGAAAGAGCACACACACACACACACACACACACACACACCAGAGAGAGAGAGAGAGAGAGAGTGGTATTACAGTTTGGCTGACGTTGCGGCTCTGAACTAAAAGATTTGCAGTGTGAAAGCAGCTCTATTGTGCTTTTTAGTGACAGTATCCAGCAGGAATGTGAAGCTAACTGGTCTTTTTTACACACAATAGATATGATCGAGTTCAGCGGGGACACCAGCCGCACAGTTTAGAGCTGACGTACAAAAAAAAGGGAGAAAAGACAGAAAGCGGAGGGAGGGAGGGAAACCACAGCTTGTGCGTTGTTATCTCAAACTAATTTACAAAAGAAATCACAACTGTACAACAACAGTGAAACAGCAACATGTTTTATTTCACAGTGAAACACTTATATTCTGGTATATTCTGCTTTAACTGTGCCGCTGCTAAAACCCAGTGTTTTCAAATACAATCCTTTTAATTTAACCTGCGCAGAAGCTGCAAATCATAATTTGAAGAAAAAGAAAAACCTGAGTGATTGCAGCCTGAAAGAGGATAGTTAGTCAAATACCTTCAACTCTTAATCCCTGAACAGTTTAATTTTCTGTTGGACATAATTCTGTAAGAGAAGAAAGAAAATGATGGAACAGATGAGGTGGAAGAAGGAGAGATGTAGGGTTTAGAGAAAGAGGGAGGAAGGAGAAAAGAGGAGGGAGAACAGAGGAAGGAAAAACCGTTAAGGTACAGTGGTCGATTTGGAGGAGGGAAAGCAAGATGGAGGGAGGGAAGAGGAGGAGTCAGTGAAACAGTCTTTGATCTCTGTGTCGTTTAAGGGGAAAAAGGAAAGGAATTACAATGTGTGTGTGTGTGTGTGTGTGTGTGTGTGTGTGTCCAGTAGACCTCCATCCTGGTTTGTCAAATCCGCAGCTGAAGTAAAGTGAGGACTTTTGTTTGAGTGTGTTTGTTCGTACATGTACTGTGTGTGTGTGTGTGTGTGTGTGTGTGTGTGTGTGTGTGTGTGTGTGTGCGCGCGCGTGCGTGCGCGTGTGTGCGTGTGTGTGCATGTGTGTGCGTGTGTGTGTATTGAGGCCTGGGCGGATGTTTTCTGAGCTCAGCAGCCGTGTCGGGGCGAGGACACAGAGAGAGAGAGAGAGAGAGAGAGAGAGAGGAAGGTGTAAAAGGGGGAAAAAAAGAGGGTGGGGAAAAAAGCGTGTCCCAGGAATTTACAAATGAAAAGAGAAGGTTTTTCTCTTAATGCGATTAAATTTTTCCATTTCACCGCTTCCCCGGCCGACAGTTTCAACTCTTTAGGAGCACGGAGCCGCAACGCAACGCTGTCTTCAAGACGGGACGGCAGGGGGTGAGGGGGGAGGAGGGGGAGAGAGATGGCAGGGGGTAAACAGGAGGGAGAGGAGAAACACCGAGACACGGAGAGAAAGAAAGACTGGCAGAAATTTAACATTTCATAAACCACTTTGGCAGTGTTTTGTCTAGTTAACAGTCGAGCCAGTGAAGAGATTCAAGCTGAGAATTAAATTGAGAAAGTGACAGACGGAGAGAGACGCGCAGGAAAAATGCAGAAGGATTAACAGTGAATAGGCCGAACAGGTTTGGAGTGAATGTGAAGTGGTTCATTTCTACTTTACACTGTTTACATCAGTGTAATGAATGAAATCAGAGGAGCACCGAGCAGCTTGAACTGGAGGAATTTAGTTTTGGTTTAGTTTATTTGAAAGAGTCAGAAAAGTGACACTGTCGCACTTTAGCTTCACTTTAGCTTCGACGTCAGGGATAACAGGATTTTCTGACATGTTTCCACGATGAACTTGAAGACTGCAGCTGGGTGGCACCATGATTATGTAGCCTGGTGTCATTAACAACACTAGGAGTGTGCAGCCATGCTAGCAGCTCTGTGAGGATGTTCAGTGGTGGATTGAGCTAAATACTAAAGTTAGCATGCCAACAAAGGGACAGTCAGTCCCTACAGGAAATAAACCACACCACGCTTCACTGTTAGTGGGGGATTTATTCGTCTTCTGCACTTCTAACCACCATCAGACTAATTACACACATAACATTGTCTAAAATAAACATATTCATATCACAACAAACTACAGAAGCGTAAATATAAACATACAGGAGGACACATAGAAGAGTAAATAAACACCTCGCTGGCTGCACACGACCAAGAGGGGATGAATGGACCAAAAATAAAACAGCTTAGCACATATTCATCGGTTTATATCCAGTACCATCAAAGTAAAATGTCGGTGTCTAAGCTCTTCATGTGCTCTTCTGTTTTGTTATTTGTTTGTGTATTTATTTGTTTGCAGGCAGTGTTGATTTACCTGCAGATAAATGTGCAACATCAGTAAGATTTCAGATATTTTCCCTGATGCTGTAAAATGTGCTTCATGCAGAAGCTGCTGTTGGGAACACCGTGGTGTTTCCATACATCACTGCTCCGATGGATGTATTGGTTTTTCACTCCTGACGAATGGGAGCAAACAGGCCGTCTCTAAACGTTGTGAAGCACTGGGAGAAAACACTCGACTGGAATAACGTTTTCACGTTGAATAACCCCTGGTTTGCCAGTAATTGTGTAACTGAGCCTAAACAAACTAAATACAAATGCAGTAAAGTGAACTGTGACCAAAGAAGACAAACACTCGCCTGGTGTTGAGCAGTTGAGACCAGTAAAGCGTTAAATGAGAAGAAGAATCCACTTGGATAATTTTGAAATTGTTAATTGGCTGCTCTGTGACCTTTCCTGTCGTTACACCACAGATCTGAGATGATGTGAAACGTACTCTGTCAAATTTACTCACAGCAAACA
Source organism: Seriola dumerili (assembly GCF_002260705.1). Lineage (NCBI taxonomy): Eukaryota > Metazoa > Chordata > Actinopteri > Carangiformes > Carangidae > Seriola > Seriola dumerili. The sequence goes on along the minus strand of NW_019174538.1, from coordinate 662,407 downwards.
CAGAAGAAGCAGTTTGAGAGCGAGAGAAGAAGAGATGAGCTGAGGAGAGAGACACTGGATTCGACAGCAGCTGATCCGTGAGAGTTTTTAGAGACAGCTCGGCTTTTAAGAAACAAGCACCTGAAGACGAACGAAGCTCCATCTGTGTGTTTGATGGAGAGACTGAGCAGCAGCAGACTGAAACCAGCCACAACACAAGTGTCTGACAGATGCTGTTTGCTAGCAGCACTTCCCCTTGTTGAAGTGTTCTAATGTTGATGTACGCTCAGAGGAAGACAAATTAAAGAGGGAGACCAGGGACTGTTTAACTGAGTCTGTCTAATCTACAATAACACACAAAAACAAGTTTAAAGATATTTTATTAAAAGTAGCATCATGTCATGTTGTTTTTAATATTTAGCACAAAGTGATTTCTCAGTGAAACAATCATTCCTCACTGTCAGTGAGTAGCATGAGGCCTGAGCAGCGCTCAGCTCCAAAGTGTCTGTTTGGCCAGGTTCCCTTCCTCTGCTGCTATTTGCAGTTTCGGTCACGGTGCCCATCTCTGTTGTCAGACAGAAACCACTTATCTGTGAACAATACAATGGTCTTCTATTTTGTTTTAAGCACCCGAAAGGTCACACAAGGGAACCCTGATTGAGGTTCCACAGGTCAGTTCTGCATCTGTGAAGCTGCCAGCTGGCACAGACGTTCAGTCGGTTCAAGAGACCCACTTCCTCTCACATGCTGAGTTCACTGTCGCTCGTCTGTCTCGGTCATGTTAGGACTCATTTCTACGCACTGTGACGCCAAGCAAATATCCAGTGTGTAGTAAACTCAACAGGGCAAACTCCTTAAAGCAGCTGCAATGAATAATTATTTTATTACCAAGGGATCGCATGATCACTTGTGGGATCGCTCTTAGAGAATACGGCGTCTTTCAGCTCGTTGTTTCTGTTGCCCATTGAAACGATCTGATATCCATTGACATGTAGCTTCATTTAAAATATTTTCAACACTTTATCTTCTCATCAAAACAACACTTTCCTTTGGCACTACATTTTCTCAACTGCTGATCCACCGTATCCCTACGCACAAGCACACCTATGCTGCACACTGTATTACGCCGCAGCCACAGATCAGCTGAGTGAATCAGAAAGAGCCAAACTTCACTTTTATAATATCTGCTTTCTCTTCCACAAACCGTTCAAACAGCTGATCTGTGGCGTTGGTGCGCTTGTGCGTAGGAGTACGATCAAATAACCCAAACTATCTATTTAAGCTCTAAACAACTGCTGCATTTACAGTCTGTCCATAGAGAAGACAACATGGACAAGTTGAGACAAGTGTCACTAGTCTTGTTCAGGGATGATGGTGAACTGTGGCTGTATTTTCCCGCCCTGCGGTGCAGTGATGCAGAAGTCAAAGTTCAGCAGCAAATCTTTTTTCCTTATTTTGTCAAGTCTCATCTGCGTCGTCAGATCCATGGCTCAGCAGCATTTCTCTCCCTGTGGAACAAGGAGGTTTATAGACTACAAACACGGCTCTTCACAGGACACAGAGACATACAGTGTTATAGAAAATGCTTGTTTTACTTTTTTCCAAATTCCATCCATCCATTTTCTTTGGCTCATCCGGGGTCGGGTCGGGTCGGGTCGCAGGGTCCAGACCTCCCTCTCTCCAGTAACTTCTTCCAGCTCCCAGGCCAGATGGGATACGTAATCCCTCCAGAGAGTTCTGGGTCTACCCCAGGGTCTCCTCCAAGTTGAACGTGGCCAACAAACCTCCCAAGGAAGGCGCCCAGGAGGCGTCCTAATCAGATGCCCAAACCACCTCAACTGGCTCCTTTTGACGTGACGGAGCAGCGACTCCACTCCAGGCTCCCTCTGGATGTCGGAGCTCCACGCCCCGTCTCTGAGGCTGAGCCCAGATCACTGCGAAGGAAACTCATTTCAGCCACCAGCTGCGATCTCATTCTTTTGGTCACGACAAATTCACTTGAATATTTTCCAAATCCTACAGAGAACCTCGGCCTCTTACACCTTGAGTTCATGTGTTTGCTGTCTGTACAACAGGTGCAGGACTGGTCTGTTCCCTGCTGCGTCTGTTGGGGAGTAATTACAGGCCACAGCTTACCAATCAGAAAGAGAAGCTAGTGCAGGAGTAATGGAGCCTTTATGGACAGTTTGGACAGATATGGAGATGTGAAGAATAGTTTGAATCCACTTGTTGGCGAGTCGAGAGAAAAGCTGCAGACATGAAGAAGAGTCATTTCCATCCTGGTGTAGAAGCAGAAAATGTTGCTTTGGACTTTGGCAGCGTTCAAATGCTTTGTTGCTCTTTAGTGCTCAGTCCAGAGCGGCCAGTCTGGGCCAAAATCCTCTAATTACAAACAGTGCGGTCTGGTGCCAGAATGCAGGCTGGCTCTCACCGTGCCAACCAGTGTAAGCGCCCACATTTTGGCCTTTGTAGTATTACGTGGCAGCCATCTTAGCTCTAAAGTCCTGCTCTGTGGATGTTGCTCAGTAACTTGTGTCTCTGTGCCAGCTGGCTGGCTGGAGAGCCACACATCCAACCATGGAGATGTTATGGAGGAACAGTGTGTGTGTGTGTGCACGCGCGCGTGTGTGTCTGTCTGTGTGTGTGTCTGTGTGTGCGTGTGTGTGTGTGTGTCTGTGTGTGTCTGTCTGTCTGTGTGTGTGTGTGTCTGTGTGTGTGTGTGTGTCTGTGTGTGTCTGTGTGTGTCTGTGTCTGTCTGTGTGTGTTTGTCTGTCTGTGTGTGTGCGTGTGTGTGTGTGCGCGCGCATGTGTGTCTGTGTGTGTGTGTGCGCGCACATGTGTGTCTATGTGTGTGCGTGTGTGTGCGCGTGTGTGCGTGCGTGTGTGTGTGCGCGCGCGTGTAGCCAAAACTTTGTTGTGTCCAGAGAGGACGCTGCACCAGTCCAGCAGAGTGCGGTTGTGTGTGGTAGAGGGGCAGATTGGTCTCTGTGTTTCCTCTATGATGAATTTCTCTGTTTAAACACCAGCAGCTACAACTGTTGGTGCTTTATTTGAAACATACAGAATGAAAGTATTTCAGTATGATGACACTGGGTTCTCAAGAGTGAGAAAGAAATAAGGGAGACGGGGATGGTTGTAACATTTCTGTCTGTTTCTTTTAAACCAGTTTGTTAATTGATTACAAACTGGTTCCATGTGTCTGATATCAGACGGTGAAGGTGTTTCTCTGTGACACAAACTCAACATGTCTGTGGCTCAAACACAAGGAGGGAAATGTGACAGTTCACCTCAGAGACCTGGTGAGTTCTGACATTAAAATATAAAGATTATGACAAAAACTTTATATAGTTAGTGTGTGTGTGTTTGTGTGTGTGTGTGTATTGTTGTTACACCTAACCCAGATTCTTGTAGCGATGAACTAGCTTACCTTACAGCTAACAGCTAAAACATTAGCATTAAAAATATCTACACAGACTCACAATAAACATGACATAAGTTAGAGGAGTTTAACTACAGAGTAGACAATGATATTACAAAAATTATTTTGTAATAATAATAATAATAATAATAATAATAATTTTTCTTCTGAAACAGTGAATGTCTGTCACAGGGAGCTGCTCCCTCACAGGTGGAAGCAGGTATAGCGTGAATCAGGGGATTTGTACCTTGTTCCCTAATTGGAGAAATGGGAAGTGTTTCAACTGACCCATGTTACAACCATCCTCGCTCTCCCCTACATCACAGACTCATAAAGTGTCTTCATAAATACAAGGTTAACTGCAGAGGTTAGAAAAACCTTCTTTTCTTCCATCATCAGAAACACAGTGTCTGACTTCTCCCTAATTACACAGCGATGAAACGCTCACATCTGTGATGCAAGGGTTACAAACTGTTTAAATCCTACTCATCTCTGCCTCTCTCCACCATATCACCTTGAAATCTCACACTTCCTCCACTATCTGGTTAAAAAGAAAAATCCAATTTATCTGACTGTGTATTAACACGGCCGAGGACGAGTTGTGAGCAACAGAAATGAAAGAAAGAAAATGTCTCGCGGTGTAATGAAATCTTTTATTTCAGTAAAGTGTTGAAACAAATGATAATGCAGTTTCTAAAGCAGAGCGCAGCTTTCAGACTATCTGTGCATCTATGAGTGATTTGTGGCTCTCGAGTCATTACCCCCTGAAGACAAACCTCACTTTGTGTTGTTGTTGTGTGCAGCAGCATGTTTCAGACAAAACAGAAAAACTCACAATTGCATTTAAATTACAAGGTCCTTTTTTTTTTTATGTCGTTTGTTATTCTCGAGCCCCCCGAGGCTTTTCCATGCCTCCTTTTTGGCATCTCTGTCCACCAGAGTGTAACAGCCAGCCATCCAGCCAATGAACCAGGACGCCAGCTATCCTGCCTGCCTGCCAGCTCTCTGCTCTCAGGCCCACAGACAGCGGAGGAATGGACTGGCTTCTGGAAGCTAATGGTTCTTGCCCTCCTCCCAGGGCTGAGAATGGACTGGAATGTTGTTTACCTCAAACACAGCATGTTGCCCCCCCCCCCCCCAGAAAAAAAGATCAAAATACAGAAGCTCCAGTCTGAGATTCAGGTAATTCACTTCGAGGGTGAGACGTGCTGAGGTAAAACAATCTCATTGATGCCTCCAGATAAAATATAATTTATTTGATTCTGTAGCAGACAGAGCAAAAGCAAACCAAGTGTGACAGCAAGAGAAGAGGTTCAAACGGAACATACAGTTGTGTTGGTGAAGTCAAAACAGTGAGAGTGAAAAGATCAGTCCCATTAAATCAACACAGACGACAGTGGAGTTGGTGATATTCAAATGTTGATGTATATTTACTCATTTTTGACTGGACTGCAACAGCAGGGCCAGGCCTATAATCTGGACTGACTGATGATATTTCCACCACTTATCAGCCTCAGCTCTGGTTTCCTAGCTGCTCGGGAACTACAGGGAAGAGGAGGAGCACTTCAAATACACTGAACTTCACCTCCATTACAGCAGATAAACTACTTTGATTCCATGTGTCATTATTATTAAAGGAGGCAGAGGAAGAACTGAACATAAGACACAACGAGCAGAGAGAGCAGGAGGGAGAGAGAAGTCATCGCTAACGAGGCTTCGTACTAACGACTATGACCAACTCTACATATCAAACAGAGGGAGTCAGACATAAAAACCTGCCTCTGATAAAAGTCTGTGACATTAATAAAGACTAAACTATTGTGGATCCAGACGGAGGCTGTGCTCTGTGTCAGAGACTAAATAAGAAGGATAGTCTGTCTCGGTGGTTCACCTGGTGGTTCACCTGGTGGTTCACCTGGTGGTTCACCTGGTGGTTCACCTGGTGGAGGGTGTGACATTTGGGTTTAGTATTTGCCCCAGTGGCCCAGGTTTGAGTCCAGCGTTTCATCCTCTCTCTCTCTCTCTCTAGGTCCAGACATGTACTACGTTTGGACCTGGTCTTGTAGGTACTGTGTGTACAGCTGAAACGGTGGCCCAGTGATCACAGACAAAGCCAGAATGTTCCTGACAGCTCAAGTGACAGGAGCGTCACATGCTGGACGGACTGTAAATAATCGTCTTCAGTTGTGATGTTGATGTATTTTTTTGTTTGAGGGCAGGTGGAGTCATCCTGGCGCCACAAGTGACATTTGACTAAAATTCCTGACTTTCTCTTTCATTTCAAAGACTGTGGACATCAGGCTTGACATGTTTGATAATTAACAATGTCGATGAACACAGGCGGCGTGACCCTGTAAATGCAGAGGGGCCGTCTCGGCGCCACAAGAAACATTAGATTTGAGTTCCTTGTCCAGAATGTAATTGACGGAGCCTCGAGTGGCATTATACAGCAAGCGGGGTGTTTTCAGAGGGACGCTTGATGTCTGTGTTGATGTATTTAGTTCCTTTCAGTGTCTATCGTGCAACGTGGCCCAACGCATTCACAGATGGGGCCCGACGCACCATTGAGAGCCCAGATCAAGACTGAATAGAGTGACAATAGAGGTGAAGTGGGAGGTCCATTCAAGTCCTTTCAAAGGCCTTTCACAACATGCTTGAGGGGTTCAGTTTGATGATGAATGATGTCACAAAGGTCAAAGGTCAGCTGTAGGGTCACTGAGTCGCGTGTCAGAGCGGGGTCAATGTCAAGATCATTAGTTCAAGTTTAAGTTTAAAATATAAACACAGATAAGAACGAGTGTGTTGTAATTGCTTCTAACGGAGCATGATGTCTGTGCTTAGAGAGCGAAAAATAAAAGATGCTGTACGTATATATTTCTTTCAACATATTTACTTATCAAGTCCTCACTGCAGAAACTCTCACAACAAGACCGTAAACCATGTTAAAGACCCTCTGGTCTTTAACATGGTTAGTGGAGCTGTGGTTCAAATGTAAACCAGAATTGATTGCAGGTTTTGATTATCAGTCTTAAGTTGCTGATACAAAGGGAAGCTCGCGGGGTTCGGTGCACACAGAGCTGCACTGGATGATATGGAAAGTACAACTTTTATCACACTGTACGAATGAATCTTTAATTTGTTTCTGATGTGCAAAACGCTGTTGTTTTCATTGTTACTGCCTTTCAACAGCGTTACACACAAGTGCAAATCTATCAACGTCACAGAAACTGTTTGAACATCTTGATGAAAATTGCATGAAACATTATATCGCTCTTATTTTATTGAAAACTGTGTCTTTCAATCAGTAACAAGGAAACCGCAAATTGAATCTCTGATCATTTTTACACTTCATCAAGGAAATGGGACAGAAAAAAACTAATTTCACACTTGTCACTAAAGCAGCAACAATTAAATGTTCACTTTTTCTCTGTTCTGTTCCTGGGCTGTTTTCAAATCATTTCAGTGAAATGTGAAAACAAGGTGAGAGTGAGGGAACAGTGCAACACTTAAACACTTACTGGAGGAGAAATCCCTCCTGAATGTTCAGTCAGAGCTGCAAAGGGCAGCAGCCAGAGTACTGGTAGTACTCTGGCTGGCTGCAGCAGGTGTGCTGTGTATTGTCAGTGACCTTCAAAACACCTCAGACCCACATAAGACTATCCAGGAACTGGGGAACCTGCTGCATTCCCTCTGTTGATGTCTGTGGATTTATGACCTTTCAGAAAGCCTTTTCAATAGGTCTGCTTCGCCCCCGGGTCATGAAACCTGTTAGTGTAGATGAACTGATTTTCCAGGGCACAGACAGAACATAGTGAGATAATGTATTAAGGGGACATTCTCCTTCTTTTTTCAACTCCCCATCCACTGAGAGGTCAGACAGCAGGGTCTTCATCAGGGTCTTCATCAGGGTCTTCATCAGGGTCTTCATCAGGGTCTTCATCAGGGTCTTCATCAGCTGGGTGAACGTCTGTATCAGAGCTTAATCACAGGTGCTGTGATTGTCAGGCTGACTGCGTCCTGCTGCTCGTCATGGAGCTGTTCATGTGTCACTCAGAGCAACAAACTGCAGCTTTTTACCTCGAGGCAGTTTAACAGGAGCACTGGAGCAGCAGAACTCTGATATCCTTACACTGTTTGCTATAAGCTGCCATAACAACATTTGAGCAGAATGCAGTCTGTGTCAGTCCTCAGTCCTCTCCTGCAGACGCTTGAGCTCAGGAATGATGATTAATACCAGGAAGCACAAACTTTACATCCAGTGCAATCTTACAAACACCTCGGCACCATTATTGACACAAAACTCAACTTTGAGGCAGACTGTGAAGCTGTGTGTAAGAAGGGGCGTCAGCGTTTGTTGTGTCTGAGGAAACTGTTTTATTTCCATATTATGATTATGACCATTATTTTATTGAATGGATTTCATTTTTTTCCTGTGCTGTCAGCTTTAGAAATCTGTCTTTAAAGAGCAGGAATTCTCTCAGTCAAATTATTAAATGGTCCAATCAGCTGATTAGCTCCTGTGTTTAAATTTAAATTCAGATTCAGAAAACTTTATCCAATCCTAATCAGGGTAATTCCTTTGCAGCTCACCCAGTCCGTACACAACTTCAAAACTCTCAGAGCAGATCAATATACATGAAGCAATACAAGCAACAAGAAGAAGCAGGAAGTAAAATAAATAAAAAATACAACAAATACGTAAAAATGACATGAATAAATAATATAAATAAATTAATGACTAAATTAAAACATTTGAATATAACAGTCAGTTAAAATGACGACTGTTGTCATTTAGTATCCGGATATTATAGCTACCAAACACAGACAGTGTTGGCTTTTCTAAAATATTTATGAAGCTGTGACACTCATTACTATGGAAACCTAGATGGGTCAACTTAATGCAGAAGCCACAACAGAAGTGAGCAGTCGTCTGTCTATACTACTAGGCCTACTGTAACAATAAATATGAAAATGAAAAAAGTTTGACAAAAGTACTTAAATATGAAAATTAAATCCATTGAAAACTTTAACTTAGCGACATTAATCAGTTGCCTAGCAACAACGTTTCACCTACTTATCAAACAGGTTCAGAAACTTTCCCAGTGAAAATAATAAAACCAGCTGAGTGTCCCGATGGCCGAGTGGTCGGGGTGCGTACCATTTTCTGAGCAGTGAGTCTCCGGTTCAACTCCGGGCCGCCGGACTTCTTCCTGCATGTCGTTCCCCTTCTCTCTGTCTCTCTACACTGTCCTGTCAAATAAAGACATGAAGTGAAAAAATAGTCCGTCAGCAATAATAGTCCTCCGACAACCTGGACCAATAGGAGAACTGGGCATTTTACACCATACATTATACATCACAAAACAAAACAGGCTGCATGATGGGAAATGGAGAGATGACCTTGTTACACTTAGATCCTAAATGGAAATTAAACGTTTGTCCTGAGCGTTAGATGAGCGGCCATGTTGTTATCTCCATCAGAGCCGTTAATCGTCTGTTCCATGGTCGTTTCAGATTTAACTGGTCAGGTTTCTCTCTGTCCTGTCGAACCTCAGCCGGTGTTATGTTAACATGCTGATAAACTGCAAACGTGTTGGAACTGTGTCACATGCTAATGTTACTGCTGCCATGGTGACATGCTACTATTAGCAAGCTAGAACTGACATTAGCGAGTTAACGTGCCTATAATTAGCCAATTAGGCGTGAGCACATTTATCATACACTCATCCTGCTGTTACTCACGTGTGAAAATTGAACATATCTCCATGTTTTGTGGATAAACTGTTTGTGGTTGTTAAATCCTGGACCTTCCTCAGTCTCAGCTGCATTTATAGCCGGTGGCACAGCTCAGTGGATCCAGGGGTTTCAGAGCAGGTGGCCACGCTGGTTCAGATGGGAGGCACATCAATAAGACACAAACAGGCACATGCATCCAAACACATTAGAGCACGTTAGAGCAGTGTGCTGTGGCGTGTTTGTGGCATGTTTGTGGCGTGCCTGCGTGTCATGGTAACCATGTGAGTCGTAGTTAAAACCTAAATGTAGTGGAAAGACAAGGGGGAAATAGTGAGTGAATTTCTTGCTTGAACTTCTGATTTTGTGCTCGAGTGAGCGTGTCTGGAGGTGGAGACGTGTGTGTGTCTGTGTGTCTGTGTCCTAAACCACAACTCGCAAGAAGATTTGGATGTTTTGTGATACAGAAATGGCAGCACAGCAGTACATGTTGGTTATCTCGTGCTCCTTGCTGTGTTAAACACACACACACACACACACACACACACACACACACACACACACACAAACAGCCAGGTGCCTGCATGTGGCAGCTTCAGTTAAGTGACAGTTGTCTTGTCACCCCTCCTCGCTATGAACCTGTTTGACCCGGCCACACACACCTACACACACAAACAAAAAACACCAACAGCAACACACACACACCCACTAGATGTTGTATGTGTGTGTGTGTGTCCAAAAAGGAAGTAAAGAGATAAACTAGCACACACTCAGTGCCTCTCTCTCATTCTGACACACACTAAAAACACACACACCTCTTTTCTTACCTCCTGAAGTGTAGACATTCACACCCCTCAGTGACTGTGACAACAGGGCTCATCTGTCATCACACACACACACACACACACACACACACACACACACACACACAACAGAGGGGGAGAAAATAATGACCAGTGTGTGTGTGTGTGTGTGTGTGCAAACAGCATGCACATTCCTGGAGCCGCTGACCCGGGCTCTGTGGGTAACCATGACGACCACTGCTTCACCATGGAGACGACCGTTACTCCCTTTACTCGCCCTCCTTCTCCTCCTCCTCCTCCTCCTCCTCCTGCTCCCTCCTCCCCCCACCCCACCCTGCTCTCCTCCCTCAGTGTCTCCATCACTCTCCCTCTGTCCTTGTCCCACCGTCCTGCTGCTGTGAATATTCACTACACCTCCAAATATATATCCATCCGCCATCGAAAATAGCAACAATAGAAATAACAAATGTTACGATTTATTCCTGTTTGAGTCATGTTTCTTAAAAACAACAGTGAGCAGCTGTTTCAGGAAATTAATGAGCTGTTTTTAAAAACTAAAACTATATATCTGTGACGTGGAGATTGATGTCTTGATGGTCGTGGAGCTGACGGCTCAGACAGGGTTGTCAGGTTGGAAAGTTTTGACAAGCGCACTAACGTGTTGTTGGTTTTGGTCTTTTCATGGGATTTGTTGACAGTGAGATGAGTGCAGTAACATGAGCCCTTTTCTTCAAAGGTCCATATCGTATAAAGGGAGATGTCCATGTGTTTTTTATTCCTCCGCGCAGTCAGAGCAGCAGCCATCTTGTTTTGTCTGTCCATACGTTACGATATCTCAGTAACACCTTGACGAAACTTCTTCAAATTTGGCACAAATATTCACTTGGACTTGAGGATGAACTAATTAGATTTTGGTGGTCAAAGGTCAAAACATGTTTTGTGAGGTCACAGAGCCTCCTCACAGCCTCCTCTCTTCTGATTGGCTCACCGACCTGTTGTTACTAGAGCTCCAGAGAGAAGCCTGAGAGAGGAGATGTGAAACTACACTGAGATGGTTTTTAGTTCTTAAAACCACAAATATATCTTCTTATGGATCAACACTTCAAAACAAAACACAGGAGAAGAGGAAAACATGGAGCTAAAGTTTAAGTTGTTTACACACTAACCAGACATCCCAATAACTTCGTCAAAGACATTTCTTTATTGTCTCCACAAAACCTTTTTTCTTTTACCTGTCGTAAGTTTCTCTGCAACAGTTTTATCAAAACAGACACTGGGATTTAGTGAGAGGATGAAAACAGTCTCTTCAGCCCTGAGTGGAAGCACCAGGTAACAACCTGAGGTGACACAAACAGCACCCTCATGTTTATCAATGTGACTGTGAATCTTTATTCCGGAGGAAACCAAAGGGACTCGCTCAGAAAGAAAAGATCTGACTCCGGTGAGCCCAGGTTTCTTTTTTAAGAAGACTGTGAGTTTTCCCTCCAATGATCACAGCCGACGTCTGCAGCTTCCTCATCAGTGAGAGGAGGCCACCGCTCTCTGTTGTAGCTACACTTTTTGATTTAGGTAGGGAAATTTGTCATAAATCATTTGTCACTGCAAAAGTGACATTCACTCATCCATGGGCCCAGAATTTAGTGTCTTTAATGTAGTGACTAAACTCAGAGGGCGTGTTGGTGAAGCTGCTGCAGCTGGTTACTCACCACTAACATTTTGCACCATTGCGCACTATTTAATTCAATAACAAGTTATTGAACAGGGAAAATAAACCTCTCTACTATCAAATGGTCATTTTTAGTAAACTCATTAGCTCATTAGCTGAGCTCAGCTGCTAACCAAACAATAAGTTCACACTTTTATTCAAGACGTATTCGTACCAGCGACTGTCTCATAACTGTCTGCAAACCACTGCTCTGATGAGGAATTAATACTTTCACCAATTTAAATACAGGCAGGGTTCGAATTATGTGGACGGGCTGGGGGCGGGGCAGGCTGACCCCCCCTGATTAAGACTTTGACCCCTCCCAAAGAGGTAAAAAGAAACGGTTCAGAGGAGTTGAGACATTTATCCTTCCTACCTGTAATTATAAATATTACAATATGTTTCCCGTATTCATACCTGGATCTCGTACTATGCTTTCAGATACCCCTAAAGTGGACCGTACCATTTTTTCACCTTGGCGTTAGCGGCATATCTCGTCTGCTGCCTCACTCCATCAGTGGCTCGTGTCCTCAAGTCTCTGCTCCTTTGCATCACGCAAGCTAATTGAGACACTGTAGCTAAATATAAGTAGCAGTAGCTAACTATCTAGCTTGTTTACTACACTTAACTTTTAGACTAGTTTCTAAATTAGATTGTGTCAAGTAGATGAATGCTAATGTTAGCTAGTTTCTAACTTTTACTTAAGTTACTAATAATATTAGCCAGCTGTTAGCGCCCTTACATTTCCAGTGTTAGCTAGTCTTACCAATATAAAAGTCATATATGACCTGATGTTACAAACACTGGAGCTCAGTCATGAGCAGTGAGACAGTGGAGGATCAGTTGTTGTAGAGAAACGATTTAACATCAATATACAGTTTACTATTTCATGTTAACAGTCTTTGTGTGTCTGCGGTGGTTTAGTTGGTCTTTTACCTTTTTGATATTAGCTTCTATTGAAAGTTTTCACTCAGTAATTCTCAGTAATTAAAGTAAAATTTTGAGGTACTTGTGCGTAACTTAAGTATTTGATGCTACTTTATACTTCTGCTCCAGCTCCACTACATTTATTTGACAGCTTTAGTTAAACAAGCAAGATACTGTAAGGACTGTAACCCCTTACTGAAACACCTGCGTTGTACTGGGTTTCCCTTCACTGTACTTGAACAGCATTTTTAGTAGTAAAAATGGCAGCTACATTTTAACAGTTGAATCCTGTGTATTGACATCTGGAGATAAGATCTGAGGAACCTGACTCATCAATAACATGTTTTAACTCTGAAGCTCAGACACACCTTCAGAAAATCAGAATAAATGAGTCGAGACATTAAAAAACAGTGAAAACAGTGACAGCATCTAAGAATGTTAGAAAATCCTGGATCTTAACCAATCACTTGTTCTGTGGAGCATGGCCAGTGTTTCCCAGAATAATCCATAAACAGGTTTTTGAGACGCCGTGGTAACTGACAGACAAACTGTAAACTTTGCCTCCATGACAGTATCATACTTCTTGAGTCTCTGCACAGTGATGAGAGTGATGTGAGTGTTTGTAGGAGAAATGTCTGACCTTCACTCTGCTACAGCTCAGACAGGCCACTGTGTGGAGGCTGGCTCATAATGATATAGTTATCAGCAGAATTCATCCTTAGCAAATGTTAAATGAATGGGAAGTAAGAGAAGTCTTTCTCCTGCTGTCTCCTAAATTGAATTGGTGAGAAGAGTGATGAGCTGCTCCTTTGTGTGTCTGCAGAGGTCAACACCTTCTCCCTGCTGCTGCTGTTTGCTGCACTTTCAAAAAGTCAATTTTTCTGAAATTTAGAGGCAGGCTCATTTTAAGATTGATGACTATGGATCTTTGAAATCGTATTAAAGACACTGAATGGATTTTTCAGGCCTCAGGGTTAGAAAACTTGCACTACCCATAAAACATCACATAAAAAAAGCAGATCAAAGAAAAACCTGAAAATCTGGAGTATGAAATTTTTCTCTTCAGCAGCAGCTACTGAAGAACAAACTGTTGTTTCCTTTTTTTTTGTTGTGTCACTTTTGTTTCAGTAATTAATGTTGTTGTTAACAGACATGTAAGAATTTATTGTGCCCAGTTAGAAACACAGATATGTTGAAGATCCCTTTTGACAGTTTACTGTTCGGCTTTTACAGACACGTGCTGTGTTGATATCTGCTGACAGTGACACGCTCTTCACACCTTCAGCATGGTGTGATTAGACTGTATCAGGGTGGGTCAGTGGTTCAAGGCCAGTACCATGTTCTGACTTGATTCCAGCCCACTTAGTTTGTCTCATCTCATTTTTCTGCTCCAGATTTTCATGTGTATTTGGCTCTTGTCTTCTGCTCCATGCACAGAATGAACATATTTTTAAACACAGAGATCCTGTATGTTAAACTGTGTGGAACACCTGCATAAAGAGGGAAACAGTTCGGAACAGGAGGCCAGAGGGAGTACAGGTATTATATTTTTTAGTTGAAAATTAGGAATCTTGACATCAAAACCTTGATGTAATAAACTGTGAAAACAAAGAAAAGTCATAATGTCGAGATGAGGAATCATTATTTTGTGACATGAGGAACATGAGAAATTACAATTACTGCAAGTCAGGGTTCATCCCCTTATAACTGCACCACAGACTGTAAATAAAGATGGACGTCGTCTCTGTGACGTCACCCACAGGCTTCTGAAGCTCAGAGTGAGCTGCTCCACCATCGCCATCTTGGCAGTGTCTGACTCCGCCCCCTAACTCCCAGCTAATCCAAAAATTCGAGCCTTCAGTTCATGTCAGTTTGTAACAAATATACACTCACCCACCTGTCACTCAAAGAAGCCACGCCCTCAATCCTCCATAACTGTAGTCCTTAATGAAATGTAAACAGGTGAGTTATATAAACAGGTGAGTTATATAAACAGGTGTCATGAAGGAGGAAATCAGCTCTAGAGACCAAAACAGTTTTTGTACCAGGCTGTAAACGTGTTTATTTCTGCTGTAAAGTTGGACATTTTAACATGGGAGTCTATGGGGACTGACTCACTGTTGGAGCCAGACTCTAGTGGTCGTTAGAGGAACTGCAGCTTCTGGTTCTTCATGTTCATGCTTCATGTTTCAGCCTCGCAGGTTGATGGTTAGTCCAAACTGGAGAAAATGTCTCAGCAGCACCAAATAAAACGTCAGTGGTGCTGCACAAACATGATTTACATTGTTTGATTTCTCCATACCAGTGAACAGAACTACATGTACCATCTCTTCACAAATGAGTGGCCGTGATCAGACTGAAGTTGTTTTTCTTGAGGTGAGAAGATTAGATCAGAATTCCCATAAAGACACAAAGTCATCGTCTCAGCTGATTGAACTATTTTCGATGTTTGTCTCCGAGGACGTTTGTAAATGTGTTGTTTAGGAAATCGAGGCTGAACTCCATAGTGTCACTGTGTGTTGGCGGCTGCTGCATCAGCTCTGCTCCATCAACCAAAATATAGATTTTCTGCCTCCAAACCTTCAATATGATAAAACCCAAACTCCTGACTCAAGAAACATCACCATGTCCACCTTGTCTCCAGATCTGTGGCTTGTCTTTGGACTCCTCCGACTCTCACCACCGCAGCTCTTCTCAAATTTGAATCTACGTTTTTGCTTGTTATTCCTCTGCACCGGTGACAGTCAGAGCGGGAGCCATTTTGTTTTTGGGTTTGCACATCCGTCTGTCCCATTCTTGTGGACACGATAATCTCAGTAACACCTCGACGGAACTTCTTCATATTTTGCACAAACATTCACCAGGACACATGGATGAACTGATTAGATTTTAATGGTCGAAGGTCACGATGACAAAATAAAACGCTTTTTAGCCATTACTCAAGACTTGAAAAACTGTCACTTTTCATCTATTCTCCAGGACGAAGTGATTGTCTGATTCCCACCGTCTTTTTGTTGCAGGAAAGAAAAAGCTTTGTGTTTTGTTTCATAAAATAATCTGAACTGCTTTTTAGACTGAGTCAAAACGAGAGTCTTCACTTGTTAATATAATCATATAATAATAATAATAATAGTAATATAATCCTCTAACTGATGCTGCCGTCGATGGTTTCGTAGAATTATTACTGTAACGTCTCAGAATGAATGAGGTAATGATTTATTGATGATGAAATGCAGCTCATAGCGCGCCTGAAAATCAAAGATGGAGGTGATGTCAGATTAAACCTGTGATCAAAGTCTCGTCCCGCCACTTCTGTTGTGTGTTATTAGGTCAGATAATCAAACTCGTTTGTGACACAAGGTGAAATTTTTTCCTCGCCCCCCTTTTGAGCAGCGTTTCATCCTCTTCCTGTTTGTGTGTCTCCTCCACAGTAAAACTGAGCCTTTAATAACAAAAACAAAACCGTGCAGCTAAATATAGTTCAGGTGAAATGCAGGGATTGGAAGCAGCTCACGTCGTCTTCATTCACAATATTGCAGAGCGGTGGCGTCATACACCAACAAAGGTGACACCACAGGTACTTAAGGTTTCCACCTTTCATCTCATCACCTCCACCACTCGTCTGCGTTCCTCTTCCCGCTCCGTTCATCTTCACCGTTTCGCTCCTCATCTCCTCCTTTTTTCATCTCTTGTCAAATGATCTCTGAGACTGGTTTGATCCCCAGACCAACTTCCTCCTCCTTCGCTCCCGTTGATCTGTCAGTCTCACTCTGTTCCTGATTGTCTGCCTTTTTTTTTCACTCTCTCTCATTCTTATTCTAATCTGTCTGCCTCTTTCTCTCCGTCTTCTGCTTTTGTTCCAGTTCTCTTGTCATCTTACACGCCTGTTTCTCCTCTTCTGACCCGTCTTCCCTTTTTTTTGTTCCTCTTTAATCTAACCTTCCTCGCTCTCTCCTTTTATTTCTCATTGCTTCCTGTGATATTACC
The DNA here is from genome assembly GCF_002260705.1 of Seriola dumerili. NCBI lineage: Eukaryota > Metazoa > Chordata > Actinopteri > Carangiformes > Carangidae > Seriola > Seriola dumerili. The sequence continues at coordinate 645,855 of NW_019174538.1, read as the reverse complement.
TTCCTCTCTCTCTCTTCACTTATTTGACCCCTTCTTCTTCTTCTTCTTCTTCTTCTCTGGCTCTCTACCTCTTCATCCTCAGCGTTTCCACCTGACTGTCTCCGCTAAGCTGCGTTCAACTTTTCCATCTCTTATCAGAGGCGACAGAAGTCTGGCCTCTGAGCTTCGCTGCCGACTGATCACATGACAATCGTGTGTCGGAGTTTTTCCAAAAGATGTTTGTGGAAAACGATTTTTAAAAAAAATCTCATTATCTTTAGTTTAAAATGTTAAAAAGAGTCTTTCTGGGGCGTCGTGTGGCGCAGTGTGGCGTAGTGGTCTGAGCAGGCGCCCCAAGTGTAGAGGCCACAGTCCTCTCTGCAGTCGGCCCCGGTTCGAGTCCCGCATCAGACGGCCTTTGCTGCATGTCATTCCCCCTCTCTGCCTCCCCACTTCCTGTCTCTCTACTGCGCTATCAATAAAGGCATAAGGAGCCAAAAAAAAGAGTCTTTCTTTCAACTTTGTCTGAGCTGTTGTGTGTGTGATGATGTTCCTCTATGACCTTTCCTCCGTTTCTGTCTTGTAATTCTCTCCCTCACTCTCCCTTCTCTTTAATGCCCGCACAATTTCTTAACCTTTTATCTATCATTTCCTTTTGTCTCTCGCTTATTGTCTTCTGCCATTAGCTTACCAGTCTGTCTCTCCCGCCTTTCATCAGTTTTTCTTTCAGGCTCTTTGACCGTCCTTCCCCTCGTTTCCCTCCACTTTTTTTCCTCCTCACTCCCTCTCTCGCTGGCATTTCTCTCTTCCTTGTTGTTTCTTTCTTCTTTCACTCTCTGGGTCTCTCTGTGCCCCCCCCCCCCCCACACACACACACAGACAACTCCACATTCAGGGCTTTCGCCACAGTCGCCACACGCGCCCACTGCAACAGCACAACACACCCCCCAACCTACCACCACCTACCTCACTCTCTTCACAGCACAGCACACACACACGAACACACCCACACAGCACACACACACACACACACACACACACTGCTGCGGCTGCACAACAGCTGCGTCATGCACCTACACACTTTCCTCATTCATATTCCACCTGTGTCAGTCTCCTTGGAGTTGTCTGAGGGAATCAAATCCACCTTCAAATTCATCTTTTTATTCTTCTTATTCCCTCTCTGACTCAAGGTCCTTCTCTTTTCTCTCTCTTCTTCTTCTTCTTCTTCTTCTGTGGTGTTTGTGTTTGGGTGAATGAGTGTAAGTGCAGGTTTACTTCAGATTTTGTTGTGCGACGGAGACGCATGAAAGAAACACTCACATAAATGCTGTTCACAGAGCACAATCAGCAGATGTACATTTAGTCTCTGCACACTGACACAGAATTACATTACATGTCTGAGTCTCAGTGAAAGCAGAACATGTAACATACAAGGACAAGGTGACATGTAAGAATAAACCCTTCTAGTCTCTGTGGAGGGCAGTCAGTGATGCACGCAGCTTTAAAGGATATCACCAGTGTTATTAAATCATTTTCTTTTTTCCATTAAGAAGGACTGTTACATCCCTCCGATGGCAGTGAAGAGGAGTGAGAGTGGGAGGAAACCCAGGGAGCGTTTTACCTCAAACACTTTTTGTTTTCCAATGTCAGACAATTTTTTGAGAATGTCGTGGAGATATTCAACAAAGACTGCCGCGGCCCACATATGAGCTTAACCACATATGATCACATGATCACAGGTAGTGATGTCACCAGAACCGGTACTTCAGAACCAAGTCGATGCCAAAATTGTGAAAATGTGACGGTTCTTGTGTTTCAACAGAATCATAAGTAGTGAAGGTGCAAGAGATGTGATTCCTCCAGTTATGGAGATATTGCATTCATAAGCCCAAAACTGTGACCTTTGACCCCCAAAATGTAATGGGTTCATCCTTCAATCTTATTGTACGTTTGTGCCCAAACTCCTTGAGGAGTTCTTGAGATATTTCATTCACAAGGCCAAAATAATGTTTTGTGAGGTCACGGTGACCTTGACCTTTGACCTTTAGCTACAAAATTCTAATCAGTTCATCGTTGAGTCTAGGTGAATGTTTGTGCCAAATTTGAAGAATTTCCGTCAAGGCGATACTGAGATATTGTGTCCACGAGAATGAGACGGACTGACAACCTGAAAACAACATGGCTGCCGCTCTGACATAAAAAGCACCATGACTGGTGTGTGGAGATCTCTAGTGTTTGACACAGATCATCAGGGACGAGTTCTAGATGACCAGAGGTCAGGATGTAACGCTGTCAGAGGAGGAAACAGAGACAGACGTCAGATCTGTACCGAGTTCAGACTGATGAGTTTAAATCAACAACATGTCGTCAACACCTTCATGTCCTGAATGTTTCTGTCTGTGATCTGTTGTAGCAACGTTCACACAGGCTAACGTTAGCTTGTGTAGGCTAACATAGCTCTGTTGTTAGTACAGGTCTGTACACTGATTATAAGTGTGTGTGTGTGTGTGTGTGCTCGCGTCATTACTTTCCAACATTTTTTTTCTTTTGTTTTAGAGCAAACGACTAATCGATCAGTCGAGAGACCGATTGGCAACTAAATTAATGGTTCATCACAGGCTCTCTAATTGGTGCAGTTAACCTGCACACAGAAATAGTGTAATGATATAAGAGGACTCAGTCAGCACTGTGTGTTAGTAAAGGTCAGAGAACAATCATCTGTTGCCTCTGACCTGCTAGCATAGATCACACATGATCACGCAGCATTAATGTTTTCATGAACCTGCATCTGTCTTTATTCTGTCGAACCAAGTCTTGATCGTACGGTTCACGACCCAGGATCAAATATTTCATGTTGTCCGGTCGTTTGACGACAGAAACACACGGATGTGAAAATGAGATTGTGACGTCAGCCATGTGAAAACAGCACGAAGAGCAGGAGGAGACAGGTTTATTTACCTGTACCAGTCCTACTCTTCACCACCTGTCGGCTGACGTGCAGCTCTGTTGTTTAACAACAGAAGCTCTTCTGCCGTTTTCCTCTTGTTGTTGTTTAGTGGAATGTTTTCATGAATCCAACCTGTAATCATCGTTTTTGCCATTTTAAATTTAGCTGGCTGAGTGTGGACTGTGCTCCATCATTCCTCCCCCTTCTCCCTGACAGGCTGGTGGGTCTCCTGGTGAGAGATGACCTTTCTCCTGCAGGGGGGGGGGGGGCAGCAAATGAAGCGAGAGAGGGAAGGATGTGTAAATGAGTGAATGACAATTTAGTGGAATAGAAAGGTAACTGTGTTGTTGAGATGTGCAGACGTATAGAGTGTGTTGGGGTAGGTGATGAAGTGTGTGTGTGTGTGTGTGTGTCTGCTTCTGTTTTTGAAAGTGATAGTGTGTTAATGTGTTTGTGTGAAAAATAAATGTGAGAAAGAGAAAAGGTGGTGTGAGTGTATGTGTGTGTGTGTGTGTGCGTGTGCGTGTGCGTGTGCATACCATATGTCCACCGTTGTGTGTGTGTGTGTGGTGAACTGATGACACACATAGATATTTACAGCATTGTGTCTTCATGTGGTAACCATGACGACATCACAGTAGGAGAGGCTGTCTGTCTCAATGCATTATGACATCAATGTTTAACCTCCAAAACACACACACACACACACACACACACACACACACACATTATATACAGCATCATACTGTCACTTAGTGAATACAGCTAGTAAACACACACACACACACAGATTATGCATTTAGGCAACGTAAAAATACACATATGATGCCAAACTGCAGTTGAGTGGCACTCCATCCTGAAGTGGAGACACGCACACACACACACACACACACACACACACAGAAACACACACTCAAGTGGAGTAGGAAGAAAACCTGTTAACACTCCCTGAGGGAAGCATGCTAGCCTCTCAAGTACGCTGAGGGAGTGTGTGTGCCTGTGTGTGTATGCCTGTGTGTGCATGTGTGTGTGTGTGTGTGTGGTATTTACATGTTTGCAGAACATGTTTCATTAACTAGAAACCACTAGAAAGCACGTACATCAGTCCTCTAAATTATTTGTTTTCTGTAATTATAGAAAATGTCTTTTATCTGTGTCGGGATCTGTAACACACACACACACACACACACACACACACGACTCTCACCATGTTTGTTAGTCTGCTGTGTTTAGTCTCATTGCTTTATAATGTCAGTAATGAGTTAAACTCACAGATGAATGACTGTTACAGAGTCACTTTGTCCTAGTGGCCAAACGTGATACTGCAACTAACACACCATAATAAAACCAAGCATCAACCTCCAGGGCTGAAACATGAAGCATCAACATGAAGAACCAGAAGCTGCAGTTCCTCTAATGGCCACTAGAGTCTGGCTCCAACAGTGAGTCAGTCCCCATAGACTCCCATGTTAAAATGTCCAACTTTACAGCAGAAATAAACATGTTTACAGCCTGGTACAGAAACTGTTTTGGTCTCTAGAGCTAATTTCCTCCTTCATGACGCCTGTTTATATAACTCACCTGTTTATATAACTCACCTGTTTATATAACTCACCTGTTTATATAACTCACCTGTTTATATTTTATTAAGGACTACAGTTATGGAGGATTGAGGGTGTGGCCTCTTTGAGTGACAGGTGGGTGAGTGTATGCTTGACACACACTGTCATGCACCGAAGTCTCAGCTCCACACAGGCCCCTCCTCTTTGACCATATTTGAATTAGTTAGGGGGCGGAGTCAGACACTGCCAAGATGGCGATGGTGGAGCAGCTCACTCTGAGCTTCAGAAACCTGTGGGTGACATCACAGAGGCGACGTCCATCTTTATTTACAGTCTTTAGTTAAATCTTGTCATTTGGACTAAAACACTGAAAAACAGTGAATTTTGAGCTGCCTGTGGAATTACGTAAAAAGTGAGGAGGTCAACAAACTCATCTGGCTCTGTCCTGTGCATCTTGTCTTTGTAGTTTTGGCTTTTATTATTATATTAGTTATGACAACACTTTGCTCTCAGCAGTAACTGAAATGTGTGGGAGGCAGCTGCTACAAAAAGACAGAAACACCAGCAGTCAGACACTCAGTCGATAATTTGGGTAATTTTCCCATTTGCCTTCATTTTCTCTTCCAGATCAGTTTGGCTAAGCGGGGGTTTGTTTACAGCCCCTCTGACTGATTCTGTTTATTCTCCCATCTGACTTCTTTTAAGCAAAGTCAGTGTGTTTTCAGATCTCACAAATTGACTTGGCGAATATACAATCTTCTTAAATAATGGCCCCAACTCTCAGAATAAAATCCATGTCGCAATAAACAAGAGATTCTCCTTTAACTTCAGCTCGTCAGCATCAAACAGTAACATTCATCATTCAGTCAATAAGACAAACTGTGACTGTTTAACACTTTAATGTTTAAGTTTGATATTTATTCTGAGCATTTACTCATTAGAATTAAGAGAATTCTTTCTGGATTTAATAATAATTTATTTGCTTTGTAAAGTTCTGAAGTTAACAATAATTGAATTTCCACCCCCTGCTGAGCGCTGCCTCGTGGTTTCATGTTCTGTGGAGCTCTGGTTCTCATCTCACTGAATGTCCTGAGTTAGTAACCGTACAACACACTGTGGAGTATAATTTTCAGACCACAGACGGAGTAATGCTGGCTCTACATCCATCACACCAGAGGCAGACATATACATTTTCTGCATCGACAGTCGTCTCAATGAAGCAGAAATCTGCAGCAGCAGCAGCAGCAGGAGTTTAAGTTGGAGCAGGTGGAGGAGCAGCTCTCACCTTTAGAATAAACCTACATGCTGGGAAACGTAGAAAATCACTAACTGAATCAGAGGCAGACAAAGTAGCTTCAGCAGAAAAATAAGTAAATCACACTTGATCTGAAAATATCTGGTGGTGCGGCGAACATCTCAGACTGATGATATCTGACGCTGTAAGAGAATCTGAAGGAGGGTTTTTCCTCTGATGATACTGAGGTGAAGTCGTGTTTCCAAATACTATCCATCACCTCGCTGTGTGTGTGTGACACAGTGTGTGAGATACTGCAGGTGTGTGGGTGGTGGAGGGAGGAATTGGACAGTCAGAGAGAGAATGAGAAAGTGAAGAAGAGAAAGAGAGAGAGTGAATCATTCCCTGAACAGACCACCTCGACAGCGTGATATCAGATGCATTATTTGATGATTGGATCGCTGGCTACAAAAGCTGATAGATCTCTGCCTGAAATTGATTTCTGTCTGGATGACACACACACACACACACACACACACAGGCTTTAGCCAGGAGAAACTAATTACCAGTTCACGGAGTGTCTGAGAAACCTGAACCTGAATGAAAACACCTGAAGGACTGGCAGACTGGCAGCTAGAGACAAAATAAATTGGGAAATTAACGTTCTATTATTGGACAGAGAGAGAGAGAGAGAGAGAGTGTGTGTGTGTGTGTGTGTGTGTGTGTGTGTGTGTGTGTGTGTGTGTGTGTGTGTGTGTGTGTGTGTGTGTGTGTTGTGTGTGTGTGTCAGTGGGCTGGTGTTTCCACAGTGTCTGATGATCTGATGCCTTCAGGGTCACTGTTGGTCTTTTTCAGGGGCACTTTTATTGAACCATGAAAAATAACCACTGGATATTGGATATTCAGTTTGAAATGTAAACAACAATGAGCAAAAGATTTTCCTGCTGCTTCAGGCTGAGCGTTTTTAATTTGTCTAGGATTTTATTCATTTCAAAGAGCATCGGTCTAAGAGCTATTTAATTTTCTGACCCACTGGGATTCAGGTGACTTCCTTAGTGCAGGTTTGTTTGTGTGTGTTTATTCATAATAATAATAATAATAATAATAATATGTTTATTTATTGAGCACCGATCAAAATCAGAGATTATAAAGTGATTCACAAGGATAAAATAACAAAACAAACAACAAAACTTGCAAATTTTTCAAGATAAACTAGAGCCACCTCCTGGTGGTCGTATCCCTCCGCCACTCAGACTCGTTTTAGGTTACAGCCCTGTTGATCCAGAGTCAGACAAAATATGAACCATTTCTGAATTGAATTGAAATTACGTCCTGAGTAAAGGCTAGAAAGTGTGTTGTGACGTCACCGTAACCTTTGACCTTTGACCAGCAAAGTCTAATCCGTTCATCCTTGAGTCCAGGTGAATGTTTTTACCAAATTTGAAGAAGTTCCTTCATGGCGTCACTGAGACGTCGTGTCCACGAGAATGAGACAGACTTAAGGTCTCAACAGACTCCTCCTCTGAGTCTGGGTCTGACTGAGGCTCAAACATGTGGCTGAGTCTCTCTGATGTTTCCTCCTCTCACCATCTTGATGCTCTCTGCTCTTTCACCTGTCCACCTGGAGCCAGCAGGTGGTGGGCGGGGCTCAAGGTTCAATCAGGAAGTAGGAGGAGATGAAAACAATGTTAAACTAAATATGAATCACAGCAGAGGATTTTTACAGAGTTCAAAAGACAATGAAACTTATTAATTTCAGCTCTGATTTAAAAAACAAGTGAGATTAAACTAAAATAAATGATTTGCAGCCATTTAAAAAGCTGATAAACTGACTTTAAGCTTCACCCTCTGCTGCATCTCTGCCTCTGCCATGTATGGGAGTAACATTAGTGGTCATGGTGATGTTGTTGCTGGTGTGTGTGTGTGTGTGTGTGTGTGTGTGTGTGTGTGTGTGTGTGCGTGTGTGTGTGCGTGCGTGCGTGCGTGCGTGCGTGCGTGCGTGCGTGCGTGCGTGCGTGCGTGCGTGTGTGTGTGTGCGTGTGTCGGGGGGTTACCTCTCTGTCAGAACTCTTCTGTCACACTCGGTAATGATCAAAGCCCTCCCTGGGACCCCCTACCGTCCACACTCACACAACCAGCCAACTGGACAGGAATTGCTCAGCCATGCAGCCGGCGCTCCACACGGCTCATACAGGATCACACACACACACACACACACACACACTTACACGTACACACATACATGCACGCTACTCCTCCTCTTGTTCCGTGTCTTTCATCCCTCCACTTCCTTCTTCTTTTCTCTTTTCCTTTACATTGCTGTGTGTATTCCTCTGCTTCAGCTTCCTTTGTTTAACGTATCTCCGCTTGTTGTCTCTCTCTCCTCTGCTGCAGCTCGTCCTGCTGTTGCTCTGCACTCGTCTCTCGTGCTGCTTCACAGTTTCTTCCTTTAAATTCCTTCTTCCTCTGCTCACTTTGTTCTGAGATTCACTGTTTGAGACTTTCCTGTCGTGCTCAAAGAATTTCAGTTTCACTCTTTGTTGTTTACTCAGATTATTCCAATAAATATCCAAAACTTTTATTCCTTATTTTCTAAATTCAAATGAAACTACATTCAGATTCAGATTCAGACTTTATTAATCTTAAAATCACAAGTACACACAACTTACAAGATCAGTTCATGTCAGAGCAACAGATCAACATACGAGGGTCAATACAGGAGCAACAAGCAGCAGGAAGTAAAATAAATCAGAATAAAACAAATGAAATAGATAAAAAATTCTATAGTGGATAAATAATGTAAATACATAACTGACTGAGTTAAAAAACTTAAATTTAAATATATCATTGAAAATGAAACTTCCAGTGTTTAGTCGCCTGATAGCAGAAGGAAAGACGGACTTGGAGCAGCGTTTTGTTTTCACATTGTAACACCAACATTACAATCATATTAACAGTTACTTAGCAACTGACTGTATATAACTTTCAGTCTGATTACATATCAAGCAGGATGTTGAGATTGTATGTGAAAATAAGCCTGATGTTGGGGTCAGGAAGCTAAAAGCACTTGGATAATGTTGCACATCGATCGTGGTCAAATAATTAAAACTTTAAATATTGTTGTTTTTCCTTCGTCCTGAAACAAAAGCTGACACAGTCGCTTCCTGTTACATTATTTAAATGTCACCACTTCATGTTTCCATTAAATGTAATCACAGGAAATGTGTTGTTACCTGTGGCCTTGTTGTTTCTAGCTGCTAATACAAATATATGAATATGAACTTGATTTTTTTTGGTGACATTGGGAGGCATTAATTCTTTCCAACTTTATTTGTTTTGTCACATGTCGACAATGTGCACATTTTATTTGTCGTAATTCTTCCCTCCTTCTGTCTCTCCTTTCGTCTTTCCTCTCTCTTTCCTTTCAGTCGTCCTTTTCATCAAAGACAGACCTAATTTGATTTGTCTGTTTTTACTGTATTGTTTTAGCTGTTGGTGTTTCTGCCTGAATCCCAGCCTCAACAGGATGTTTCACTTTCACCACCAAAATATAAAAGCACTTAATAATTCTGCTCCGGGAAATATTTTATTTTGTTCCAACCCCAGTGAAGAACTGTACACCGCCGGACCGCCGTGTCTGCGATTACTGGAGTGGTTCGACCCCTCCCTCCCCTCATCATGAACCACTGATTCATGTTACGTCTCTTTCATTTTTAAGGGGAGCGGGCGTCCCACCTCCCTTCATATCCACGTCCCCTCCTGCAGGCCCTGCGACAGCCCACTGAGCAGAGAGACAGGAAATGGGGCAGAGAGACGCGACAGCTCAGCACGAGACTGGAACCAAACCCACTGACACACACATCTGCACGGATACACCAGAACCACCAGGAAGCCCCATTTGTTTTCTAACTTGTCGCCCCAAGAGATGCTTTTCTGCTTCACTCACGACTGATTATTCCCCACATGTCCAACATGCTGGGATACAGTTTTAAATAAGCTACAAATGCTTTGAATCCCACGTCAGGAAACATCCTGACCTTTAAGTCTGCAGTGGATAACTCGTTAGCTGCACAGCCTCTGCTGTTCAAAGGATCCTATATTTTCTTTAGCATTTACTTCCAGCTTCGTGTCACAGTGTTGTAGTTTTAACACACTGCATCCAGCCCTAGACAGCTGTATGTTAGCAGTGTTAGCAGCCAGCTAACAGGTTAAGCAGGTTAATTTATCAAAGTCCGATGTTAAAGTTTAACCACCTAAACAAGCTAACCAGCTCCTACAGTTAGAGTTATAACTGACTCCACTTGAAGTGAAGTGAGACAAGGTGCTCAGACTGTGAGCATTAAATTTCATTGGTTCCTCAGTACATCAATCAAACGACAGTAGCCAGTCAGATAAATAGATAGATAGATAGATAGATATCATATTAATATCAATGTTAGATTTTGGTTCTGTAACCCTATTAAAGGGGAAGTCTTAGTTCCAACCATCAACCTCCGAGGCTGAAACATGAAGCATCAACAGTGAAGAACCTGAAGCTGCAGTTCCTCTAACGACCACTAGAGTCTGGCTCCAACAGTGAGTCAGTCCCCATAGACTCCCATGTTAAAATGTCCAACTTTACAGCAGAAATAAACATGTTTACAGCCTGGTACAAAAACTGTTTTGGTCTCTAGAGCTAATTTCCTCCTTCATGACACCTGTTTATATAACTCACCCGTTTACATTTTATTAAGGACTACAGTTATGGAGAACTGGGGGCGTGGCCTCTTTGAGTGACAGGTGGGTGAGTGTATATTTGTTACAAACTGACATGAACCGAAGGCTCGAATTTTTGGATTAGCTGGGAGTTAGGGGCCGAGTGATGAACTGCAAAGATGGCGATGGTGGAGCAGCTCACTCTGAGCTTCAGAAACCTGTGGATGACATCACAGAGGCGACGGCCATCTTTATTTAAAGACTATGATCACTCCTCAGCTCTGCTTGGGGCTACTAGCATCACACCCCAGAATCACTGACTACCACCAACGGTACCAGTACCAGTTGCATTTTGGGTAATGCAGGCACCAGGTTTTGATGAGGAAAGTGCATTTGTGGAATAAAAAACAATAGGCTATTTCAGGTGGTGGTGCATTGATTCTTTTTTTTAAGCTGCTCCTGGTTAGCCACCGTAGCTAACACGATGACATGACACTGACATGACGTTGTTGTCTTCTGAATAATGCAAAGCACAGTGGTGTTGTGCATGAGTAATATATACACATCAGCCCGTATTTGTGGCTACAGCAGAAACATACAGTAAAAGTCAGTTCAGTAACTTTATGGAAACTGCAGGAGGCTCAAAGCGGCAACAAGCAGTTTCCTCAGGGTTCCTGCATGAAGCCGTTTTAATATCACTTCATTTCAGATTTAAATCTGACTGTGTCACATTAAATATATTTACACAGCAGTTTTCTCCACCACCAGAGCCGGCGTGTCACTTCGCCTCGAGACGCTGCCGACCCACCTGAGAGAACCTCATTACTATTAGTTTCAGCTGAGACGTGTCTGATGTCTGGCGGTCTCCATGCTGTTTCAGCGGCTGCTCCACGCTGACGGTTTGGGAGGGAAGCAGCGGTGTGCAGGTAATAACAGGATAAGCGTTGAGGATTTTGACTCAACACAAATAGCCAGGGCTAAATGAATGTGAGCTGTTTCTGCTGCGCTTGTTAACCAATGCAAAATGTAAAAATGCGGCACATTAAACTATCAGAAGCTGCAGTACGTGCTCCGCAGCACGCACAGGTGTTTCCCTCAAACCTGAATCAGACCGCAGCACTGGATCACGAACCTCGGCCACTCAGATTACTATACTATAGCTGGCCGGGGCTGACTGTGCACTGTATCCAGAACAAAGCAGAGAGACAGCGAGAAAAAAACAGGGAGGATAAAAGAGGAAGAGAGAAAACCAGAGAGGATGATTAAAAAAAGCCCTGCTAGTCATCGGCTCTGTGGAGCTGAAATCCCCTCTCTCAGCTCTCTGGACGGTGAACAAGCAGCGAGCCACAATGGCCAGCAGATTCCCCCGGATTTGGAGCACAAAGGGTGGGCAGTTGTCCACCCAATAACCCTCAACCCCCCCCCTCCACACCACCACCACCACCACCAGCCTGCCACATGCATCCCTCCTCTCATCATCGCCCCACACTCCCATCTCTCCATCCACGGCCTTCCATCCGATCAGACCGCCAATGGCCGCCGCCGCAGCCTCCTGAATCAGTCGCCAGCCAACTGAAATAATGAGTACATGTGTGTGTGCATGTGTGTGTGCATGTGTGTGCATGTGTGTGTGCATGTGTGTGTGTGCACAAACACTTACCCAACAAATCCTGCACATTTTTGCCAACTGTCATTGTCCTGCCAAACAAGAATGTCATAGTTGTGGTAATTGGAGTTTTGCTCCAGGCACACACACACACACACACACACACACACACACACACACACACACACACACACACTTCTATTGCTATGGGTGTGAGGACAATAGAGTAGCTGTGTTGGGCTGTTACAGTGTCTGTCGTTATTCCTGAACACTGAATCTAATTTTAACCATAAATTCATCCTCACAGTTTTATATGACTTTACTTTGACGTATGAACTTCCTGTTAAATAATGTGATTCACACACTCTCACACTGACTCTCCATTAGCTCTGAATGTGTGTTTGTAAAGTTTTCAATACTGGTTTGAGTTGAGCTCGTTAAGAGTTACCTGTTCTCGTCACACATGGACCCAGCGGAGGAGAGCCCGTGACCCATCCCCTGTCCCCACCCTTAGCTTAAGAAACTCTGGCTTCAAGTTTATTGCAGCCAGGTGTTTAGTTGCACTTGAGTTTGGCATAATCATTAGGTTGGTCTCAGACAATTAAACAATGAGACGATTAAAGCTCAATTAATGACTAATGTCTAATGTCTCCAGCACTGTTATGTTCCCGCCTGAAGCGGAGGTGCAGAGACGGCAGCAGGTGGCTGAGTGGAGCACAGCGATGGAGCATCCACTTAGCCAAGTTACAACCACCAACTGTGTGTGTGTGTGTGTGTGTGTGTGTGTGTGTGTGTGTGTGTGTCTGTCTGTCTGTGTGTGTGTCTGTGTGTGTGTGTGTGTCTCTGTGTGTGTGTGTGTGTGTGTCTGTGTGTGTGTGTGTCTGTGTCTGTGTGTGTGTGTGTGTGTGTGTGTGTGTGTGTGTGTGTGTGTCAGAGCCGGAGTCTAATCACCAGGATTGTGCCACTCGTGTCTGCCATGACAGTGATAGTGATTGCAGCAGCATTTGGCTCCAGTGCTGATAGAAGTGTGACGAGCAGCCGAGCGGCCGCCGGGTCTGATGGACATCAGAGCGTCTTTGATACGAGTCAGTGACGACTTTAAAGAGCCAAACAAACATGCCATCACAGTTTAGATGTTTCATTTCTCTTGTTTACACTGAAAGTTCACATGTGAGGAAAAGGTGGAGGAGGCCACAGCGTTTCCAAGAAGACGAGGAAGAGGAGAAATGTCTTAATGCAAACAAGCAGTTATTCAAGTTAGAATCACAGAGCTGATGATAAAGAGCCGTCAACTCTGGAGCACATGAACATCTGAAATCAAATTATCTCTAGATATTAACTCCTTTACAACAAAGGTTCAGTTCTGCTCAAATCAAATGAGAACTGTTCTCATTTCCAGCTAATTATATCTGTTAAATGTCTTTGTTTGACTGTTTGTAGCTTGTTGTTTTCAGACTGAACGTCTGTATATTTTTAGCTCATTGTAGGATATTATCAGTCAAGTCGAGAATTAGCAACAGATATAAACTCTTTGTACAACACATTAGTTTCATACCCTGTTTTGAAACTGATAAATTGCATGGTCTCTAAAATATCTATTTGTAATTTGTAATCGAACCAAATCTATTGAATTTAGAATCGTACATCGCACACGTATTACTCAGTTACCCAGTTAGCACAGTTAGCATCTTTTCAGCACAGTTAGCATCTTTTTTTTGTTTATCTTTTGTCTATGTTGTTTGTTAGCTTGTAACTGACTGTCTTGACACAGTGTTAGCAGTTGTGCTAATGCTAACTCTCTCTCTCTCTGTACTGACAATGTTTCAGGATTATTAAGCCCCACCCCCCGTCCCCACAAGTTGACAGGATTGGTTCCTGAGGTTTGTGACGTATGAAACCCTGAATCTGTGTTTATGAGACTGTGATTGGTTCACTGCAGTTCAAGGTGGATGATTATTTCATCATCATGTGTCTGTGTTATATGAAAACATCATGTGGACGTTAACGAGGTGAAACACTAAGAGGGAAAGATTCCCGTATGAACAACTTGTGAGAGTTCACGTCATCAGGACGGTTGTGTGAGGATTAGAGGAACACTGTGCACTGACGACACAGACGCCATGAAACGTGATTTATTTACATTGAACAGCAGACTTTTGTTAATGTGAGGCCTCCATGTTTGTTTGGTTTTCAGGCACTTTCATATTATTAAGTGTCAGGATTGATTTATCAGAGTTTCCCAGTCGCACTAACATGACACATTGTTTTTAACAGAGTCTTTGGAGCAGAACCTGATAAAACTCCATTATTTCATTTTAAAATGACTTTGTAGGTTATTCTTGCTGATGTGTGGTTTCTACCTGAGAATGATACAGCACAGCTCCAGGAAATATTTTCACTGCTCAGTCTTTCCTCAGAGATTTTATGAACACCGGTTTCATGCAGCTCAGTCAATCAGTCCTCAACCCGCAGGTTAACGCAGGCAGAAATGTCACACAATTTGTTATTACTGCAGTATTATCAATCAAAAAGTCGAAGGGTACAAGCTGTTTATGGACTCTTTTTTTTTTACAATCAATCCCAACTTTCTTTTTTTTACAGCTGTTCCTTTCAAGGCCGTCTGAGCAGGGACGAGACGCCCGGCGCTGGAGACGGCGGTGAGAGGATCAGCTGACACACAAAAGGTTAAAAATCTGATTTTCTGCTCTCTTGTAAATGTAACCAGTGACTCATAGCAGACTGCCTTCAAAGCTGGCTCCCACTTCCAAACAGTTTCTGGGCAAATGACCAATGCTATCAAAGAAAAAAGCTTTGATTCCCTCGACATATTTATTGATCATAATACTGCCTTTTGATATGTGCTGCTGGAAGGGGAGCCCTCCCCTGAATATCAATGAAGGCCCACTGACAGGCAGATAGAGTGGGAATATCATCAAGGGCTTATTCATATTTCATGTTTTCTATTGCAGCCTATTCTCTTCTGTTGTGTTCAATTCTGATTCGCACTATTCATTTTCTCTCTCTCCCCTCGTTCAGTATTTTCTCACCTTCTCTAACAACACTAATGTCCTGTGTACGATCACGGTGCGGCAGTGACTGCTGCTGCACAACCAGAACCAGAACCAGTCGCCTCTCTGGAGAAAGATAAAGATCTACTGTACTCCACTCGAGTCATGCAGTGTACCACAGCCAGGCAGAGGCAGCTGAAGTCGCTAGGAAACATCAAAACATCATTCTCCCTGTTCTTTTTTTAATAGGATCAAATGCATGAGGCAATGATCAAAAGACACATCCAACCTTTTGTTTTCTCCTATTGCAGTATCATTCTGCTCCTCCACTGATGGCCGTTTGTAACAGTAGATGTAAATGTAATAAATGGAAGTTTTAGACAGCCTGTCCACCTACAGAATTTATATCATAACTCACAACCTGTAAGAAGATGCCACACGAGAACTAGAATCACCTCCTCACAGTTGTATCCCTCCGCCAACCAGCCAGGTGTCAGGAAACAGGGTCACAGTCTCTCCTTCCTGATTATGACCAGAAGTGTTTTTACAGAACATTACGATGTCACAGTGAAGTTGACCTTTGACCTTTAGGATATAAAAAAAAATTGTATCATAATTAGTGAATGTGTGAGTAATGGCCAAAAGGGTGTTTTGTGAGGTCACAGTGACCCTTGACTTTGCCTCTGACCGCCAAAATCTAATCAGTTCATCCTTAAGTCCAAGTGAATGTTTGTGCCAAATATGAAGAAGTTCCATTGAGACGTTGCTGAGACATCACGTCCACAACAACAGAATATGCCTCTGGCTCTGACGGGTGCAGAGACATAAAAATAAAAAATAAGCTGTAAAACAAATGTTCTTGGTTGTCTTTAATTATATTTTATGGGTTTTGAAGAATAGCAGATAGTTTTATTAAAATATATATTTCTAATAAGGTGAGATGACTCTCTCCTTCTCTGAGGATCACTTTGTGAAACTACTTGAAGAGAATAATCTTATATACTCCAGACCCACATACGTCTGGGAAGACGAGGGTTTTTTTCTTTTCAGATGCTGAGGAATTAAAATTCCCATCATTTCCAGGCTGACTGCTACGTGTTTGATTACAGCTGTATAATCGTGGTTATGCTTCACTGCTGCCTGATGCATCATGTTCACATCCATATTCAAAGTACAGAGCAGCCTTCTGCACATTACGGCCGTTTTACCACAGCTGCCGACGCCTGTGTGCTCACTAATAAGTCTCAGCCAGAGTCATATACGTTTATACACTCCAACTGAAAAATAATTAGCCGTGCTCTCCACTCTACATATTTGATCCCTCTGATTTCTTGGCATGAACTATCAGTCTGCAAGATGTTCGTTTTCTGCCAAACTAGCAACGTGTCTTCAGGGAGGGCATCGTCTGTCAGTCGGTTCATCACTCTGGTCCACACTGAAATATCTTAACTACTATTTGATGGATTGCTTTGATATTTTCTAGTGATTCTCTGACTTTTTCTCCAGCAGCAACAACAAGTCAAAGTTTTCACTTTTACTCTGAAATATCTCAGCATCAACTTGATGGATTGCCACAACATTTTGTAGAGGCAATCTTGGTTCCCAAACAAAAATGATTTTTTGTCCATAATTTGTCCAAGTGTTTTCTGATGTGACGCCTCTATCAGCAGGACGACATCATGTGTCTGTGGTTCCTAAAAATGGTACAAAGTACTGTTGACAATGCAGACGTTACAGTTTGGTTACGTTTAGCAAAGAAAAACCCAAAACAGAAGAAAAACACTTGTTTGTTTGTTCTAGGGAAAGTTATGTTTAGAATGAGTCTGTGGACCTTTGTCACCATGGTTACAACGATACACCCATGGTTAACATAATGTAAAGATCATGTGGGAGAAAAAAGTTACAGTTTAGCTAACTAATGTTAGATAGCTGTTAGCTTGTCATTTCATCACCAGTATAAAATGTCATGTGTGACCTGATGTTACAAACTCTGGAGCTCAGTCATGAGCAGTGAGACGATGGAGGATCAGTTGTTGTAGAGAAACGATTTCACATCAATATAGAGTTTATAATTTCATGTTAACAGTCTTTGTGTGTCTGCGGTGGTTTAGTTAGTCTGTTACCTTTTTGATATTAGCTTCTATAACAGACTCCATCTTTGTTTTCATTCAGGAGTTGAGGAGTTTTACCTGTCGGGTCATTGAACAACATTAAACTCCATGTGTGATGAAGGCTCAGTGATTGTATTAGCAGTGGTGGAAAGTTCTGTTCTTAGGTACAATTTTGAGGAATTTGTTCTTAACTTGAGTCTTTCCATTTTATGATTCTTTAATCGTCTTCCTTTTAGAGGAGAAGTTGTACTTCCTTTTTATTAGACAGCTTTAGTTAAAGAGAGATGGATACGGTAAGGACTGTAACACCCCAGTGAAGCACCTGCACTGTACTGGGTTCCCTTTCACCCCGATTGTCATTTTATAATCAAACACTTTGAGTCAAACAGCAGCATATAAGCCTTGTCATTATGAGTATAACATTCCCGTGTTAGCATTAGCTGAAAGCCTTGTTTAGCGTCACAGATCTGTAGCATCTCATTTCATTGTGTCTCAATCTTTGTTTTAAGGCCTTAATTGTTGTGACGTTTCTCTCCTGATCATCTGTCAGCTTCTTCCTGCCTTTAGGTTTCTGTTTCTTTCCTCTCTCTGTTCATGGTTGCTGTCGCTACTGAATTCCTGGTTCTTCTGTTTATTCCAGAGAAGCTTCTGTTGATGATTTAACATACACGACATATGTATATATATACATGACATAAACCCCTTTTCACTCGCTGTGAATCATTTCCCAGATACTCCTGCCTGACACCAGGACATCAGCGTCTGATAGCTTGAATTAGCGTTTGTGTGATAAGCCACTGGTGTCAATGCAAACTGCCTGTTTAATATTACAAATAATAAACATGGTGGCTCGTTAAAATGAGCGATCTCTCACGTCAGCCGCGTTTCTCCTGTTTGCACTTGATCTGTGAAGAGCAGCCGAGCTGTTTGTGGAGATGAATCCAGGCAAAGGCCACTCCAACATGTTCATTAGTCTCTAAAGAGTCCTTTAAGATGAGAATCTGCCTGCAGCCTTTCACTGAGGCACAATTACACTCCACTGTGCATGAACATTTCTACCTGTAAAGCAGCGGAGAAACTGCAGGGCATCTCCAACATTTAGACTCAAATCTGTTGAAGTTTTCTCATCAACTCAAGGCTGAATATGTCAGAAGTCATTGTACATGCAGTTTGGGAACAGCTCTGGTATTTAGGAGACAACATCTGTCCTGAGGGGGGAGGTGACAGTAAGGACTGCATTATGTCCTGAAGACACACAAACCTGTGAGAGTTTGTTTTAAAATAAGATCTCGGTTCTGACATCACTTGACATTTGGAGGCGAGTGTCTGTTGTCAACATGAGGAAACTCATCTCGTCCTCACACCTGCTTCCCCCGTTTAAACTCTCCTGTCTTCATCCAAGGATTCTCTCTGTTTCCTCTTCCTCTGTCTGTCTGGAGCTTCTCCTCTCTCATCCCTCCTCTGAGTGCTCACCTCCCCCCACCCTTCATCTGTTCTTCGTCTTTTCTAACTAGCGATGTGTCATCTGGGCCTGACGGTAAACATCATATGTCAGCTGCTGAGCCTTAATGAGCTATTAACACTGATTAGAGTCAGTATCAGATTTATTTCCAAGTAGGTTTTCACATATGAGGAATCAGCTTTGGTGTTTTGGTTCATAACAGTAAATACAGTCAGTGACAATTTCCACCTTCATGACACCTGTTTATGTAACTCACCTGTTTACATTTTATCAAGCACTAAAGTTGTGGAGGATTGAGGGCGTGGCCTCTTTGAGTTTATGCACCAATGGCCCCTCCTCTTTGACCATATTTGGATTAGCTGGGAGTTAGGGGCGGAGTCAGGCACTGCCACAATGGCAACGGCAAAGCAGCTCACTCTGAGCTTCAGAAACCAGTGGGTGATGTCACAGAGGCGACGTCCATCTTTATTTACAGTCTGTGGTTATACTGCTTTAGTTTTAGTGAAGTGTTCCTAATAATCTGAACGTATAAGGCATCAGGAATCAGTGAAGATCAAACGGATCAATCAGACTGAATATAGCTGAATGATGATGTCGCTCTGTATCCACTGGAGTTCAACATGTTCACTGCCCTGGAGCGACCATGAATGAACCTGAAATTCATCAACAGTCATTTGTTCAAAAAGTGATTCATTTAGTCGATGACCGAGTCGGTGATGTTCCTGATCATCTGAACAGTCACAGGTGTTTTATTGGCCGACGTCCCACCCGCCTGGTACGGCCAGCACTGTAAAACAAACGCCACAACTTTCCAAATAAGAGCCTCTCTCAGTTTTTATTCTCTTCTCTCTCAGAACAAACTCCTCTGACTTTAATGATCCTCAACTGACATTTTACTTTTCATTTTATCATCATCAGGAATGAGGCTGGGGGGGGGGGGGGGGTGTTCTCAGGACACTTCATTTTCTGTCCTTTTCTATTATCTCCTCCTATTTTTTTCCCTCCCACACATACTCGCTCCTCCTTTTTCTCACCACTCCATCCTTCCTTCCCTCCCCCTCCCTCTCTTCCTCCCCCATCCTCTCTCCTCTTTTCCTTTTACTCTCACCTCTCCCCTCTCCTTCCTCCACCTTCTCTGTCCTTTCCTTCCTCTCATCTCCCCTCACCCTCCCTCCTTTCTTCCTTTTTTTTTTTTTTTTACATACATTTTTTTCATTTCATGACCTGCCGCCCCCCCCGCCCCCCCCCCCCCCCCTTTACACCCTCTCGAGGCCTCCCACCTTCACCTCCCCCTCCCCCTCCTCCTCTGCCCGGCATGACGTGGGACCAGATCAAGGCACCGTGTTGCCGGGAGTAGCGGGGATTGAGAGCGACGCGTTGGAATGCAACTCCAGCCGAGCCCCTGAGAACAGGAGGAGGAGGAGGAGGAGGAGGAGGAGGAGGAGGAGGAGGAGGAGGGAGGGAAGGTCGAGAGCAAGTATTTCCACTTTATCCCTGCAAAGTGTTTCTCCCACATTCTCTCTCTTCCTGTCTCTTCTTCTCTGTGACATTTCAGGCTCCTTCCTTTTTTATTTCTCTTCTCTGTCTCTGAGAAGAAGCTGCTGTTCTTCTTCTTCTTCTTCTTCTCCTCTCTTATTGCTGCTCGGCTTGTCCACCTGTCTCTACCTCATGTTTTACCTCCGACTACATGCTCATGTCTGGATTCATCTTTTCTTCTCTTTTTATTTTCTTGTCTGACTTTGTGTTTGTCTGTTTGTCTGTTTGTCTGTTTGTCTGGCTGCTCACAATGTAAATGCCAGAGAGAGAGAGAGAGAGACAGACAGAGAGAGACAGAGAGAGAGAGAGAGAGAGAGAGAGAGAGAGAGAGAGAGAGAGAGAGAGAGAGAGAGAGAGAGAGAGAGAGAGAGAGAGAGAGAGAGAGAGAGAGAGAGAGAGAGAGAGAGAGAGAGAGAGAGAGAGAGAGAGAGAGGGAGGGAGAGAGGGGGGGGGGGAGAGAGAGCAAACACATGGAGAAACAGATGGATACAGACTCAAACACATTCACACATTCCCTCTGTCCAACGTGCCACCACACACACCTCTCTCTCTCTCCCTCTCTCTCTCTCTCTGTCTCTCTCTGTCTCTCTCTCCCTCTCTCTCTCTGTCTCTCTCTCTCTGTCTCTCTGTCTCTCTCTCCCTCCCTCTCTCTCCCTCTCTCTCTCTGTCTCTCTCTCTCTGTCTCTCTCTCCGTCTCTCTCTCTCCCTCTCTCTCTCCCTCTCCCTCTCCCCCTTCTCTCTCTCTCTCCCTCTCTCTCTCCCTCTCCCTCTCCCCCTTCTCTCTCTCTCTCCCTCTCCCTCTCCCCCTTCTCTCTCTCTCCCTCTCTCTCTCTCCCTCTCTCTCTCTCTCTCTCCCTCTCCCGCTCGTTGTCTCTCTCTCTCTCTCTTCCCGTCCCTTCTCTCTCTCTCTTCCCTCTCTCCCTCTCTCTCCCCCTTCTCTCTCTCCCTCTCTCTCTCTCCCTCTCTCTCTCTCCCTCTCTCTCTACTTTATCAGCAGAATGAAAGTGCTTTCTGGCGGTATTTGAATGAGACAGTAAAGAGCTCTATTCAGCCTCTGCCCGGCTTTTATTAACACTGCGCGTCACTGAGGCGACAGAAGCCCCCCCACACACACACACACCCCCACACCCTCCATCTGCCTCCACACACACGCACACAGAGGGAGGTCTCCTGTTCAGGTATGATGATGATGATGATGATGATGATGATGATGATGTTGTTGCCTCCTTCTCGCCTTTTCCCCTCTCTCTCTTTTCTCTCATCCCTCTTTCTCGCTGGCTCCTCCTCACTCAGGGGCTTTTGTTACCTCACCCTCCTCTCTCTCTCTCCCTCTCTCTCTCTCTCTCTGCCTCTGCAGCTGAATGGAAATACGCACAGACGCGTAAAGGGGCGTCAAACTGCACATATCCACCGGCGGCAGCGGCAGCAGCAGGGACCCGTCTGTCTCTCTCTGGACAAGAGGACCGAGCCGGGGACAGACTACTATCTGTGGACAGTCGTTCGGGCCTCAGGCGGAAGCCCGGAGCTCGAGCCCGGAGCCCGGAGCCCGGAGACCACCTGTTTGAAACCGGACCCTGTTTGCTCGGATCACCCGGCGGGGCTCGGGCTCAGCAGCCCGGCTGGAGGACGCAGGAGCCCGGGTACAGAGGCGAGAGAGGACCCGCGGAGTCCCGGCTCGGATGCATGGATGATGCTCCTCTCCTCCTCCTCCTCCTCCTCTTCTTCTTCTTCTTCTTCTTCTTCTTTTTCTTCTTCTTCTTCTTCTTCTTTTTCTTGCTCGTCGGCGGCTGGTCCAGAAATAGCAGCAGCTGTTAGAGGTTGTGTGAGGATGATGATTATTCGCGGTAGTTTTTTTTTTTTTTTTATGTTTTTCAGCGACGAATTTTCCCTTTTTGTCGCTTTTTCTTGAGTCTTTCTCGTCGCTTCTATTGTGAGTTTCCAGCTTTGATGCCACTCAGTCTGCGGCCGGGGTCTGACTAATTAGCGGCTTGATTGACAGCTAGGTAATTGGATTTATTTCATATCCGCTCCTTGAAGTTGTGAAGCCTCTTACGGTCTCAGGCTTCACTCCCGTAGAAAACAATGATAAGAGCTGCTGCAGAGCTGGTGCTTCACTCTCATGTTAATGCTGGTTTCCTTTTACAAGTCAGAGAGGCTCAGAGGCCCGAGACTGCAGGACAGAGCAGGATAGAGAGGGATCATCATCATCATCATCATCATCATCATTATTATTATTTATATTATTATTTATTTATATTTAAGTCATTATTTTACATTTCACTGGGAGCACAAACACAACCTCCTCTTATCTCTAAAGTGTTAGAGGAATATTCCAGAGAGAATCCATCTGTGATCAAATGTGACTCTGGACTCAGAGACATGACTCTTGATTTAAATCAGTGAAATCAGTAAAATCATCTCGTCACCGGCAGGTTTTTATTATCTGCTTTAAATCAGGTTCATGAAACTTGTTGATCTGGATCTGTGAGGTTCCTCCAACAGGTGCCACCGGCTCATTGGTGGAAACGTTGATGCGTCCCCTTTAAGATTCAATTATTCAAAGGGAGGTTGTTGTTTTTTTTTAACAAAGAGGATTAGGGCCACATGGGAATTTTTTTTATTTTTTTAAGAATTCCGAGGAAAAAAAGTCAGAATTCTTTTTTGTTTTATCAAGAATGTTTTACTGAATAAAAACTGCATGATGAAGGACAGGAAACGTGTTCATTAGTAATCTCAGAATTCTGAGTTTAAAGTCAGAATTTAAAAAGATCTAATAAAAATGAACATGTGGCCCTCGTCCTCTTCCTAACATCCTAACAGCAGGATTCACACCGACACAGATTTACACTGATTTGTGTTCGTCTGTGAAACCAAAAGAAAACTCTCAGCTGTTCGTCTCGACAGTCTGACATTTCATTCATTTACACAGGAAGAAAAATGTGTTTAAATTTAGATAAAAAATACACATCAACTGGTTTTATTAGGAGAGTAAAATTAATGTTCATGAAAATAAACTCAGTTTGTAGATGATAAAGATTTAAACTGTATTTTCAGTCCTCTCTGATCTGAGCTCAGACAGTCTCTTTCTTTCTTTCTTTCTTTCTTTCTTTCTTTCTTTCTTTCTTTCTTTCTTTCTTTCTTTCTTTCTTCAAGGTTTAGACATCCTTGAGGGGAGCAGGTATGTGGATTAGACTCTGTGCTGACACAGTGTCAGCTGTTTGTGCCCTTGGAGAAGCTGAAGGAGGGAAAGTGGTGAAGGAGACGAAGGTAGAGCGTGATGATGGAGGATGGAGACAGTGGGGAGGTAAAGGACAGATCTGTGACTGCATCATCTAAAATATGTAAAATTCTTCAAGTTCTCAGGAGGAAATCTTGCACATCACACACCAGGGTTGGTTCTGCATCAGTGAGAGTCCAGCTCCTGGCAGACGACGCTGTGGGGAGGAAAAGCTCAGACGTCTTATCTGGGTGGATGTGAAACACCTCAACATCGGGTGACATCACTCGTCCTGGATGAGGCTTCAGGTGCTCTCCCTCTAACTCACACTCACACTGTCTCCTGGTCAGTCAGCTGATCAGTCCTCAGCCCAGTATGATGCTGTGTTCCCAGTAAACCCAGTGTTCCCAGTCTGCAGGACCCAGTGTCGTCCTCCACCTGCTCTTATCCTGTTTTCCACTTTTCCAGGCCTCAATGTCGTATCATCTGACTCTGTGTGTGTGTGTGTGTGTGTGTGTGTGTGTGTGTGTGTGTGTGTGTGTGTGTGTGTGTGTGTGTGTGTGTGTGTGTCCTTGCTGTTAAAGCCAGTCTTCCCAATGCTCAGTGCGCTGTATGGCTTTTTATTCCTATCTGACTGTACTGATGGTTCATATAGGGATGGAAGCCATGCACCGCGCTGGGAACGCAGCGCACTGGACCATGGACTCAAGCCCTGTCACCTTACACACATGCACACACGCACACACACTGCACACTCAGAGGGCAATAAATGCATGCACACATCCAGGAGAGCGTGAAGTGAAAACCTGTCAGACAGAAATATGGAAACACATGCTCTGCACACATAAACATGCAGTCATTTATGCGTATGCATGCAGCAGGTATATGCATATGCATGTTGCTTTACACACACACACACACACACACACACACACACACACACACACACACACACACTCAGGGCAGGGGTGGTGCCCTGGTCCCATCAGGCCTCGACTGCAGCGAGTCAGTCTGAAGCTGTTGGACTGTGTCAGCTGACAGACAGCTCTCTGAAGTGAAACACATACATCTGCCACAGAATCTCAACGTGATCAATACAGATCCAAACGCAACAGAATGAACATGAAACTGATCCCAAATGAAGCAAATGGATTCAGAGTGAAGAAGCAGGAGAGTCACAGACAGATCGCACAATAACAAGATGGAGATTTCATCCAGTCACGTCCTGTACTCACTTCGTTCTTTATTCAGGCTCCCAGTGGGATGAAGAGAGCATCCCAGCATGCACTGGGTGAAAGACAGTAAATCTCTGGAGACATGGCCGACACACACACACACGCACACGCACACACACACAGACGACTGTAAACACATTCACATCTGAAGCCAGTTCAGAGTCTGAATTCCTCCTGACACGTGAGAAAGATCTTGTTGTTGGTGACTCCAGTTACAAAAACACGATGTTCATAAGACCCTCAGAACAGAGTAGAGTCACATCAGTGAATGGTCACACACTGTAAACCCCCAACCCATCCATGACATGACAGTTTATTAAGTCTGCACAAATGGTCACGACTGTCAAAATGACATAAAACTTTATATTCGCTTGATTTGTTTAAGTTAAGTCAACGATTTTTAACTTTTCACTTTTGACTTAATTTTATTTAAACTTATAAAGTTGAGGCAGCTTAATTTGTTCTAATTTTATGTAATTAAAATACAAATTATTTTATCATTTGACTGGAGATTTTGTGTCAAACTGACAAAAATCTCCAGTCAAAAGTTACGACACATTAGTTTTAAACAACTAATAAACTTCCTGTTTATATAACATATAATCAAATGCTCAATAAACACAAATTATTTTGTGGTGTGATTAAAAAAGTCATGTTGAACTGACATAGATTTCCAGTCAGACAAAGGTCATGTGATTCATTTATTTTGTATTTAGTCACACATTCATAAAATGAAGAAAACACAACTACATTTTAAGAAAACTTAAGAAGTGGATATAAAGTCAACATGACTTTAAACTAATAGTTATATTTACTTATTTTTTCAAGCCAATCGGTTTCCTAGATTTTTTTTTAAGTCATATCAACTTGTCAGATTTTACAATAAATACAAAATAGGTGATTTTGTCAGATAGTTGTCTGCTGGTCTCCTGCTCTGTGCACACTAGTCTATTCTTCATCCTGAAGTGAAATCTTTACCTGAATTCATAAATTACTCTTTTTTCTTTTGTTTTTTCATTTCTTTTTGTCTGATTTTTGTTTTGTAACAGCAGCTCTGAGGTAAAGAGAAAAACTACATTCACAATACAAGACAAAGTGACAACATCCCTGATGATTTACACATTAGAAGACGACATCAATAATGAAGTCACTTGTTTTAGAAAGTTTATATTACACCTCACTCACCACCATTAGCATTCAGAGCACAGGCTGCCATACTGTCCATGGTGGAAGATTAACCTGAGACTTGCTTTAGTGATCGATCACATTGATTTAATTTTGTTGGATATATTAATATCAGCTTAATCAGCAGCTTGAAATGTGAACTGGTTTGAAATGTCAAAATAAAAGCTTTAGTTCAGATATTCTCTTGACATGGATTCAGGAATGAAAAACATATGAGATAAAATGAAACATGTACAAACTCTGGTGCAGTTTTTTGCATGGAGTTTTTCTACTGTTCATTTCACTGTGATAGTACAGAAGGCCGTTGCTGCCGGATGATTGTGTAGCCAAACCTCATGAATCTCATTATTAATGTGTCTCAGAAGAAACTCAAAGCTGACGTGATGACATTTTAGTATCAGGGGAAGAGCTGGAGACAGACTGGACAACAAACAAAAAGAAAAATAAATGATGGAAACTTTTTCCCTGTTTGACTGAATAAGTAAATGTGTATCTATGTTCCCTGTGCTTTTTTTATTTAGTTATTTTTTAAGGAATTTATCTTTTTACATTTCCTTTTCATTTCCAGTCCCTTTTTTGTTGTTTCACTTCTGTCATTTAAGTTCTTTTATGTGCTGTTGTATCACCTCAATTACTGCACCTTCCCTTGGATCAATGAAAAAATAATTACATAAATAAATGAATGAATAAATTAGTTAATTAATTCATATTATATATATATATATACTATATATGTATTATCATATAAATAAATTTTTTTTTAAAAGTAGTTACGCTTCAAATGCAGCACAACAGCGCCCCCTGGTGTAGGAACAGTGGTATTACAACGCTCCAAAACACTACAGCCGATATGCAAGTGCAACATTAGTGGCGGCGAAGAAGACGGAGCGGATGTGACGTCAGAGTCCGGCCTCCAAAACAACCGGAGCATAATTGTCTTGTTATGAAAGAGTGATATGTTGGATAACCGCCGTGTGGTTGATCTTACACAACAGCAGCGTGGACCCGGAGGAGCTGGAGAACTTCCGGTCGTCTGGTTTAGTCAGAAGACGTCTGAAGAAAATTGCTGAATGAGAAAAGACAGAGAGACAAACATGGCGAAGAGGAGAGCGGGAACGGAGACCGAGGCCGGTACAAAGAAACCGAGGCAGGTGCCGAAGACGAAGGGCAGCGCCGCTAAAGAGAGAGAGAAGAAGAAAGATGCAGGTAGGAAGAGTGAGTCTGAGCTGCCCCGTTATTTATGAACACACCTGAACTCTGTCTGCAGCCAAGAGAATAAAACTGAAGCTTAGCTAGCTAACAGCTGTTTATCTGTGAGGGAGAAACTGACTGTTTCTGTAAAGATGGTCAGTTTGTTCCAACAGTAAACACAGAGTCAGGCAGTTCAATGACGAAAGAAGCAAGAATTTCATTATATTTTTATTCTTTGTATCTGGTCGTACTGTTATAAATAAAATATGTAATATCAACTGTAATAAATTATTGTCCCAAAACATTAAGTGATTCAGCTGATGTTTAACTCTGTTGTCATGACAACAGATAAATCTTTTGGCACATGTTTCTGTTATTTGCTTCAAGTCAGAACAACAACAAAACTTTGAGAGAGGATAACATCCCATAAATGTGTCATGATGATGATGAATCCCAGCCCAGTGCTGGTGAGCAATGATTCAGTTTAACTTATCGTGACCTGAGTGTGTGATGTTCATCCTCTCAGCTGCTGTGAGAATAGCGGGGTCGTCAGTGGTTGAAGAAGCCCTAAATGTAAAAGGTGTTTGCTTCGTGTTTCTGTGTCTGGTTGAGAGAGACAGTATGTGAGCGGCTGCAGCTGCAGGATGAACGTCCTGGTTACTGGAGTGGAGCTGCTGCCCCACATTCACATCTGCGCTCCACTTCTTCAAAACCTGAAACATGTTTCTTGTGAAAAACAGATGTTTGTGTGATTCTGTTTTTAACACTGTGTCACACGTCATTCACGTCACATCTGTGTGTCTTTGTCCTGCTGAGCAGCAGTGTTACTGACACCAGGCTGAGTCTGTTGTAGGGCTGAATCATAGGCAAAAGAAGACGGGAAGATATCTGTTTATTTTGGCAGATATTGTGATAGGAGTCGTGATTTCAGTTGGAATTATAATCTCTGCTTTTCATTTTAACAGAAAACAAACAATGATTTGTACCAAACGTCCGTCTGGAGAATAACAACAACACACAACACGTCATTTATGATCTGTTGAGACACATTTTATCTCCATCAAAAAAACTGCAGCGTTGATTTGGATATTGCACTTGTCCATATAGCAACTTTGATAATATTTCGATTCATTTTTCAGCCCTAATTTGCTTTAAACAGATGGTACGGTGGTTGAGATGGTTACCTGTTTATTCTTCTCATCTTTCAAAGACAAATGATTCATAAACAGTGACAATAATTAACAGAAATCTTTCTGTTGGAGGACGACCACCCCCGCTGCACAGTTTCATTTTAAATCTTTTCCTGTGGCCCCTCCCCCAAAGACTGTGAGGTCACAGGTTTTTTGTTTATTTTGTTTGTTTTCATTTTAAATATGACTCTGTAAAAATCAGTGCAGAGGTCGACGAAGTCAAAATGGTCTGTGACAGTTCTTCTTCTTCTTCATCTCCTTTGTTCAGGGTTAGTGATTAGACACGCTTGCATTAATATGGCCAAGATTCATTGATGGTAAATATATCAGCTGTAAACATAATAACAATAATAAGCTTTACTTATACAGCACCTTTTAAAACACAGTTACAACGTGCTTTACAAGACAAGAGAAAATTCAGGACAAACAATAAAAATTAATGATAAAAAAACAGATTTAAAAACAGTTGAAAGGTTTTCCAACTTTGAGGATGAGATAGAGGAAAAAGAGATAAAACAATCTGAAGTCATTAATCCTTAAAATTAGATCCAGGAGGGTTACTTTATATAATGTATTTATTTATTTATTTATAGCATAAGCTAAGAAAAAGTGTGAAGAAGAAAACTGAAAACCAAACCAGTGAGTCTGCATCATCGCTCAGTCCCAGTCTGTGTGTTCATCCAGGTAACGGCATCACAGAGAAAGAGGACACGCTTGAGAGGAAGGTCAAAGCCAAGAAACGTCGGTCCCCAAAACCACCAGAGAGAAACAACTCTCCCTCCAAGACCAGCATCAAGACCAGCGCCAAGACCAGCGCCAAGACCAGCATCAAGACCAGCATCAAGACCAGCGCCAAGACCAGCACTGCTGCCAAAACCAGTAAATACTTCCAGTCACCAGTGAAGCAGCTGGAGATCGACAGTGAAGATGAGTTTGACATGGTGACATCACCACCACCTGTGGTTAAAGTGAACGCCAAGAAACCAGAGAGAGAAGAGAAGGAGGAGGAGGAGGAGGAGGAGGAGGAGATGGAGGAGGACAGTGAGGAAGACGAGGATGATTGGGAGGAAGTGGAAGGTAAAGATCAGTAAAAAAAAATCTGTTAGTCTGTTGAGTGTGTATTACATCTCCACTGTTTTGTGTGTGTGTGTGTGTGTGTGTGTGTGTGTGTGTGTGTGTGTGTGTGTGTGTGGATCAGAGCTGGCTGAGCCGCTGGGTCCAGTTGAACCTCCAGAACCCGTCCTCCCCTCGGAGCCCGTGGAGATCGAGATCGAGACTCCGGAGGTCAGACGGAAGTGAGTGACGTTTTCACACATTAGATTATTTTACAACAGTATTTATTTCTAAAAACCTAATTATTCATATTTACAAAATGAGTATTGTGATTAAAATATATCACACAACTGAAAACATATTTATAAAGACCATATAAATGTAATCATAAAATCCTCGTAACATATAAAGAGATTTATTTCATAATTGATGGCAATATGAAATTAGATTAATCTGTTATTGTACAAATTAATCAATATATGTATCTGAATAATACAAATAAATATTGACACATACCAAAGATCAACAGCTTTGACTTCCTCTGTTGACTCCTAAAATGAGTTTTAAAAGAGTTTTCACTGGCTTCATTCAACAGGAAATCATTTGTTTATGATCAATAAAACTCTGATCTTAAATCCAGACAGAATTAATAAATATTTTCAGTCTTGGATTACGGTGTTTGAAAGCTGCGTCTTCACATTGTGTTTTAAGGAACTGAACATGAACGTCAAATGAGTTTGTGTGACACTTTCTGTGAGTGTATTTTAATAAACTGAGTTCATTTTAGATTTTCATGGATATATTTGCAGATATTTATGTCTCTGTTTAACCGTCACTTCTGATTGGCCAGGCAGAAGAGAAAGGCGGAGTTTGAGACATACCTGAGGAGGATGATGAACAGACACAAGAAAGACCTGCTGATAGACACACACAAGGTGAAAACACACACCTGTACCTGTGTGTGTGTGTGTGTGTGTGTGTGTGTGTGTGTGTGTGTGTGTGTGTGTGTGTGTGTGTGTTGACTGCAGTAAACCTCAGGTGTGTCTCTCAGGTTCACCTCATGTGCCTCATCGCCAGCGGGATGTTTCGTAACCGTGTGTGCAGCGAACCCGACCTGCTGGCCATCACTCTGTCGCTGCTGCCCCCCCACTTCGGCCTGGTTGCTAAGGAACGCATCGACCACAACTACCTCTCTGGACTGCTCAGATGGTGAGAGCCTGACACGTGTGAATGTTAATTATGTTTTATTTAAATCATCCTCCTCATCTCATCAGTTAATTAGCTTTAAATCACAGCTGTCTTTTTTTTTTTTTTTGAACAAAAACATAAATAACCACAAACAAACAACGACATCACAATATCGATCAAGCTTCACCATCGAAAGAAGATTTTAAAGGATAGAATTAATAAATTAGAAACCGCTCGATACGATCACAACCAACCTTCTTCTTCCACATCAGCAGCTTTGAAAATAAATCTTTTCCCGAACAAAATAATCAGATGAATAATAAAAGTATAATTTCTGTGACGCCTTCACCTGATATCAGTGTTACACATCTTTTCAACTTCCCTCCAAAAGGTTGAAAAAAAAGTGATTGTTAATTTCGATTTATCTTGTTTCCTGTCGAACTGACGGCGTCGTCCTCCCACCGTTCTTCTTCGGCTTCCAGTCTTTTCCTGCAGCAGAGATCAGCTGATCGCATGAACAGATCCGTCCCTACAGTTCAATAACCTGCAGATGAGTCTTAAGTTTCACCACCAACTTCTTCTGTCCAGGTTCAGAGCAACGTTCACCCTCAACCCCAGTCTTCCCTGTGAGGAGCGTCCGGACCCCCGGGCTCTGCTGGAGAGGCGGCTGGCCAGCCTGTCAGCCAGGACCCACCAGGAGATGACTCATGTTGGTAGTTTGGGACCAGACTAATACACTGAATGAACTACAGGCCGTGAGTGAACGCAGAGGGAGGGGCTGACGATGTTCCTGTGTTGTGTCTCTGCAGCTCTTCCTGCTCGTCCTCAGGTCTCTGCAACTCTTCTGCCGATTGGTTCTTTCTCTGCAGCCGATCCCCTTCAAACCCCCGTCAGCCAAGGTACCGACAGTCTGCGACAGCTGTGTCCAATCAACACAGAGCTCTGTCTTTAACCCTTCCACCGCCGTCAGCTCTGAACGTCATCAGACGCTCAGACTGAACGTGCTGCTCTGTCGCCGACAGTGTTAGACTCTGGACTCATCTGATTGATTATTGATTAATCTGCCAATCAATTAATTATTTGATCTGTGAAATGTCACAAAAGAGTGAAAAAAAAAAAAAACAATCACAACTTTACAGGATGTAAACGACCAAGTCCAGAACACAGTGAAGGTGTTCAGTAGAGCTGCAGGTGATGCAGGAGCTGCAGGTGATGCAGGAGCGGCAGGTGATGCAGGAGCTGCAGGAGATGCAGGTGATGCAGGAGCAGCAAGTGATGCAGGGTCTGCAGGTGATGCAGGAGCTGCAGGAGATGCAGGAGATGCAGGAGCAGCAAGTGATGCAGGAGCTGCAGGTGATGCAGGAGCTGCAGGTGATGCAGGAGCAGCAAGTGATGCAGGAGCTGCAGGTGATGCAGGAGCTGCAGGTGATGCAGGTGATGCAGGAGCAGCAAGTGATGCAGGGTCTGCAGGTGATGCAGGAGCTGCAGGAGATGCAGGAGATGCAGGAGCAGCAAGTGATGCAGGAGCTGCAGGTGATGCAGGAGCTGCAGGTGATGCAGGAGACGCAAGTGATGCAGGAGCTGGAGGAGATGCAGGANGAGCTGCAGGAGATGCAGGTGATGCAGGAGCAGCAAGTGATGCAGGGTCTGCAGGTGATGCAGGAGCTGCAGGAGATGCAGGAGATGCAGGAGCAGCAAGTGATGCAGGAGATGCAGGGGATGCAGGAGCTGCAGGTGATGCAGGAGAAGCAAGAGCTGCAGGTGATGCAGGAGCTGCAGGTGATGCAGGAGCTGCAGGTGATGCAGGTGATGCAGGAGCAGCAGGTGATGCAGGTGATGCAGGAGCGGCAGGTGATGCAGGTGATGCAGGAGCTGCAGTGTTTCTGATGAAGGTCAAATGTGTCACAAACTAATCACAAGTAGAACATAGTTTAGCAGAACGCAGCCCGAGTGTTCAGTTTACTGTTGTGTCTTATATGACAGAGAGGAAGCAGCAAGTCTGACATTTGAGGAGCTGGAGCCAAGAGAGTGAAGCACTTCTTCTTCTTCTTCTTCTTCTTCTTCTTCTTCTTAAATCTTTGCTTGAAAAATTATGAAACAGTTAATCGACTATTAAAGTAGTTTTTCTGTCGATTAGCAAATCAATAAATCAATGAATTGTTTCAACCCTGTTAATATCAGGTTTATCAATTCCCCCTTGTAACTGAGATAACGTGCAGCATAGTCCTTTTTAACTTTCGACCAGATCTAGTTTTTGTAGTAAACTTTGTGGACTGAAGCCGACGGGAACGTTGTTCATCAGAGGATCTAAAGCTCATAAAAGATCATTTAAAAGAGCATAAATGAAATTACAAAATGTTTTGTACGTATGTCTGGTATCCCTTTAGCAGCTGGGAACATAGGAAACATATAATCCCTCTGATATTCTATAAACGAACTCATACTGCTGCTTTTACTTTTACTCACCAGGGCAAAGGGGCCACAACATCGACCGCTGTCCCAGGAAAGAGCCAAGAGACCCCCAAGACCCCCTCCCCCGAGCCGAAGGTCTCTCCTGGCTCCAAGAGACCGGCCGGAGCGAAGGGAGAGCGGGGCGGAAAGAGAGCAAAGAGGAAAGACATAAAGGAAGAGGAGGCGGAAGAGAAGGTTAAAACGTCAGGAGGACAGAGACCGAAGAACTCTAAACGCCGCAGTGTCGCCTCCAAGGTCAGCTACAGGGAGGAGAGCAACAGCGAGCAGGAGGAGTGGCTCAGCGACGAGGACGAGTTTCAGGCGAGTGAGGAAGAGAGTGAAGATTCAGAGAGGGAGGAGAAATCCACGAAGAAGAACAACAAGAAGACTGCAGCTCCAAAGAGAAGGAGTGGGGGAGGGACAAAACAGGTAAAAGCTGAGGGGGAGGAAGAGGAGGATGGTGATGAAGGAGAAGCAAAGCAAAAGAGCGGGAAGAAGAAGAAGAGGAGGGAGGGGCCTGGAGCGGACGAGTGGCTGGAGGTGTATCTGGAGAAAACGTCCTCCTGGGTTTGCGTGGATGTCGAGCACGGTGTCGGGATGCCTCACCTCTGCTCCCAGAATGCAACAGCACCGGTGACGTACGTGGTGTCAGTGGACGGGGACGGGTTTGTGAAGGACATGGGGAGGAAGTACGACCCCACCTGGATGACGTCGTCCAGGAAGAGGCGGGTGGACGACGACTGGTGGGAGGAAACACTCGAGCCGTTCCTGGGACCCGAGGATGAGCGGGACGTACAGGAAGACAAGGAGGTGAGACACACACACACACACACACACACACACACACACACACACACACACGCGCGAAGCCTCATTAAACGTGTTCTTATTAACGCTGAGTTTTTTATGTCTCCTCTCCAGCTGCAGAAGAAGCTCCTGAACAAACCTCTGCCCATCTCCATCACCGAGTACAAGAACCACCCGCTCTACGCCTTAAAGAGACACCTGCTGAAGTATGAGGCCATCTTCCCTCCAACAGCGTCTGTGTTGGGCTACTGCAGAGGAGAGCCGGTCTACTCCAGGTCAGTACCGCAGAGCAGGAGGCAGCTGTCGATGCCTGGTCGTTAAATCATCGTTTGGACGATGAATTAAAAAATGGAAAAGCTGATATTTCCAGTGAAGCCAGTTGCTGTGTCCCAGTCCAGGATCCGGATCCTTCTTAGTCCAACAAACACTGATGAGCTGATCGGTCTGTCCCTGTTTGTGAGAATCCCACAGTCTAGATTTCATGTGTTGTATTTTCACACACGTGCTTCATCTCTGGTGAATCTCTCGATCTTTGAAATATGAATATATTTAAATTTTTGCTTGTTGTCCATCGTGTTTTTGTTTTTTTACTTTTTATTTATTTATTTGTTTTTTAACATTTTTCATCTTATGAGAACAAGAGGCAACGAACAAACTAATAATTAACAGGAAAAAAAAACAAACGCATGAGGTCATGATCATCAGGAGGTCGAGGCGAATTTTCCTAATGTAAAACAAAATATTGCACGTGACATACAACACTTATGACAGATGTCTGATTAAACGTCGTAGAGACTCAGTCATCTGCTGTAGAAGATGCAGACGGGTCTCATATGTCCCACACAGAGGGATGTGAATGTTGTATTGATATTAAAACTCCGAGTTTTGTCCGTCATGTATTGAACTAAAACATCGACACTTGTTTTACAGCTTGTATCATAAACTTATTCACTTATTTTACCTCATAAGTTGAGTTGGACCTGGTTCAGTCTGGACCTGGTTCAGTCTGGACCTGGCTCAGTCTGGACCTGGCTCAGTCTGGACCGGGTCCTCTGAAGGAGACTCCTCAGCAGGACACTGATAATCTAGACCTGCATGTTGGAGTTGATAGTGGTTGTGAGCGTCAGTGTCCAGCAGGTGGTGCTGTGTGATTATTCAAACAGTGAACTGCTGGTTGTGAAGCACAGCTGCTGTTTCCTGTCTGTTGGACTCTGTTCATAATGAACTACAGTAAATACATCAGAAGACACTGGATGTGAATCTGATATTAGAAAATCACTGAAATGAAAAGGGATTAGTTGAATGTTTTCTCAGTGTGGTGTTTGAATGTTTCTCTGCAGAGACTGTGTTCACACCCTCCACTCCAGAGACACGTGGCTGAAAGAAGCTCGGACTGTCAGACTCGGAGAAGAGCCGTACAAAGTGAGAGAGGAGTTTTCTTCTTGTTTGTTCCTCTTCCAACAATTCTCTTCTTTCAGTTAGTTTCTGTCTTATTTCTCTTCCTCTTTAACTGCAGATCTTTACTGACTCGTGACTGCTGTAAACAAAAAAGAGGAACCACTTCAGGAACAGTTAACCTCAGAATGAAATCTTGGTCACAGCCCTCTTAATGAACTGTAATTCAACAGTCCACTGGTTTCCCTGTGACAGAGTTAACCACCATCAGAAATCCATCTTTCAACTTCCACCAGACACGTTTTAAACTGAACTTCAACTGCTCTGATTCATATTTAGTTACACATGTTTTCTCACATAAAAACTGGGTCTGAAGCTCATCCTTGAGCCTTGAGCCCCGCCCACCACCTGCTGGCTCCAGGTGGACAGGTGAGAGAGCAGAGAGCATCAAGATGGTGAGAGGAGGAAACATCAGAGAGACTCAGCCACATGTTTGAGCCTCAGTCAGACCCAGACTCAGAGGAGGAGTCTGAGACCAGAACCAGAGACTAGCAGACGGGTCAGAACCGTTAGCTAGTTAGCATCTTCTCAGAACGGTTAGCATAGTTAGCACTTTTCAGAGCAGTTAGCTAGTTAGCATCTTTTATTTGTTTTGTTGTTTGTTAGCTTGTAGCTGGCAGTGGCTGACACAGTGTTAGCGGTCGTGCTAATGGGTTGAAAAGAGCAGGTTGAACTTTGTGGTTTTCATTCAGTTTAAGAGGAAACCTGCTTCTTCTCCTGCAGAGGAGAAACAGACCAGATGTTTTAGACTCAGTTCAGCCTCACATTAAATAAAGTTTCATTTCTTTACATGTGTGGCTTTAAGCTCTTGTCATTGGCCTGATGAATGATTAATGAGACTGTGTGTTGATGTCAGTTATTAACATAATTTCCAGCTGAACTCAGAATGGGTTTTTTATTAAGGCAGTGACGTTTTGCTGAGAGCAGATGTATTGAATCTGTTGGGGAGTAATTATTCTATTAAATCTCAGTTTGTCTGTATTGGATCAATGAACTGACATTAGTGACAAGATGGCTGACAGCAGGAACTGTGACCGGGTGAGTCAGTGTTTTAATATTTCAGCCAGTGAGAGCTGCAGGAACACAAACACAGAGGATCATCTGTGTGTTTCCATCTTCACACTCGGACAGAGACATGATGTTGTGGTTTCAGTTGATTATCCAGACTGACGTGACGGAGTCAGTCCAGATTAGAAAGTGTTTGGTGGTTGTTTGAACTGAGTGGAGGAGATAACGCCAACAGAAGAAGAATCACGTCATTGTGTCTCTCTGTCAGATGGTGAGGGGTTTCTCTAATCGCTCCCGTAAAGCCAGGATGATGTCTGAGCAGAAGGACGAGAACGACCTGCCGCTGTTCGGAGAGTGGCAGACTGAAGAATACCAACCTCCTGTCGCTGTGGACGGGAAGGTAACTGCCAATCAGAACTGAGGAAAAAGAGTCATTAATAATAATAATATAATAATGATAATAGGAGTCACTGTAGCAGCAAATATTGTGAAGATAGCAAATAAACTAAATCAGAAATCAAATACAGAATATCAGATTTATCAGATTATAACCAAGGAGTTGTTTGGTATTTGTCTTTGATAAATGATCTAAACTAATAATCAGTTATCAGAACTGTCATTGATTGGTTGTCTGTGTAACAACAGTTTTTCAGTTGAAGTAACAGCTGACAGGTGACTGGTTGAGGAGACAGACAGCTCCGATGTCCAATCACTGACTTCTGTTTATTGTTTACAAGCTCTTCAGGATCTGAGGGATTAAAGCCACGACTCAGTCTCAAAGAAAAACCATCATCAAAGGAAATAACTGTACAACTGTAAATAAATCAATCATATGGCCAACGGTCTGATTCTAATCAGGATCAAACATTTCTATTATTAATTATATAAAGACTCAACTGATAAAGATGAATTAGTACACACAGAAAATCATCCTGTAAATCTGTATAGCTACTTTCTCTCTCAGGTTGGATTGACATTAGTATATGAATATTTACAGATCTCCATTTAACACTCACACACAGTGTAAAATAACATTATAAAATATAAAAATCACACAAATATGTTACAAACATTTTACAACAAATAATTTTTAATGTAACATGTTAGAGACACTTTAAATCTGTCCGTTAATTAATTGACTGACCTCGTTAGTGTAGTCCAGCGTTGTTGACCTGTCTCTCTATCCGTCCCTTCAGGTTCCCCGTAACGACTACGGTAACGTGTACCTGTTTAAGCCCTGTATGTTACCGGTGGGCTGTGTTCACCTCAGGCTGCCCAACCTGCACCGTGTGGCCCGGAAGCTGGACCTGGACGCCGCCCCCGCCGTCACCGGCTTCGACTTCCACGGAGGATACTCGCACGCTGTGTAAGATGTCACCGAGGAACCTCCGACCAGTTAAACACACTGAAGTGTCAGAATGTGATCAGTATGAGAGCAGGTCGTCTTAGTCCTGAGACTCACAGACAAACGGACAAACAGACACACTGACACACTGACAGACAGACACACTGACAGACAGACAGACACACTG
Source organism: Seriola dumerili (assembly GCF_002260705.1). NCBI lineage: Eukaryota > Metazoa > Chordata > Actinopteri > Carangiformes > Carangidae > Seriola > Seriola dumerili. The sequence continues at coordinate 608,203 of NW_019174538.1, read as the reverse complement.
ACAGACAGACAGACAGACAGGCAAACAGACACACTGACACACGGACACACTGACAGTCAGACAGACTGACAGACTGACACACTGACAGACAGAAACACAGACAGACAGACAGACACACTGACAAACAGAAACACAGACAGACAGACAGACAGACAGACAGACAGACAGACAGGCAAACAGACACACTGACAAACAAACACACTGACAGTCAGACAGACAGACAGACAAACGGACAGACAGACACACTGACACACTGACAGACAGACAGACAGACAGACAGACAGACAGACAGACTGACACACTGACACACTGACAAACAGAAACACTTACAGTCAGACAGACAGACAGACAAACAGACACACGGACACACTGACAAACAGACAGACAGACAGACAGACAAAGACACACAGACACACTGACAGACAGACAGACACCTGTATCAACTGCATCTGATTTGTTTGTGTTTTTTAATGTCAGTGTTTTTAATATTTTCTTCCATCTGAGTTTTCCAACCACTGTGAGGACACACGTACATCATTATCTCCTCATCATAGTACATTATCATACACAGAGGTCATTCAATGTGCTGAACAGAAATAAAAGAAACACAACCATAGAAGTAAAAAGCACCATACGAAAACAATAGAAAACACAGATTATAAAACAGATAATATCTAATTATCTAATGTGTCTGAGTTGTTCTCAGCGAAGAACTTAATCTCATCATGTTACAGAAGCTGCTGACGGTAAAATCATCTGTCAGATAAACCAGAGTCTGAACTTTGTTAAAGCCGCTCTCGGGACATGAAGAGTTCCTGTACTACTGAAGACAGAAGGCGGAATGGAGTCATTGGAAAATGTAGGAAACGTGACGTTTGTATTTCCTGTGTTTCAGGACGGATGGTTACATCGTGTGTGAGGAGCACGAGGAGGTTCTCAGAGCGGCCTGGGTGGAAGAACAAGAGCTGCAGAAACAGAAGGAGAAGGAGGTGTGTGTGTGTGTGTGTGTGTGTGTGTGTGTGTGTGTGTGTGTGTGTGTGTGTTCCTCTGTGGGATTTATTTGAGCTCGTTTGAGGATTACAGATTAGAAACTCTTTCTCTGAACATATTTATCAAACTGCTGAAATTAAAAATTTGGACTCTTTGAAAGATGAAAGTAAAAATCCTTCACTTTGACTCCGACTCACAAACATAAGAATAAAAACTATTAATAAACTTCTTCTAAAAATTCTCTTAAATCTCAGAGAGCTACAGACGTTCTGTGTTTTTATCTCTATTTATTTATTCCATTGTTTGGTGTTTTATCTGTTCTCTGTAATTTCACTTTATTGTTCTGAATAGTTTTATCTGGATTTTCGGATGTGAAGCACTTGGTAACTTTGGGTTATACCTTTTTCTTTTTTTTCATTTTTCAAACAAACAACAAGAATCTGTCATTGCTTTTATTTACACTCACTGTTTAAGTATCTTCATTGTTGCTGCACTAAATTCTCTTTATTACATGACGTTTTATTTCATCCCGATTTATAAAGTTTCATACATTAAACCTTATGAATATATTAGATTAATGTTAATTATTCCTGGAGATTTAAAGATTTCACACACATGAATTTAAAAATATATACTGTAAATAGACACAGTATGTTCTTGCAGAATAACAGCACTGAATAAACTGTGCAGATGTCTGTATGTTATGTATGTTAATGTAGATGTGGGGTCAGTCTATATTTCTGAGTGTGTTTTCTTTCTCTGAGCAGATGTGTGATTAATCTAAAGGAGGAAGTCACTTGAAAAATGTGTCTCATTGTTCACACTCGTTAAAACGTTTTAAAAGCAAATCCAGTTCTTTAAAACCTTGAAAACCACGTCATCTCTTCTTTTCTTCCACTCTCCAGAAAAAGGAAAAGAGGGCGATCTCCAACTGGACTCTGCTGGTGAAAAGTCTCCTGATCGGAGAGAGACTGAAACAGCGCTACGGTAAGAAGAACCAGGGGCTGGGGGGCCTCGCTCACGGAGACGATGTCGGGGGTCTTTCATCCGACGAGGAGGCGGCGGGTGAGGGTGGAGGCCCCGGAGCTATGACCGCATCTGAGACTCTGGCCATGTCCTGGCCCCAGAACAGACAAGCTGAGGAGGACGGAGGGAGCGGCAGCGGCCTGAAGAAGAAGACGACCACGAAACGAGAGAAGAGAGGACAAGAGGAACATCTGTTCCCCTTCGAAAAAGTGTGAAGTCAGAGATCAGACACTAAACTCTCATAGAGCTGTGAGACGTTCATCACACTCTGCTGTCAGAAAACACTTGATTTACTGCTGCTGAGATCAACTCCTTCCAGACCTGAGAAGCACCGCGGAGCGTTTCCTTCATTTCATCTTTTAATAGGCCTTAAAAATAGGAATTGTAAAAAAGAAGTTATAAATAAATCGATTGTCCATTAATTAATACTTCAGATTTCAAAATGGGTTTACATGAACGGCATTAAACTCATTGAAGAAACCATTTCCAAATACATTTATTAATTCATGAATGAGTAATAGAATTTGAAAAACTATTTGAAACCAGTTTATTTAATGAGCTTTATGCTGTTTTTGTAAATCATTTTGAAAGCTGCAGTATTTATTGATGGATTATTTGCTCATTTTTAAACTTTTTTACAATGACTATTTTTAATGCCTTTTAAAATATGAAACTAAGGAAATGTTTTATCACTTTTCCTGTGACGTGCCTGCTCCTCCGTAGAAAAGCAGGTGCAACAGATTTGAAAACATCTGGTCGACCATGAAACCTCTGGATGTAACACTAAGACGAGGAGGAGGATGACGAAGGCCAGAAGGTTTTGTAATGAACAGATTTTTAGACTCATCACTTTCTTCCAGTGCTGCAAATATATTCATGAAACCTGCACTACCAGTGAACACACTCCCATCAGGTCACCTGCTGTATGTAATAGACATCTACAGTACGTGTTCATGCACCTGTGACGGAAACATGGAGGGTCAGTGTCAAATCCAGCAGGTGAAAACAAACTCAACATGGATGTCAGAACAGGAAGTGGCCCTCAGTCCTGTGTGTGTTTAATACATAAAGGCTCAGTTCACACCTGTTCACACCTGGTACTAACATCTGTCTCAGGTGATCTGATCACCGGCGGTCAGCTCTAAGTTCAGGTGAAGCTTCCACCCGAGGCGCCTTGAGGACACAGCTGAGATCCGATGAGTCAGACCACATTCAGAGTTCGTCTCGACCGTGAGACCATATTCTTTTAGCAGTGTGAACGTGAATGTGCCTAAGGTCACACTGAAGGACCGCCTCCTCCACTGACGTCCTCTGCCTCAGTCTGATTAGTCCAACACACGTTCTTATAATCAACCCAAAATATTTTACTGTTTTAAATGGATAAAACTTTATTTCATTGAAGCTGTGCCTGGCGTGATGATTCGCTCAACCCCTCAGCACCCTACTCTCTCTCTCTCTCTCTGTCTCTCTCTCTCTGTCTCTGTCTCTCTGTCTGTCTCTGTCTCTCTCTCTCTCACTCTCTCTGTCTGTCTCTCTGTCTCTCTCTGTCTCTCTCTCTCTCTCTCTCTCTCTCTCTCTCTCTCTCACAGACAAGCACACTGACAACAGAGCCGTCTGTCTGTCTGTGATTGGCCAGAAACATCTACACATACCTGTTTAGTGAGATCAATCACCAGTGTTCACTGAGACGCTGAACACTGGTGATCGGATCACCTGAGACCGATGTTAATACCAGGTGTGAGCAGATGTGAACAGATGTGAACAGGGACACAGACACACTGCTGGTCATTTTACCCACAAGTCTTTGATACACTCAGTTTTCCATGGTTGTGCTCCGGTGCAGTTCAGAACATATGAACATCTTATGTCGGCTTGTGTGGAAAATAAACTAAAGTGTGTGTGTGTGACAACAGCACCTCCAACATTAGACTGAGGAACACACATCTCCCTCTCACTGTAGTGGCTGCATCGGAACCACACCAACACTTAAAGCTGAGCTCTCGCCACAGGTTCCTCCAGCACCAGCTCAGCCCTTCTTACTGACCTGTTCATGTTTTAGCCTCAACCACTTTGCACTTTTGAGTTGATGTAGCAGACTTTGGGGATTTCCCCCTGATACTTCACTTCCCTTTTTCCTCTCCTTCGTTGTTCGGCTGCCGTATCCTCGGAGCTTCACTTGTTTCTGATGTTTTCTCACATCGTCTGTGTACACGTGTTCGTACACAGCAGCTGATGGATGTTTAAAGGAGGAAGCTGCTGTTTTCGTATGAAAAGTATTTTTGTAAGAAATGTTTAAATACAAGTTAAAATGCAAAACACCCAAATTAATGTTTTAGTCTTTTTTTCTGACATTTATAAAAGCATAAAAATATCTCAACATTATCAGGTTAGTATAAAAAACTGTTCTATTCTGTCTGTTGTTACTCAAATGATCATGATGCATCCTTTTTCAAATCATCAATAGTCACAGCTTCAGTAAATGAACAAACAAAACCTTCAGCAGCAATCCCTCTATCTTTGTTTCACGTTTCCTTCATCATTCGACCCTGAGGGGATTGGACTGCTGCTGATCTGAGGGGCGTCCACACGGAGGTGATGCAGGATTCAGGGACACAAACAGGAGTAGAGACAACACTGGTGACAGCTTAAATACTTGTTAAGAAAGTTGTGCGAGAATTTTTTTAAGTGTAAATTCATAATCAATAATCTGAGTGTAGTTTTTCATCTCGAACTACAGTCAATGATATTCTGTGCATTAAGAGCAACATCAGCTACATTAGATGATGCATCCTCCTCCTCAGCAACTCCAGACCAATTACCAGTGCATTAGCGCCGGGGGCTCGACCCACTGCTTCTCCAGCAGGGAGTCATGCATTGTTTATAAAGACATCGGTCCTTTACCTTCAGACCTAAAGCACTTTGAGTCCTGCGTTTAGCTGTAGAGCCACAGCCCCTGCAGTCACAGTCCAGTCAGTTACACCTGGAGGAAGGAGAGGGACAACTGATGATTTAGAGCTGCAGATTCATGATATGGTGATGTGTTAAAAATGTCTCCTACAGGTAAGGAAAGGTCTCGACTCATAAAGCGACACCATAGTGCTTAATTAAGAACAACTAATGTCCAACAGGGTTACAATGATGTCTGTTCTGTCTAGTCTATTCTACTGTTAGACAAACAAACAGCAGCTGCCACTGTCACCTGTTTGATTGGTTGATGTAATATTCCTAAAAATTATATTTTTTTTCTCTTGAAATTTTACATTTTTAATTCTCGACTTTATTCTTGAAATATTACAGCTTTTCCCTCAAGATGTTATGTTTCTTTTTCTCGTAAAATTATGACTTTATTCGCCTAATTTCAGATTTCTTTTTTTCCTCCGTGTGGCCCTAATACCCCGCCGTACAAGATAAATCCCGGCTGTCGCTAAGTAATATTCATGTCCATGTCCCAGTGCAGATTTCTGTTTGTAACTAGCAAAATGACGTTGCTCCATCTTGTTATACTGCTGAAGTATTGATGGGCAGCACTAATGCATGAGGTGAAGCTGCTGCATACTACCTAGGAGAGGAGGGAGGAGAGGAGGGGAGAGAGGAGGCTGGCAGGAGAAACGCGGATGTGGCGTCACTGATAAGTAGCTCTGTAACGGTCTGTCTTCCGCCAACCATCCAGCCGAACACAGTGCAAATCGCTCTTTGGATTTCCCCACACAAAAACCACTCCTGGCTGTCACCGCGGGCCCAGCCGAGGCTGCTCCCACAGGTAAACACCGCCGACTGTAACCGGGGGAAATGAACACAGCGGTCGTTTAAATGTGTCTGTTTACTCCCGAGCTCCGCAGGGCCTTGTTTACATCTCAATCCCCGGACTAGAGTGGCTGAGAGGCAGAGAGGCTCAGCGGGAGGGAGCGATAAAGGGGGTGGCTATCCTAGCTAGCTATTATGTCGTGAATTCTTGTTGGAGGATAAAATTAACTTTTTCTTGAAAACTTTTGTGAGTCTATTCTGCAGTGTAACCCGCCAAACTCATTGATTTTGACATGTCGTTACTTCGCTGCTGAATATAACTGCCAGCACGCTAGCCAGGAAGCTAATCTGGCTAACGGTAAATTAGCCTGTTAGCCGGTCTTTGGGTTTGACTTCACTGCCGTTTTCAGCTTCGGCCCCGTAGTCGGTTCAAAATGCCGATGTCCAGCTACAACCAAGCCGGTCTGTGCTTTGCTTAATCCCGTCCCGAGCACCTTACTATCCCCCCTCCCCCCAAGACTCGATATCAAACCTGTGCTGAGTCGCTGTGATATATTAGCCTAGCAAGATGTGTGTCACCCAGTTTGCTGCCTATTTTTAGCCTGGACCAGGCGGAATGTGAGCATTCGTCTGTCGCTGGGCTGGCACCGGCACCTGCACCGGGGCCGGGGCCGGCTGGCTCGCTCTCCCGGCTAACCTTGTTTTCCATCCAGGTGGATATTTGCTAAGTCACATTTGAACCTCGGTGCCAGAAAACGGCTGAGACTGAGGTGTGTGTGGATCACAGCGGTTACAGATGACATGTCGAAATAAGTCAACAAGGCCCTTAAAGTTTGTGTAGGTTGACAGTAACTAAGTACATTTACTTGAGTACTGTACTTAAGTATATTTTTCAAATATCCGTTCTTTACTTTTATTTCTTTTGGAAACATCTGACTTTTACTCCACTACACTTAAAAGTCAAATATTGTATGAAGTACTCTTACTTTGAAGTAGAGCTTTTAATCAGAGGATTTTATTTTATTTTATTTTGAAAAGGTGATAGACCATACGCTGTTGATCACAGGAGAAAATCCAATCACAGCCCACTCCTCCACTGTCAGCCATGTTTGACCCTGTCAGTGTCCTGACGGTGGAGATTCCGATCTGAAGTCTGTGTTTGAAGGTTTACAAATGAAGAAAGATTTATCTAGTTTGAAATGTTTGCTGAGTTTACCACGACCAGACTCACTGACTAAAAGAACAAGAAAAACTAAAACATCGTCAGTCAGTCAGTTTTTTCAGTCATTCAATTCTGTAAATGTGGAACAAAACAACAATGTGTTGACATAAAAAATGTGCTCTTGAATACTTCAGTATTTTTAAAATCAAGTAGTCAAGCACTTTTTAAGTCAAGTAAAAAATCTGACTGAACAAATTTCACTTGTATTGGAGGAATATTTGACCAGGAGGATCTAAACCCTGACTCAAGTCATGAAGCTGTGTGCTACTTCCCGTTCAAAGTTAGGAGATTTCTTAATCCTTGCAACGTGTACGGGAGACAAGACAAACTACTCATCCTCAAACACCACAATGTGAACATGGATAAAACTCAGAGAGCGAGGGGAACCCCACTCTGACAAGGACTTTTAATTTGTCATGACATCGGTGCTGCACAGCAATGCTAGGAAACCTAATTTACAGAATGAATCTACTACTTGGAAAGGAATGTAATTGCTTTGCCAAGTGTATGAGTGATATTACGGGAAAACATGACAATAAATATCACATAATATGTTCTAGTCATGGGAATATCCCCAGTCCAGTTGTGTGGTTGGAGTTCAGTATTGTTGTCATTCTAAACTGACAGTCTCAATTTTGGAAATCATCCTACAGGACATTTTTCTGAGTAGTTTATAAACAAATATCTAAATAATCTAAATATTCTAAATAATCTTTAGTTGTAAAGCACCTTTCATAGTAGAAATGGAGCACAAAGTGCTTACAACATGAGCAACAACAATTGTGGATAAAAAATATCCTTTGCTGCTGTTTATATTCTGACTCTGTCGCTGTTGTGTATTTGCACTTTTGGGTTGACCCCCAGCTGAGACGGGCTGCTTACTGCCTGGTTTGCCAACAAGTTAACTACAGTTATGGTTTGTGTGACTCCCTCATCCCCAAAGCTAAAGCATCTTCAGCTAATCCTGTAAACGGTGACATTAAGCCTTAACCCATGTCTTGTGTCCTGCACGTGTTTAACAGATCAACAATACTGTAGGAGAGAAAGATACAGTCTACTGTATATGAGCAAGTGCTGGTTTAAAATCCTGTCTTTGTGAAGTTTAATCCAAAGCTAGAGCAGAAGTTGAGACGCAGAAAGACACACAAGCAGAGAGAGAAGTGGATTCTTAGGAAGGAAATAAGGAGGAGGATGTTAATTGTTCATAGCGTAGGACAGCAGCAGGTCACATGGTTAGTAGAGTAGATAGTCGTCCTCTAGTCTGCAGAGAAAAGGAACATTTTGTCACCAGGTCAAAGTATTTAAATAAACCAAATCCAGGAGCTGCTTTCTCTGCTAACAGTCTATTCCAGCTTGTTTTATGGAAGAGGCCTGATTCTGTAATGAAAGGTCAACTGCTGCGTGGAGAGGCTGGACGAAACAGTCAGCCAGAGGTTTCTCAGCAACTGCCTGGAGGCTCAACAGCCCTGCTGCGGTGTTTGGGAACTATATTATCAAAGACATTATGTTTAAGAAGAGGATACACAAACAGATGATGTGTAACACTGGCAGCAGCCAGTTAAAAATCAACACTGTTGGGAGCCATTTCTTAGTAGGTTTAACACTGAGAAAGTAAAGACTCATTTCTGATGAACAATTAAAAACGCTGTCAAAAGTAAAACACACGATGGGTGTTATTTCCCTCATAGTGTAAAACTTGATGAACACTTCTCAGTCTAGTGTAAAATATTAACTATTAGAAGAGTTGAATTCACTCTGAAAATTCAACACTGTTCAGTGTAAATTTCACTCTCTGTAGATTAGGACCATATGTTCACTGACTTAGTGTTAAAATGGACTTTAAGTGTTCCATTAACACATTTTAGAGGTTGGGACAGAATGTGTGTGATGTTTTAGTTTATTACAAAATTATAACAGAATCTTTATTCTGCCGCTCTGAGCGGCTTCAGTCAGAGAGTTAGCATTTTTACCCACAGGGACAAACCAATATTAAAACTCACTACGACCTTCCAGTCAAAGTGTTTTTAATAACACATCTCCCAGATGTGTTCAGTGAGACACTGTCTGTCGTATTGTAAGCCAGTCAACATTATTAGAAATGGCCTTCTGATAGACTAATAATTAAGGCTACACAATATGCAAAAAAAATTACATCAGTTTCAGTTGGAATGATCATTTAGATTTTTTCAGTGAAAATACAAAAATGTTAATGATGTTATTGTTGTGCAAACAACTCCAACAATGTGACGGTTTACCTTCATCAAGAAACTGCAGCTCCTGTGATTTGGATATTGCACTTAGACGTGTTGAGATTTGGATTATATTTCCATTAATGCAGCTCCACTAATAATGTAAGATATTAAGAAAACACAGTGCTGCTCTGGACTGTCCATCTGTCTGTTTAAACCCCCATTGTTCAAAATAATCAGTAAGGAAACAGACTTAAATGATATTATTTTGGTATTAGTTTGTAGTTTGTCCTGTAAGAAACGCCACTCTTACTTGTTTCGATGTTCTGTGTCTGACCGCTCAGACACGGCTGCTCTGTGCTGATGTACAGATGTCTGAGCTTCCTGTCAGTGACTCTGTGACCGTGTCTTTCCTCTGAGGAACATTTGTATCCGTTGATTATTTGGAGGATCCCTCCACTAATACACAACCTTTGAGAAGTTGATATAAATTTGCTCTCGGTAGGATTCAGGAACATCAGCTGAGAACAGTGAGGATTGATTGTGTTGTTCATGTCACTGAATCACTGCAGCCCTACAGAGAATACCACGATACCGAGAGCTGTCAGAACAAGGTCGATGTTTGGCAGCTGTTTCATTTTTCAACTTTTCTGAACTTGATACCTTTTAGCTTTTATCTTTCCTGATAAGGTTTTTATTGATTTATTGTGTGTGTAGCCAGTTGTGCTGCTGCTGTCTCGGTCAAGTCCCTGTTATGAATCAGAATCACCTTCCTCGGCCAAGTGTGTTTACGTGTTGAAGGAATTTCAGACCAGCTGAAGTCTAATATTCAGATAGAGCCAACACAAACATAAGACTTAATGTGCTGAATGTGAACGACGGCTTCACTTCAACACGAACCAACTGGAGTTAAATTAAAGTCAAACAATGAAAATACATTGAGCCTTTAAAACGTAGCTTGTATGACATCTGTGGTAATGGTTTGAGAGAGTGCAACAGTCCCATCACACACACTCTCTAGTTTAACAATTGAATGTAATTTCAATAAAACTGAATCATCAGCTCTTACTGACGTGTCTTTCCCTCTCACTCCATTTCTTTTTCACCTGCTTGTTCTCCCTCCCCCTTCTCTCTCTCCTCCGTCTCTCCAGTCTTTTCTCTCCCTCCTCAGATCGCCCTTTAACCAGCTTCCAAATGACTGACGGGGAGTGTGACTTCTTCTGCTTCTTCCGCTGCTGCTGAGCGCGCTCCGTACGCGCCTCAGACAGACCAGAGGGCGGGGTGTCTCTGAGGAGTGACACTAGCAGGTGGAAAAGGAGGCGCGGGGAAAAGCGGGGAGGCGCGGCTTTAAAAGAGCCATTTCAGCCAATCGGACCACTAGGATCCGACAGGTAGGCGGGCCGTCTACCTGTGCGGGTGATTGATTCAGTCGACTGGATGTCTGTGGACATGAACAGCCAGGCGTCGGACAGCAACGAGGAAGACTTCGGGGTGAACTCTGAAGAAGAGGAGGATGAGGACGATGGCGGAGAGGAGGAGGACCAGGGCGACATCGCAAGCTACTATGAGGGCGTGGCCAGCGACGTGGAGCAACAGGGCGCCGACTCCTTTGACCCGGAGGAGTACCAGTTCACCTGCCTGACCTACAAAGAGAGTCAAAGGGTGCTGACGGAGGAGGTGAACACTGTGGCTGCTGCGCTGAAGGTGAGAGCTAAAGAAAATCAGTCCACACAGGCTGCTGGCTGCGTGCTGCACAAAACACCTAGTGATACGACTGATGTAAAGTTTAAGGAAGAAAACAGTGGAACAGGAAGAGTCTGGTTCTCTGCTCAGTCTCAGCAGGTTAACCCGTGATCCGTCTCCTCTACTCTCAGATGAAGACACTCTTTAGTTGTTTTCAGCGACATATTGAAACAGATTGATTTAAGCAGGTTTCATTATCGCTGATGAAACTTTCAGGAGGGACTCCCTCGAAGTCCTGGAGGTCAAGGTAGAGATGGAGAGGAGGGGATGTAGGGAGGGACAGAGGAAGTGAAACAGCAGGAAATATCAGACACTCACTCACCTGTAGAGGAATAAAAGCAGCATGAGAGGCAGCAGATCTTCTGCCACAGCTTTATTTGAGTAAGAGATCACAGAAAACACTGAAGGTGGATTCCTAAGATTTCTGCTATTTTTGTACCTAGAGCTGCACAATATGCAAAAGCATCACATTGTGATTATTTTGGCAGATTTTGTGATGAGTCATGATCTCAGTAGGAATTCTCTTTTGGCATTTTCACTGAAAACAATATAAAAAAGATGATGATGTGATTTCTGTTCCTGTACGTCTGGAGAATATGATCTGTAGGTCGAAGCGTCTCTGTGGCACCACAACACTGATGGTGCTAACACTGATGGTGCTAACAATGCTCAACAACGTGGCACATTTTAGCTTCATCAGAGAAACTGCAGCTGCTGTGAGATGTTCTTTACTGTGTATGAAAGATCAAAACAAGTCGCATTAGTCTGGATGTTGTCTGAGACGTCTGAGTCATTTCTGAGGCTGTAGGACAAAATATCTGGTTCAGTGTCTTTGCTGTGAGAGTCTACAATTAAACATGTATCCCACATTAATAAGTCTCAGTCATTAAGTGAGTTTGCAAAGTAACATAAGGCGTTGTCGTAGTCGCTTCCTGTTTCAGAATTCTCTTTGAGCTTCATCACGTCGTTATTTCAGTGAATGTTTCTTCTGTCCTGTGTTCATACAGAACTAAGAAAAGTTTTAGGTACTAAAAGTAAAGTGAGGATTGTTAATGAACTTCATACAGAGCTCAGTAAACTCAGATCAGTGTTTAGTGTGACCGGCCTTCACCAGTTCTTCCAGACACACTTGGATATATACTTGGATCTCGGCTGTCTCCCTGTCTCCCGTCTCTTCATGTGATCCCAGACTGGCTCCGTGATGTTGAGATCAGGACTCTGGGGGCCACACCATCTGTTGCAGGACTCCATGTTCTTGTGACGGAGGACGGGTCTTTATGATGTGGCTGTGTGTTTGAGCTGGTTGTGGTGCTGCAGACTGAGTTTGGGACCGATCAGATGACTCCCTGGTGATATTGCATGATAGATAAAAAGTGCTTAAAACCTTTGCTCAGTGCTGTACAGGCTCAGATCTGCCTGACATGATGGCGACATGGACTATTGATCATATGTTTGCTGTTGTTGAGCTCGCCAAAATAAATTCCCATCAGCCTTCAGGTTGATATGAATTATTGAATCTTGAAAGGCAGGTAAACCTGCTAATAAAAGCTGATTTACCTCTTTTCCACAGTCAGTCCAGTTTGTCGTTCTGTTCAGACTGAGAACACACACACCTGCAGGGAGTGATGTCATCACATGCACTTACAGAGCACACACACACACACACTCGTCTCAGAAGTGTCGGAGTCTCCGTGTGAGACGCTTCGATCAGTGATTGTTTTTAAAACTTATCTCAGGGCTGCAGCTTCACTCTCAGAGGAAGGTGTTTCTGTTCTAACAGCACCTGGACAGGTGACAGGTGTGTTTACAGTGTCTGTCTCTGAAAGACGTCACAGCAGGAAAGGGGATGACAATTTGCGAGTTAACCAGGTGTTGTGTTAACATCACTGCTGATCAGAGCCAGAGCTGATTAATACCTGCGTATACTGCAGAGTCATGTGACCCAGGTGTGATTAATCCCTTTTCCATTGCAGACAGAAGCCGGATGTTGGAGGCTCTTAGTGGGTTTTTAACCAGGAGAAAAAGGAGCTTTATTTTGACATTCTGTTGTTCTGAGCTCACGTATTAATATCTTTCCATTCTTGCGCTGCAGCTGAAGGAGGCAGCAGGTTATAACATGAGGTTATATCGTCATGAATGTGACCTTTAATGCTTCAAAATTACTCTGTTTATTTGGGCTAACTGCTGAGTGTGAAGCTGTCGTACACCAACAGCTTCACACTCACACAGAATCACCTGGGAGCTGCTCAGTTTCCTCAGAGGAACAGGTGTGTGTTTGTTGACGTCAGCAGGTGAAAGAAGGAGGAACCTCGATGTGTGGCCTGTAGTGTGAGGCGTGACACTCTGAGTTATCGTCCTGCCTCCTAATATTCTCTGTACAGTATCGGCTGAGAGAATTCATCAGTTATCACTGATAATTCATCAAAACATAAGAGTGTTGTTTCACAGCCGTACGGAACGTAAACATATCAAAACAAAACAGCAGACGAATAAACAACAAAAACAAAATAGCCGTGGTAACAAGTATCCACTATGAAGGAAAGGCCTGGCAAAAACGTCTTCCCTCACTCTGAACAACAGATCTCTTATCATTTTATAACCATTGTTCTAATAAATATATTTTCTCATTATAGATGAATCTACCTATTATTTATTTTTTCATTTGTGTGATAATGTCCAGAGTGATGTCTTAGTTTGTCTTCTGTGTGATCAATAACCAAAGTGAGACTCAGTTTACAGCTGTAGGAAACAGAAGGAGCAAGTGAGAGGTTTCATTTTACTCATATATTTTCTTGTTGTGAAATAATTGATCAAATACTTGTTTCAGTTCTTCTGAGTTTTCCCACAGTTTTGCTTTTATTATTTGTTCAGGAGCCAAAACAGAAGCAAGAAAACATTTCTGTTTCTGTTTCTGTTTCCAGCAGAATCAGATTCTTTCCTGCTCATCAGGAGTAAAATCAGCTTTTTATCCATCACAGTAAAAACAGGCGAAGTGGAGACACTTCAACAGTCAAGTCACTTTCCTGTTACTGAAGCAGCTTCTCTCTCTCTGTCTCTCTCTCTGTCTCTCTCTCTCTCTCTCTCTCTCTCTCTCTCTCTCTCTCTCTCTCTCTCTCTCTCTCTCTCTCTCTCTCTCTCTCTCTCTCTCTCTCTCTCTCTCTCTCTCTCTCTCTCTCTCTCTCTCTCTCTCTCTCTCTCTCTCTCTCTCTCTCTCTCTCTCTCTCTCTCTCTCTCTCTCTCTCTCTCTCTCTCTCTCTCTCTCTCTCTCTCTCTCTCTCTCTCTCTCTCTCTCTCTCTCTCTCTCTCTCTCTCTCTCTCTCTCTCTCTCTCTCTCTCTCTCTCTCTCTCTCTCTCTCTCTCTCTGTCTCTGTCTCTGTCTCTCTCTCTGTCTCTCTCTCTGTCTCTGTCTCTCTGTCTCTCTCTCTGTCTCTCTCTCTCTGTCTCTCTCTCTGTCTCTCTCTCTCTCTGTCTCTCTCTCTCTCTCTCGCTCTCTCTGTCTCTCTCTCTCTGTCTCTCTCTCTGTCTCTCTCTCTCTCTCTCAGGTTTTACCAGCAGTAGCAAAACTGATCCTGGTGCATTTTCACTGGCAGGTTTCACAAATACTGGACAGGTATGTCTCCTCCTCTCCTCCTTCTCTATTCTTGTCTTTTTTTAATTTTCATTCTTGTCGTCTTTTCTCTTTCATCACTCCTTCTCTGTTTCTTTAATTCATCCTCCCTTTCTACCCTTTCCTCGTGGTTCTCTAGTCTCTCTCCTCACTCTCTTTACCGTGGTGTCTTATTTATTCTGTCTGTTATTGTTTGGTTTTTTCATTCTTCTGCAGCTTTCACCTTTTCTGTCTCTCACCCTGGTTCTGTCCATGTTCCCCTCAGATATAAGTCCAACTCGTCTCTGCTGTTGTCAGACGCTCTGGTCCAGCCCAGCAGCACCTGCAGAACAGTCACTGTGAGTAACAGACCACAAGCTTTCAAGGAAGGTTAACTTTAATTAAGGTTTACTTGGCGAAGATACTCTTTATATGCTTTTGTTCTTACCTTTAATCAATATTTTTATATCGCTCATATATCTTCTGGACAAAGATTTATACACTGTATCAAGCCTTAATGCAGCAGATAATTCACCAGTCAAGGAAAATACTAGTTGATTACTTGATTGACATAAATTAATAATTGATCAGCCAAGTCATTTATTAGAATCATATCTCAAACACTTTCTTATTAAAGCTCCTCAGATGTGAGGATTTGCTGCTGCTCAGTTTCTCATCACCTTCAGGTGTGTTCAGGTGCTTGCAGACAGAATAGGAAATGGTAACTTTTAAGACATCAATGGTCAGGTGAGATGATAAATTGGCATCATCGTTTAGGTTTTATACACTAATTAATCAGTTGGTTAATTGAAGAAAAAAAATTTGATTAATCAATAGAGAGAATAATCAATTGTAATTGTAATTTCTACTCACACACAATTTAATTCAACAGGCTTCACTGACCTTATTTCTAATGTGTTGTCAAAGCACAATTACAATCATTCAATGGAATTAGATTATCAAAGAAAAAAAATTGTCAATATCAATATCAATATAATAAAATACATTGTGATTATTAATAAAATGTATAGAATAAATTTACAATGAAATAAAGGAAAGATGAAAAAAGCAATAAAATTGTTTACATACCCACATATACATGCAAATATTTGCATAAATAAACATAATTAATTATAATTCATTTTAATGAATAATGTTATTATAGTTAATTGCTTACAGTGAAATTCCGCTTTATTTAAATTTATTTTATTTAAAAAGAAGTTTGTTTTATTGAAAAGTATCTGAGCTACAGACAGAAAGACATTTACCTTTGATTTGACTGGAATGTTCCATTTTACCTGTGACATAGTTTAAGTGTGTGTGTGTGTGTGTGTGTGTGTGTGTGTGTGTGTGTGTGTGTGTTTCAGGCCCCTCAGTCCCTCCAGTGTGGTGTGTGTCTACAAGTCGTACGGAGAGACTCCCTGCTGGCTCTGCCCTGTCAGCACTCCTTCTGCAAAGCATGCTGGGAGCAGCACTGCACTGTACTGGTGAAAGATGGCATGGGAGTAGGTGAGTAGAGAGAGAGAGTGTGTGTGTGCATCTGTGTGGTCATCAAAGCTGGTATTACAGTGGGTGAGTCACACTCTGATTGAGCTCCCAGGTGTGTGTGTGTGTCCACTCAGTTTCATCACAGTTTTTGGCTACATCCACATGACTACATTTTCATTTTCCACTAACACACCTGAAAACACACATCACATGACCATCACCTACACTGAGCATGTGCGAGCCGGTGTAAACAGGAAGTAGATTGTCTCCTCTGCAGTAAATCCTCTGAAAGAGGAACAGCAGAGACAGTTGTAGCATTAAAACAGAATGTAAGTGAACAACAGCTGCAAAGACAACAAGGACAGTAACACTGTCCTTCATTATCATGTTGTATTCACCACTGGTAGTCCAGGCTGAGGAGAGCCAATCAGGAGAGGCTGTGGGGGTGACCTCATTGTTTACAGAGGTCTTAGTTTCTGCCCAGACTACAACACAACCCCAGAGTTTTCAAAATAAAACACAACCCCAGAGATTTCAAAATAAAACACAACCCCAGAGTTTTCAAAATAAAACACAACCCCAGAGATTTCAAAATAAAACACAACCCCAGAGTTTTCAAAATAAAACACAACCCCAGAGATTTCAAAATAAAACACAACCCCAGAGTTTTCAGAATAAAACACAGGTTCAGCAGCGTTTCCAAAAGTCTCCTCCTTCAGGGCTCCAACTCTGGAGTCGTGTTGGTGGCAGGAGGAAACATAGTCATGTGCATGGAGCCTCTGATTGTTTCAAACGTTCATTTCTGCGACAGTCACACCAGCAGAATGTGTAGACACTTAATGATCCTGTGCTTGATGACAGAAAACTCTAGCTGGATGTTTGTCTTCAGTTGTTGACGTGTTTGTGTGAAATCCAACAGTAGCTTGTGACTTTGAAGGAGGTGTGATATGAGGGTTTGATGACTCCCATCTGGTGTAAAATGTTAGCAGGCAGTTCTGCTCCCGCCGCAGCCTTATGATTATGAGTGTGTGTGTGTGTGTGTGTGTGTGTGTGTGTGTGGAAGAGAGTGCTTGTGTCAGCAGGAGAGCAGATGGGTGTGTGGGTGTGTGCAGTTTCTGTACAGTTTACTGTATGTGTGTGGTACGTACAGTTTACCGGACTCTGTGTGTGTGTGTGTGTGTGTGTGTGTGTGTGTGTGTGTGAGAGAAGTAATCCATTGTGTGCCCCCTTGCTGGTTCGTAATGTCTCTCTGATAAAGTCCGTCCCTGTGACCGAGTCCTTGTGAGTCTGATAAGTGTTTCATTATCAGATGAAGGACACGTTTCTCACCACGGATGAACCCTGTCCTCTTTCTGGGTCACTGTAACACTAGAAACCAAATACACAACTTCACCACTACAGCAGAGCTTTCTCAGTCACAGATGAATTTTTTAAATGATGAGTGTCATTTATTTGTTACAGCCTTTGTGTCTGTCAGTGATTCAGGACACTTCTTAATAGAAAAGTGTGTGTGTGTGTGTGTGCGCGCTCAGGTATCTCGTGTATGGCTCAGGACTGTTCCCTGCAGATGCCTGAAGACTTTGTCCTGCCACTGCTGCCAGGAGAGGAGCTGAAGGACAAATACAGACGCTACCTCTTCAGAGACTACGTCGAGGTGTGTGTGTGTGTGTGTCTGTGTGTGTGTGATGGTCTGCATGTACAGCACATGAGACGTCAGAGTTATGTGGAGAGTGAGTGAGAAACTGTCTGTGCAGTGTTGAATGTTCACGGTCTGTCTCTGGGTTTCCAGATATGTATTTATAATAATCTATAATCTCAAATTAGACATTCGTGTTTTCTGGAAGGATCATTCACCCTGATTACAAAGATATACATACATTACATACAATACATTTTCATTTATGTTTACTACTTTGAAAGACTGTAACTGGATAATCCTCAGAACACGGTGTCATCACAACAGTGTTCAGTTTTATGATTCTGTTGAACTGTCGTTTAAAAAAATATTTCACTGGTAAAGTTGAAAGGAAGTGAAAACTTCCAGCTCAGTTCTGTCTAAGGTTAGACAACTGTGCACATCATCATAAAAATTCATCTCCATTTTGACCAACGTCCCGTGTCTCTTTGACCTCAGAGTCATTTCCAGTTGCAGTTGTGTCCAGGTGCAGACTGTCCCATCGTCATCAAGGTGCAGGAGCCCCGGGCGCGCAGGGTGCAGTGTAGCCGCTGCAGTGAAGTGTTCTGGTAGGAGACGCGCACACACACACACACACACACACACACACACACACACACACAGAGCATGGAGTGTACAAACACTGGGCCTCATTCATGAGTCATATGAACAGATTTCATCTGAAAATCATTCACTAAACTACAGTATTAATAAGTTTCACTACTGTTAGTCAAGTTAGTTAGTGACCCGTTTTCTTTAACTTTTACTAACTCGTTAAACTGTTTCTGATCTGTCCTGAGCTGAGTGCTCTCTCAAATCCCATGCCATTATTGACATGCCTGACTCATAAAGACTACTGTTGCATATTTACATGATGGTTCTTAAACATTTGTATGTGAATGTGTGAACACTTTTTAATTTTCTGCTTGTTTTATCTGTGTCAACAGTAAAAATATAAATGTGTGTGTTTTCTCTGTGTCAGTTTTAAATGCCGTCAGATGTACCACGCGCCCACAGACTGTGCAACCATCCGGAAATGGCTGACCAAATGTGCCGACGACTCAGAGACGGCCAACTACATCAGCGCACACACTAAAGATGTATGATGGATCTGTCCTGAACACACACACACACACACACACACACACACACACACAAACATTACTTTACTTCTGGAGTCTCACACTTCCACACACACACACGGTTTGAAAACATGTAAAAGTACAAAGTGTGTTGCTGTGACCTTGAGCATGACTGTGTAGTACAGATTGAAATGATGTGTGTTTCTTCTCTAGTGTCCTAAGTGCAATATCTGCATCGAGAAGAACGGCGGGTGCAATCACATGGTGAGTCAGAGCTGACAATCTCACTTTCCCAGAACACAGGAAACGCTAAAAATATATTCAGACTGTGAGCTGAAGTCCTCCACTTTAATAGATTGACACAGTCAGTCCTGATGCATGTTACCTGGTGTATTTCTATCAGCCTCTCAGCTTCACGGGTGACGTCTCAGTCGTGTTAAATGAAGCACTAAATAGTTTTACATATAAAAACATTCAGTTGCTGATTTGCTCAGATTTGTTTTTCATGTTTCTGGTTCACTAATCGACTTCCTCCCATGTCTGTGTTTGTTGCAGCAATGCTCCAAGTGTAAACACGGTGAGTAGTTTCTCATCTCCTGTTTGAGCCTGTGAAGCATGAACCTGCTGCTCTGTGAGGAGCTCGGCGTCCATCTAGTGGCATCACACATCACACAACAAATATCCACCAGTCACAATTACAAGACGAGACGTGACTGAACTGCAGAGAGGAGCTGGTTACAAGGAGAGTCAGCACGGTTCAGTTTAGTCAGTTACATCAGGAATGCATTAAAACTGGTTCGTCCAAACCACAATTATCAACCAGATTAGATCAACTGCAGAATTCGGCGGAGCCTTTACGACAGGAACACACAGCCTGTGTTGCATGTGTGTCGCTGAGAATCAGTGTCTGTGTTCAGGTCGGCTGCAGCTCTGTCTCCCTACAGAGTTTATAGGACTTTTCTTTTGACAGAAAACGTCACTAAAACGTCTCTGTCTCCACATGCAGCTGCTGAAATGGTTAAAAATAAATTCATATTTTTCACGTCTGAAAAAAGATTCAGATTCAGACTCGGCACAGAAACTCTGTCGGGAGGAGTCAGTTTATATGAAGTTGCTGGTATGATGTCAATATGATCAGCAGGTCTTTTCTCTGTTTCTGCTGGGACACGCATCACAGTGAGAAACAGGCACCACATGATATTTTGACATTTTAAATAATGTTAAAAATTACAAATAACTAAAGGTTTTTGAGACGTTAAAGTGAGTAAATATATGGGAGAGTAACTACATATATATGGTTTCTTTTTGTGAATTTAAACCTTTTTTAACTGAAAAAATGGCACTTGGACAGAAAATGTAGGTGTCACATATCTATATATATACATATATACATATATACATACATACATACATACACACACACACACACACACACACACACACACACACACACACACACACACACACACACACACACACACACACACACACACACACACACACACACACACACTTGTGATACCTTCATGGTCCACAGGTTTGAAACCACTGCTGTACTGTGTGTGCCCAGCGTCATGTGCCAGGTTCTTGTTGTCATACTTGTCAATGTGAAGGTTTTGCTGCTCACAAATAGCAAGTGTGAGTCTGGAGGTTTGTGCATTGAGCCACAGCTTTACTGTACATGCTGTGTAATGTGTGTTGGTGTGTCCTGACAGACTTCTGCTGGATGTGTCTCGGTGACTGGAAGACTCACGGCAGCGAATACTACGAGTGCAGCCGCTACAAAGAAAACCCTGATATAGTCAACCAGAGCCAGCAGGCTCAGGCCAGAGAGGCCCTCAAGAAATACCTCTTCTACTTTGAGAGGGTGAGTTTGTTTTTTGTTCCTGTATGTCCTCCATTTAGATTTTATTCAAATAACATTTTAAAATGTATTAGGAGCATAAAAGCTCAGTGAAACTCCTTCCTGGATCAAAATAAAGAGTAAAAATCCTGCCTGTCTTTACTTTTGTTGATTTTTGGTTTTCTTTCTTTTCTGTGTTAAAACCTTCATCTGGTTTTAAAAGTCTGAACTCAAAACTGTTGTAACTTCATCATTTAAACTGGAGGGAGATTAACACCTAACAGATTTCCTGTCTCAAGGTTTTGAGGGACATTTGTGTGAGTGAAGACGTTCTCAGGACAGAAGACGCTGCACACTGTCTGAGTCTCTCAACCTGAACATTTGATGAACACGGACAAGTTTTAATTCTACAAGAGAAATATTCTTATTAATGTTTCTCTGCAGTGGGAGAATCACAACAAGTCTCTGCAGCTGGAGGCTCAGACGTACCAGAGGATCCAGGAGAAGAT
This sequence comes from Seriola dumerili, assembly GCF_002260705.1. Lineage (NCBI taxonomy): Eukaryota > Metazoa > Chordata > Actinopteri > Carangiformes > Carangidae > Seriola > Seriola dumerili. The sequence goes on along the minus strand of NW_019174538.1, from coordinate 587,106 downwards.
CCAGGAGAGAGTGATGAACAACCTGGGAACCTGGATCGACTGGCAGTACCTGCATAACGCTGCAAAGCTGCTGGCTAAGGTACGAAACACTGAACACCGACTGCGCCTGATGCAGAGGTGCTTGGTGGTTGGTAAATGAGAAGTTTGTTTAAATCAGATTTTAAATCTTAGTCAGAGTAGAAAGGAGGAGCAGTAACAGGCTCATCGTTTATCAGCACTCATTCAACTAATATCATCCTTCTCTTTTCACTTTCTCTTTCCTGATTGGAGGATTTCACAGTGAACATATGTCCTGTGATTTACCTGTGCAGTGTGTCATGACTTAGAATAAGACAGTCTCAGGTTGGATGAGCGGGCGCCCCATGTGTAGAGGCCGCAGTCCTCGCTGCAGTCGGCGCCGGTTCGAGTCCCGCATCAGACGGCCCTTTAGCTGCATGTCATTCACCCTCTCTGCCTCCCCACTTCCTGTCTCTCTACTGCACTGTCAATAAAGGCACAAAAAGCCTGAAAAAAAAAAAAAAGAATAAGACAGTCTTAATATTGACCATTTAATTAGGTAAACCAGCTCCAGCTGATTCAGAATCTGCTGCCAGAGTCCAGACCACAACACGTCACAGCTGATCTGAAGTCTCTACATTTCTTTCCTGTATTGATTTTAAAATTCTCTGACTTGTTTTTAAAGCTCTTGGCGTTCCCGTACGGGCAGATAAGTGTCACACGTTTACACTGTATGAAGCAGTGCGGCTCCTCAGCTCCTCTGGCGCCAGCCTGTGAACTGTTCTGCAGTGCAGGACTCAAACCTGTGGTGAAGCAGCGTTTAGGTTTTATGCTCCGAGTCGATGGAACAAAAATGTTCCTCTTCAGCCTGGCTTTTAATTAACTAATTAACTCTTTCATTAATTAACTATTTTTAGTTATTAGTCACTTTATTTTTCACTTATTATTAATTAAGTTTGTATTATGTTATTAGAGCTTTTTAAATCTGTTTTATCAACTTTCTCACTTGATTTGTCCTTTTTCTTTTTGGCTCCTCGGTCTGAAGCTCTTTCCTGTACAAATAACGATTGATTGATTGATTGATTGATAGATTTAGTCTCTTGTAGCACTTTGAATGAACGTGATGGTGAATCATGAGTCTGGTTCTGTCTTTTTGTTTCCAGTGTCGTTACACACTGCAGTACACATACCCCTACGCCTATTACATGGAGTCCGGCCCACGCAAGAAACTGGTGAGACACGTGACTGAGTTTTGAGTTTTGACCCGATAATGTTCGTTGTGTCTTTTATCATCTTTGTTGTTTTCCTCAGTGGAACAGGAAGTGATGTGTTTGTCCGTGTGTCCTCTGCAGTTTGAGTACCAGCAGGCCCAGCTGGAGGCGGAGATAGAGAACCTGTCGTGGAAGGTGGAGCGAGCCGACACCTACGAGAGAGGAGTGGTGGGAGGCGAGGGGGAGCTCAGCGCCAGTGACAGAGGGGTAAGAGAGGGTGACAGGATGGGAGGAGTTAATCGTGATCGGAGGGCGAGTTGAACCGACTGATCAGGGAGAGGAACGTCACACCACAGGAAGTGTTGGTCACATGACAGATTGAGTAATGAGAGCAGTCAGAGCTCACCTGTCCCTGGTAGACCATGTGTATGTGCTTGTGTTGTGTACATTCACTGTGCCTTGAAATTACAGCTCTATCTAAAGTAATCTTTCATTTTACAAGAAACCTGCTCAAACAGACACGATTGTGTTTTATATGTAAGACTCTGTTCATCTGCTGGTTTAATCTCTGTCTAAAATAGTACAAACATAAATCGTAGCTTCATTAGTGTTGACTTATTTTCATTAACGGTTTTATGATGTATTTTTTCTTTCTGACCAACAGGCCAGAATCTGAAAAAGTCACATTCATTTTATTTAATTTATTTCTATTAAAAAGAAAAGAATAGAGAAACTTCGGAGGCTCACAAATAATGTCATTTTATTTGGACTAAAAGAATCCAGCTCAACCTTAAAGAAGAGTCTTTAAGGTTTATTTCTGTCACAGAACTTGATGTTCTCTCTTTTCTTGTCTGTGACGCTCATCGTCAAACTCACTGGTTCCTACTGAGGATGGAAATAAGTCACAAACATTTAGTCTCCGTTGGAGAGAAGGTTTAATATTTTCCCGAACAGTTCAGTTACTGCAGCAGTGAAAAGTTTATTGGTCTGGGACAGTTTCTGCATTGAGACGCTTCGTGTATTAATTGCTGCTGTAGTGAATATTTCCAGAAGCAGGAAGGTGAACGTGAGTTTGAGTCAAAATAAATAAGTCAGTTACTAAACATTATAATGACTGATGATGTTTGTTTTTTCAGGATCTGGAGAATCAGATGCACATCGCTGAGCAGAGGCGACGCACACTGCTGAAGGATTTCCACGACACCTGAAGCTCCATCGCGACTGCAAAGCACCAGCATCTCCCTCCTCACTTCCTTCTTTGCTTCCTCGCCTCCTCCTCCCTTTGCTCCTCTTCATGACCATCCCCCGGTGCAGTCGTACTGACCCCCCCCCCCCCCCTTTGCTTCTCTACACTCGCTCATTTTGCTTCTTTCTTTCTGTCTCTCCCTCCTCCCGCTCCCACAATGCTGCAGGGTCAGAGAATGGCACGATTGTATCTCCCCTTCCTCATCCTCATCCTCATTTACATGTTTTGGATTCAGAGCGTCACGTTCACCGCGGTCATTCTTGTTGCAGCTTTTCAGATCTGATCTGATCATAAAGGTCAAAGTTTGAGGTTTTGTTAAGTTTGTGAAAACATTGAGTTTTCTTTTGTTTCACATTAGAAAAAAGACATTAAAGCGACATGTTTCCTGTTGAAAGAGTGAGAGCTGTTCTGTTATGAAGAGGATGAGGAAGATGGTTTTTTTCTTTGAAGACACGGTGCTGATTGTGGATCTGGATTTGGTGGTTTTAAATAGACCATGATGACTAGCTAACCCTCTAAACCTGTAGCACTTACTCCATTTTGTCTGAACACATCAGAGCTAATAAATGAAGCTAATGTGAGTTTCCTCTCTGAACGGGTTGATTTGAATAATTCTGGATCAAACGCGTCACTGCCGCTGCCCTGGCGCCGCTTTGAACAAACTTTATTACCCAGCAGCACAGGTGCAACGTGACAGGACAGTGAACAGACATGAAGATGGTGTGTTTGCTGTGAAAGAGACGGTGACTTCATAGTCCCACATACTCCTTAAATTACCTTTTTAAAAAAAGTTAAAATAAAAAAAATAAATAAATAAACAAAAATGAAAAAATAATAAAATACAGTATTTTCCTACGTATGATGCATGTTCGTATTCGCAAGATATTATAGAATAAGATGAATGTGACTTTTTTTTTTTTAGATTTTGTCACCAGTGTTTCATAATAACCCCCCCCCCCCCCCCGGGTTGTGTTAGTGTCAAACCAACGCCACTGACAGAAAAAGCTGCTGGTCGTTATGAACTAAGTAAAACTACTGAATTCCTCGGTTCTGGCTTCGTTCTCTCACTGGTGCTGGATCGTGTTCAGCTGATGAGTCTGACCTTCAACACCTCCTCCTCCGCCATTCACTCACACTACAGCTCCACCCACTGACACTGACATCAGCACGCACACGTCGACACGCTCACACTCAGACACTCCGCTGCAGGAGATAAAAATGTCACCTGTTAATTTCCCATCTTCCTTCCCTCCCTCCATCTCGTGCTCTCTCCTCTTTCTTTACATCCATCCCCTCACTTTGTTTTTGCTCTTTGTTTTCTCTTTTCTTGCCGCTCACATTGTTCTTCACACTTTTCTTCTGGAACATTGCTGTTGATAGATAGATCGTTTAAAAAAATGAAAAAAAATGGGAAAAAATACAAAAAAAAAAATTGCTGTAATTTTCAACGGTTGTACATTAATACAGAAATAGAGTTACTGAGAGAGTTTTTAAAACCGGACCCTGTGCCTTGTGTGTTCATTACACACACACACACACACACACACACACACACACACACACACACACACAAATAATAAATGACCAAGTGATAATAAGACAATAACAGGAACTGAGGAAACACTGAAGACTGGAGAGCAAAGAAAACGATTTGATAACGATAAAATACTAAAACAGAGGAGATGTGTTAAAGAGAGTAAAACCAGAAATAAAAGTAGGGTATTAAAATGAAAACAATCCAGAAAATAATAAAAGGACATTCCAGTAAAACAACTTGACGTATAAATAAATAAAATCAATTAATAGCTAGACTGAAAAGGAAGGAAAAGGAGAAATGATATAGTTTCATATGCAATAGGGTGATTATCTTAAGTGTTTTGTTCTTCATATTCCTGGAGGAAATGTGATGATTTAATTATCCTTGTAGGGAAATATTAATTACTACCTTAACAGGAGGCTCATGTGACACTTAAGGGTTTCAGCTCCTAAACAATGAACCAGCTGGAGATAAATTCAGCTGAAATGTTTAAATACAACCATGTTTTATAGACAGCCATAGACTCATGGGTCATAGTGAACTTTATTAACTGATTTAATGTTTAATGTTTAATGTTTAAAATCTGACATAAATACTCGATGTGCCACTCGTTGATCCCATACACAAATGTAATATATGTACATATGAAGTGAAAACATATCTGTAAAAATTACAAATGGAACCTGTCAGAAATTGGAACAATTTCATATATTGAGAAACAGTTTATATCTCATACAAATATATGTATGTTTACGTATGGATTCTTACATCGTAGACATATGTTAGATAAATATATTTCCATCCCAAAGCCTGTTAATATACATTATTATTTTAATATATAATAATATTTTATATATTTTCTTTATATTATTTATATTATTTAAATACACTTGCAAATATAAATGAAATATATATAATTAACAAATATAGTTTCAACATGTTACACCATATAAACATTTTTAATCATTGTAATTTTGCAGTGGGTATTTCATGTTATAAACCTATATATCCAGGGGATGTATATATGTGATAATAATATAAGGCTACATCACTCATGATATAGAGACATGTATGTCACGTATTACATTTCTTTATGGGATTACACGAGTTCAGATCCATAGTTGAATCTGCTGTAAATGTGAACGATAGAAGACAGAAGTGTGTGAACGCTGTTGGTTTTTCCTTCGCTCCATCTCAATAATAGTTGCTGAATATAATTTTAATATATTTTTTAAAAACATGTTGAGTCATCTTGATGTTTGTCAGCAGTCAGTTCAGTCACCTCTGACATTATCAGGCTGGCTCCCCCCCCTCACTCGGCCTGCTGCTTCTGCTGCTGCAGCCTAATATAGTGAAGTGTAATGGAGTGCCAGGAGAGTTCATAGCGGCTCTGCTTGGCCTTATGTGTGTGTGACCCACTTTCACCTTCACACAGTAACATGGAGCTTGGGGGGGGGGGGGCTCTGCTCCCTCAAGGGTTTATTCCAGAGCAGGAAAGCCATGTGATCCTCACTTTAACAGGGGATTTTTTGAAGCCAGTGTAAAATACGATGAGACATTTTACTTTTCTGGCCTCTGTGAAATAAAACAAACCCCCACTCCGACACTCAGTGAGATGTATCTTGGTGCACATGTAATTTATTTTTAGCTGCAAACAAATCAAAGGAGGTCATGCTGACGTCACATGATCCATGACATGGCAGTTTGTTCCTAAATCCAAATATATTTACAGAGACTTATTTAAACAAGCTTGTAACAACAAGTTACAATACAATCAACAAAGTATAAAACACTAAACAACAAATCTATAAAAATGACTGTTAATGAGAACAGATCTGGAGTTGAATAAGATTTGTTATTGGACGCCTGTTGACTCCGACTGTACAAGGCAGTTTAATTATTTCCCCAAGCACCAAGAAACGATCAGTTGATTAATCCATTAGTCAATTGATAGAAGATTAATAGACAATTATGCTGATAACTGATAAATGATTTATGTCATTTTTTTTAAGCAAAAATGCCAAAACCTGACTGAATCCAGCTTCTCTAGTTTTCTTTGACAATAAACATCTTTGGGTTTTTTCACCATTGGTCAGTCAAAACTAGATATTTAAATATATTAACATGAGCTCAAGGAATAATGATGAACATTATTTACTTTTTTCTGACGTTTTATACACCGTCAATCAATCGGTTACTAAAGAAAATAATTGATAATGAGAGTAATAGTTGGTTGCAGCTTCTCTGATGATAATATTAATAATACCTGAGTGTCAATTACTTGAGGCAAAAACAGGAAGCAATTATCAAACTCAACTTTACAATGAATTAACTCAATATAAATATAAATATAAATATAAAGACTCTATTTTGACACAAGGTCCCTTAACAAGACCAGGGCCATGAGATGGAGGGTGGACGGCTGGTCAGAGATGATGTTGTACTGCAGAGGTGCAAATTTCCAATAAATACACAACTAATCCCACATGACATGGAGTAAACCGGGGGTCTCTGGGCAACAACACCTGTATAAATTCACATGTCATAAACATCCATATGCCAACTGAACTACCATGAGTGAACTGTACTGCATTATACAGAGAGGTGTTTCTGTCATGTAGCCTCCCCTCACTGATACAGATGAGGTGGACAGAAGAAAAACCTGTCAGTACAATGCAATAATATTCAACTGCAGCACAAACTGCGTCCTCCAAAATGATCATAAAGTCGAATCATCACCTCTCTAATACTGTAGAAACCTGATCAACTGACAACTGAGTGTCTGTATAAGTATAAGTACATATATGAAATTTGAATTATTATTAATAAAAATGTAACATAATAACAATAATAACATAAAATGAGGGGGCGGGTCGGCCGGATGTGACGTCGGTGTCGGAAATGCTGTCAGACACGGGAATAACGCACGTGTCGGAGGGAGCTGCAGAGAGAACATGAGCACCGAGCTCGTGCTGACCGAGAACACTTAAACGTGCGCACAGACTCTTCGTGCTCAGTTTGTAGCCGGTAACTCGGTCACACGGTCAGGAGGATCTCTGCAGCTCAGAGGCGCGGGAAACAGGACGACGTTTGAAGAGAAGCAACGTTCACGGCGGAGGAAGAAAGTTCTCGGTGTCTGTCCCGGGGCCTCTGTGTGTGTGTGTGTGTGTGTGTCTGATTCTGTGTGTGTGTGTTCGCGGCTCGTTAAGTTGGTTTATAGTTAGTTAACACTAACCAGAGGACTGCCGCGGGTTCTGGACGTCATGGCGGACTACCTGATCAGCGGGCAGACCGGTTACGTCCCCGACGACGGGCTGACGGGACAGCAGCTGTTCAACGGAGGAGACGGGCTCACATACAAGTAAACCGTCACTGTCATCCCCGCTCCCCTGCCCCGGGCTAACCGCGCTAACCGGCCCCGATACCGCGAGAACACCTGAACATGTCTCGGTGTTAGCTTAGCATGCTAACGGTAGTAGTGTTTTGTATATGAATTTACCGTTAAGTGACGTCAGTCTTACTTAAGCAACGAACCGAGTTGTTGAGAGCTGAGGAGCACCACGTCACTAATACGTCACACAACCAGATGAATGAATGATGACAGACTTCATCTATTAGAACAGACGGTTTAATTACTGATCAATCGATCCGATATTTGTTCAAAGAAACATTGAACCACTACCTTTTTAAAGGGACAGTCCCTAGCATGGCTGTCAGGCTCCAAAAACACATTGTCCTACATTTCCCATAATGCACCCTGCATAATCTGTTATTTCTTCAAACTTTATAAAGCTGTCTCCAGAGCGATGAAAGACAATACACCTGTTGTCACAGACTGAGCAGCTCTCCTTACATCACACTGAACTTTATCTTTAGTGGTGGTCTGTCCCTTTAAATGTCCAGTCATCTCACATTTACATTACAAGTTACAAGAGCTCAAAGTGGTGTCTTAAATTATTTTAGAAATGTTTGTTATGAGCAGCCCAAAGTATGACATTTATAACAAGAAACTAGAGCTGCACAATTCATCGAAACATAATTGAATTCACAATAAAACCAAGTGCAAATATCCAGATCACAGGAGCTGCAGTTTTTTTGATGAAGGTAAAACAGACACCGACCTACAGATCATATTCCCCACACGTAAAGGAACAAAAATCACATCATCATTTTAAGATTTTTATCAGTGACAATGTGAAAATGATTATTCACACTGAAATCACAATAATGATAATAATAATAACCAAAATAATTGCAATTTATTTCATTTTTTTGCATATCTTGTATCCCTACAAGAAACTGAACAAAGCTGTGTGTGCGCTGATATACCTGCTGTTAAAATAAGAAAACAGAGTTTCATTGTTAATCCACTGTTGTTTGAATTAGGAGGGCAAAGTAAGAAAAACTAGTGTCTCTGTGTTTACATCACTAACTGTTGTTGGCAGCAGAACAAACACATTGAACCGTCAGTGAAGTTTTATGACTGATTTGAACTTTATCCACTGAGAGTCAGTTTTTTTCACCTTATAAATTAAACATCTTCCGCCATAAATGATTAAACGGATTAGAGAGAGTGAAAACAGTGGTGTAACTTTCTATTGCAGCTTCCTGGAAACGAGACCGGGACAAATTCCTTCTGTACACACACCGGTCCCAAATATAGGTCCTGGTTTACACAGGCCCGTGTCGTCGTGCTGCACTGCGTGGAGCCCGCCTATATTTAGATCATGTGTGTGGTAGTCCTCTGTAAAACAAAGCACCATCTTAGAGCAGTGTTCTTAATCAATGTTGGAATCATCATAAAATTGCTATTCAAAAAAAGCATTCAAAGTATTCAGGGACATGGAATAGAGGGAAGTGGGTAACTCTGCGTGTTCAGATGTAGCCACCAGTGATTGGTGCTGTAACAGTTTGTCCATTGATTAGTCAATTAAGTTGATGAAATTTAAATAATAGATCAGTCAGTTTGTTATATATTTGCTACCACATCTCAAATGTGAATATTTGCTGCTTTTAGTTCCAGGTGGTTTTAAATTGAATATTTTTGGGTTAATTGTTGATGTCACTGGAGACTATAATGAATATTTGTCACTATTTTCAAGTATTTTATTTTGGTGATTGATGGAAAACTCAAGGAAATGAACCATGAGTCGTATTATGGCAGTGATGTGATATAAAGCAACATTTATCAGCTGTCTTAACTTTGCATAGTTACTGTAACCACCACCCACTGATCCCATGATTTAATTGATTAGTCTGAATGCGTTTTTCAGCATGTTAAAGTGTAGTAGTTATAGTCATGACTGACAGTGACTCAGGTCACATGTTGGAGCACGCCATCTTACCTCCTGTCTCTGTCACATGGGCCTGGCTGCGACTCGTGGATCGTCAGGCCTTAAAAAATGTCTCTGCAGAGAGATTTTACACATGCACTTGTTCTGTAACGTGACGCCCTGTGAGGATTCCCAAGAAAGGAATTCATGCTCTGTCCTGCTCTGGAGCATCAGTCACATTTTCTTCCTTGAATGCCATTTTGGTTTTCTATTTCTGAACTGGGAAATCTTCAGCTGGCAAATATTCACTCCAGCATGATCACTATTTCCAGACACACGAGCTTACTGCTAAACCTGTTGTAAGTGCATGTTTCCTCTCTACATAAACTGTAACTGTGATATGAAGCAGGATCAAACAGGAAGTTTTAGTTCTCTCTGGCTCTGATTGGCTGAGGCAGGTTCACAGCTGCCAGGATGGACAGGTCTTTTTTTTTTCACATATTCACATGTTTATTTGATAAACATAGTGCAGTAACAATGACAACCTGGTTGTTGTTCAGATCAAGTAACACTGACATTTTACAGAAGGTTATTTAACTTCATACATCATGTAGACTTAAACATTAATTACTTACATTCTATACGAAAACTATGTTAAAACTATATTCTGTTTACAAATAATGATGATACAAGAAAATACAAGTAATACAATAAACACAGAGAAATAAAAGAAAATAAAGTTAGAAAACACGAAGAGTAAAATACTCAAGTAGAAGGTCGATTGATTTATTAATCTGATAATCAGTAGAACTGAGGAACTGAACAAAGGGATAAAATAAATGATATTTGGAGATGCAATGGACAGGTCTTGTACAGATTTCATTTTTGCTGCTGTAACCTCTTCTCCTCTTTCTTGTTTCTCCTTTAGCGACTTTCTGATTCTCCCCGGTTACATCGACTTCACATCAGACCAAGTGGTGAGTTGGGATGGACAAACATTTATTTAGCAACACACACAAAAAGTGATTAATGCGTCTAATCTGAGTTTGGGATGATGTCCAGGACGAGAGCACAGCGGTGAGATGATCAGGCTCCCGTCACAAATATTTCCTGAATTACAGTGTCTGTATTTCCATGAGTCTGAGCCGTGAGTTATGGCTTCTCTGACTTAGAGTTGAACCTGGTGTTTTCACTTTAAAGTGAGACAATTACATTTTCGCTAAAAGCTGCAACTGTAATATTTATGGGATAATTCTGAAATATCGTGTAGTTGCTGTGGTGTCTTTGTGAGGTTTCATTGTCAGTGTCGTCCTGAAGTTAAAGTTTGGTTGATCATTTCCATGATATATACTGTGTACAGTTGGTATGTAATATTGAACTCGTACATACACCTGTGCTAACTGCAGTGACAGTTAGCACAGGTGTAAACCTGTCACCTGTCACAGTTGAAGTGTGACAGGTGAAGAATAAACTGCTGAACTAATAAGATAAGATGAATCTTTATTGATCCCCGAAGAGGAAATTCAAATTACACAGCAGCACAAAAGAAAAACAGCACAAGGGGAAAAAAGTAGAAATAAAATAAGAATAGAAACAGAATCTAGAATAAATAAGATAAATTAGAAACACTATTTACAATAACATACAACTTATAACGTGTGTCTCTGATCCAGGACCTGACGTCAGCACTCACCAAACAGATCACCATGAAGACGCCCTTCGTCTCCTCCCCCATGGACACGGTCTCAGAGGCCAACATGGCCATCGCCATGGCAGTAAGTGTGACACACAGACGCACGCGATGACACGCATGTCGTCATGTTTGTGTCCCATGACTCACTCTGAGGTGTCGTCTCCCCCCAGCTAACGGGCGGCATCGGCTTCATCCACCACAACTGCACTCCAGAGTTCCAGGCCAACGAAGTCCGCAAAGTCAAGGTAGTGATGATGGTGATGATGATGGTGGTGGTGATGATGATGGTGAAGATGATGATGGTGATGATGATGATGGTGATGATGATGATGATGATGGTGATGGTGAAGATGATGATGGTGATGATGATGATGATGATGGTGATGATGATGATGATGATGATGGTGATGATGATGATGATGATGATGATGATGATGATGATGTTGATGAAGATGATGATGGTGATGATGGTGATGATGATGGTGATGATGGTGATGATGATGGTGATGATGGTGATGGTGATGTTGATGTTGATGAAGATGATGATGATGATGGTGTTGAAGATGATGATGATGATGATGATGATGATGGTGATGATGATGGTGTTGAAGATGATGATGATGATGATGGTGATGATGGTGATGATGATGATGGTGATGATGATGGTGATGATGGTGTTGAAGATGATGATGATGATGATGATGATGGTGATGATGGTGATGGTGATGTTGATGAAGATGATGATGATGATGATGATGATGATGATGATGATGGTGATGATGGTGTTGAAGATGATGATGATGATGGTGATGATGATCTTTTTCTTAGTTTAAGGCTGTTTTTTCTTCTTCTTTGTTTCCTGTTCAGTCGCCTCACGTCGTCTTCTTCTCTTCTGCTTGTTTTGTCAGTTTGGATGTAGATAGATCCAGTAGACCTGTATTTACCCAGAATCCTTCTTCTCCTGACTCCCTTTACTCTTCCTCTTCCTCATCCCTATGTTTCCGCCCCTCCCTCCTCCAGCGTTATGAGCAGGGCTTCATCACAGACCCCGTGGTGATGAGCCCCAACGAGCGCGTACGGGACGTCTTCCAGGCCAAGGCTCGCCACGGCTTTTGCGGCATCCCCGTGACAGACAACGGCAAAATGGGCGGGAAGCTGGTTGGCATCATTTCCTCGAGAGACATCGACTTCCTGAAGGAGGAGGAGCACGACCTGCTACTGAGTGAGGTGGGCGGAGCTTAAACACAACACACAGTATTTTCCCCAAGAGCCAGAACTTTTCACATTCTCTGAAACCTCCTCATTAAATCTAGACACTGAGTTGACTGTCTGTCCGTGTCAACGTTCTCACAGGTGATGACGAAGCGAGAGGATCTGGTCGTCGCCCCCGCTGGAGTGACGCTGAAAGAAGCCAATGAAATCCTCCAGAGGAGTAAGAAAGGTGAGCAGAGCGTTCGATCTGAATCATGAATTAATAATCTGAAGTAACACTGATTAACCCACATCCAGGTGCAGATGTGTGCACATGTTTAACCTGTCTGACTCCGCCCCCTGCAGGTAAACTGCCCATAGTGAACGAGGAGGGGTCCCTGGTGTCCATCATCGCTCGCACAGACCTGAAGAAGAACAGAGACTTCCCTCTGGCCTCCAAAGATTCCCGTAAACAGCTGCTGTGTGGCGCCGCCATCGGCACCCACAACGACGACAAGTACCGCCTGGACCTGCTGGTGCAGAGCGGCGTGGACGTGGTCGTGTTGGTGAGGACGCTCTGTCAGACAGCCTGATGTCAGTCAGACTGTTTCTCTAAAACAAACACTGACTCATTTTAGATAAAAACCAGACACCTTACCCACAGGTCTAAGACCGATGTTACCATGGTAACAGTCAATGACACCTGCTCTGAACGGCAGCCCCCCAACAACAAAAGACAGGACAGGACAGACTATGACATCAGAATAATGAATGTGCCTGCACGCTGTCACTGAGTGTTGGTGAGACGACCTCTCTGTCACAGTCATGACGCCGTGCCGTGATGACGCTTGTTTCTTCTTCACCTCCAGGACTCGTCTCAGGGAAACTCAATCTTCCAGATCAACATGATCAAATATATCAAAGAGAAGTACCCCCACCTACAGGTCATCGGAGGCAACGGTAACTACACCTGGACATAACTACACACCAACATGCACAGTAAGAATGTGCTGGGGTTTATTCTGATGGTCACAGTGAGAGAGAGACATCAAGTCAGGGGGGGGGGGTGATATGCAGCAAAGAGCCACGGGTCGGACTCGAACCCACGGCTGCTGTCGTTAGGACTGAGCTCATATCATGCTCCACCAGGTGAGCCACCGAGCCACTGATGAGTTACGACCATTTATAACAGGTAAAAGGAGCCTTGAGTTACTATAAGGCTCCTTCACCTGTTCTAAATACTAGTAACTCATTAGTAAGATTAATGAGTAAGCATTAACTTGATCTTGCCAAATAGTGAGCTGCATCAATGTATGAAAACTGTTATAACTTGTTTATAATTGTTTATTTAATGTTTATAAAGCGTTAACAACTGAATTAATAACCTAATTATAAAACATGTATAAATCCTTTATAAGGGTAGTCTTATTGTGAAGTGGCACCACTATAATTACTATCAATATGTAATATAATCAAATATCACATCTATTTTATACTATTTTACATTATTATCATAACTTTTTCTTTTTATTATTATTCTACATTATTATTATCACATTCTTCTTACATGTATATTGAAACACACACACACACACACATATTACAGACTCATACCATTTTTCTGTTATGTTGTTGATGATGTTAAAGAAAAGAAAGAGAACATGGTGATGATCCAGCGCTGACGCTCTCTCTGTCTCCCCCTGTCTGCTGCAGTGGTGACTGCAGCTCAGGCCAAGAACCTGATCGATGCCGGAGTGGATGGACTCAGAGTGGGGATGGGCAGCGGCTCCATCTGCATCACTCAGGAAGGTGAGTGACTGACACCAACCGACACCAGCAGCTGCTCCAACCACAGTCAGCCTCTGCTGTTACTGAATGTACCAGGAGGAAGGTAGGAGGAGACAGGATGATGATTACTGCCCTGATGTGTGGATCAGACTTTATATATGACACGGGGGGGTTGCTGAGTCCTGTGCAGTTTGTGTTAGAGCAGGATCCTTAGAAGGAGACATGAGTTCTTTCTTCTCTCAGATAGTCTGTTGTGGTTCTGTGTGAAGCTTTGGATAAAGCTGTTGTCGACATTTCTGGTCTCAGAAGTCTCTGCCCCGGCCCCGCCCCCGACCCCGCCCCCACCTGCCTGACTCCTGCAGGGTGTGAAAGAACATGAGCTACGTCTGATCTGGGTTCAGTGTTTCAGTCTGATAATGAAGTCCAGTCAGAGTTGTGTCTGAGACCAGAAATAAAGTTGGTGGTTAAACTGGTTAGGTTAGTAGGTTAGTAGGTTAGGAGGCTCGTTACGATTCAGCGCCCCAGAAAAGTTTTGAATATGAGCATGTTTTGGATTTTGGATTTAATCGTCAGTGGGATAAAGTCAGCAGTGACAGTATAGATCTGTAGACGTATAGATACGGTCTGTGCTTCCTGTTGTCTCTTCATCTTTCCCAGGATTCCTCTGAAATCATCAGCTGTTCTTGTTCTTCATTTTCTTGTGCTTATTGTTTTCTTCATTTCTGTCTGTCGTCTTCATCTGGGTGTTGTCCTACCTGACCCCCCCCCCCCCCCCCCCCCCCCCCCTTCTCCCTCTCGTGTGTGTGTGTGTGTGTGCGTGTGTGTGCGTGCATGTGTGTGTGCGTGTGTATGCGTGCGTGCATGTGTGCGTGCGCGTGCGTGCGCGTGTGTGCGCGTGCGTGCGCGTGTGTGTGTGTGTGTGCGTGTGCGTGTGTGTGTGTGCGTGTGTGTGTGTGTGTGTGTGTGTCCAGCTCCCCTCAGTGTCCCACCAGCAATAAAGCTCCACAGCCCCAAAACCCCAACCACTGTTACAGGATACTGCAGTAAGTTCCCCGCCCCCCGCCGCCCTTTGGGCCGCGCCGGGCTCCCATTGGCTCCACTATCACAGTGTGCCCCCCCACCCATACCTGTCACTCCACAGCCTGCTGCATTGATTGGTTAACAGCTTTGCTTCAGTAGCAGTAGTAGAGGTCGTGTTTTGGGGTTTTGGGGTTTGCCTGTTCCTGTCCTCACTAATCTGTCAGCTCGTCCTGCACCCACTTTACTGACCGACTGGTCTCTGATCTGGATGATGTCATCAGACTGAGACACTATCCACTTGTGTCTTTTGGTTGCCGATGGATACCATTGGTCAGATGGTGGCTGGTCCAAACCCTCTGTGTGCTGCTTCTGTGACAGGGAATGAGACTTACTGCCCCCCCACCCCCACCATTGTATCAGCTGGAGGCTGCAGCTCTCGTGATGTCTAACACCCATTCCTAACATGTGGCACTGGAATGAGCAGAGAGGCTCGGTGGAGCTGGGTGTGTTCAGCAGCTGGTTGGAACCAGGCACACTTTGTTTCCAGCTGTCAGATTTCAATTATCATGATTAGTCGTCATCATTAAAGAAGAGGCCTTGATGAATTTGTCTGTGCCTCACTTTCTAATAGTCAACATTAGGGATGTCCCGATCCAAGTCATTTAGTAACGAGTCCTGATCGATACTTCAGATACATTAATAAAAACGTGACTCAGACTACTTCCAGGTTACATCCCCGTTTATCCAGAGTCATACTGACCTTGACCTTTGACCTTTAGCCACCAAAATCTAATCAGTTCATCCTTTAGTCCAACTGAACGTTTGTGCCAAATCTGAAGACGTTTCCTCGAGGTGTTACTCAGATACCGTGTCCATGAGAATGAAAAGGACGGACAAACCGAAAACAATATGTCTCCAGCCGTGACTGTCGGAGGAATATAAATCCTGAATCCTCGATTCCTTAATGTTTTTATTTAATTATTCTTAAATCAAAAGCTGATAGGATCAGTTATAAAATGCCTTGATTGGCCCAATACGATCTCTGAGATCAGGTTAGGGACATCCCTAGTCCACGTAGTACACTCGGTCTCTATAGAGACGCTGACACGCCAGCACACGCCTGTGACACATGTTAGACGTGCAGCATGCTGCATGTGACTCTGTGTTGGTCTGAGCAGCATCAGGTTTTTATTCACTCCGCTCACATGTTTCTGAAATAGATCTGAACTGAGCAAGGAAAATATCGTCTATAGTTTGAACATAGCTGTGATATGTGGTGTAATAATAACAGGTTTCTCCAAAAATAATGAAAAGGCAGCAGCAGGCAGGAAGGTTTCATTTCATTTTAGTTTGTATCAGCAAGATACAATGTCAGACATGATGCAACACATCTGTACGGTGGCTGTAACGGCCCAAAACACTTCACTCAGGAGAAATGATGCAGATTCAAAAACAAAACAGCAGAAACATGCTGCAGGATGACAAAACCAAATATCCAGACAAGACAACATCAGAGCTCCAGGCCTGTAGGGGGAGCTCTAAGTGGAACACCCATGGACTGTATTTAAGCTAACGCTAATGCTTGCTACGTTATCTGTTGCTCTTTTATAATACTATAATAATACTGTAAAAACTACGACCAAATGTCTGCATTCTTTCTCAATTGGTCAAAGGTCAAAGGTCAGGTCATAGGTGTGGCCCCTCTGGGCCAAGCTCAAGCTTATACTCAAGGTGTTCCAGTTAGAGCTCCCCCTACAGGCCTGGAGCTCTGACGCCGTGCTGTATGAGTTTTGGGCCGTTGCAGAGTGTTTGACCTCGTCAGCCACCGTACGTCTCCTCTCTGAGATCTTGAATTCTTGGCAGGCTGATGTTTATCAGTTCAGCTCACAGGAAACAAAAGTCCAGTGGTAAAAAAGGAACTGGGATGTTTCTCTGCGCTGCCACTTCATGAGTCCTCAGTGTCTTTTACTCGAGGGTGATAGAGACTGTCGGACGAAGTCTCGGAGGTGTTGGCTCTAACAGAGGCAGGACTCATTACAGTGTGTGTGACAGAGTTGTCAGTGTTGAGTGGCGTTTGTCTGCTGATGTAACAAGTTTAACTTCCTCATCTGTGTCAACACACATGGACGTATTCCAGCCTGTCTGCTCATTCACTGTGTGCTTTTTATTTTTATTAAACGCCTTCTCCTGAGAGTCTGAACCGCACGTGTCTGTCAGAACTCAGCTCGTCAGATTATCAGACACCTGAGGATTCCCGCTCCAGAGCTCACCTGTGGTAATGTTAGTAGTAAAACAGGTAGAAACTGTGTCAGAGCCATGTTCCTCTTCACGGAAATCATAAATGTAATTATCATATGAAATGAGAATTGGTAAAAAAAAAAAAAAAAAAAAGGAAGAACGTGAGTCTGTAAAGCTGTGTGTGTTGAGCTGTGTACGAGCCTCAGGTGTGTGTTCATCTCTGCACATTTTCTCTCATCATTTAACCCTCCCTCTCTCTGTCTCTCTCTCTCTCTCTCTCTCTCTCTCTCCCTCCCTCTCCTCACCCCTCCTACCAGTGTTGGCGTGCGGCAGACCCCAGGCCACAGCCGTCTATAAGGTGTCGGAGTACGCCCGGCGTTTCGGCGTCCCGGTCATCGCTGACGGCGGCATCCAGACTGTCGGACACATCGCCAAAGCCCTGGCACTGGGAGCCTCCACAGGTGAGGACGGATGAGTCTCAGGGCGTTTATCATTTAAATATCTGAAAGTCTGGATGAGGAGGAACTCGATGAGTTTTATTTAATCCATGTCAGAGGATTATAAAGTCAACAGTACATGTTCACGTTTGGATTATGGTGTTTTCTGCCCTCAGTGTGAAACTGTGACACACACACACACACACTTCTTTCAGCTGTCATCATTAAGATTCAGGAGCTAGTTGCTCAAAACACACTGAGTTAAGATTTTCCTTAAAGTCTGAGTTCAGGTTTTGTTTAGTCTGATGGTCTAGAGTTGTGTCGCTCTACGGTTTGTGTCGCATGATCTCTGTGGTCAGGTGTAGTCGAGGTGTTTCATGTGCACAGATCAGAGGTGTGTCGGGTCACTGTGCTGAACTTCCTGTTAAAACAGGAGAATGAGACAGCAGCTTCCTCATATGATAACAAGTGTCACAAGTGCTAATGGCAGCAAATCAACAGTCTCCATGGAAACAGTAGAATTTTACTGCTGTAAAATCTGTTTGACTCTTTAAGAGATTCTGTGCAACTCCCTCAGCTAAGGAGAAATTAAACCTTACTTCAGTAGAAAACTTCGTGTTTTGTGTGAGTGGCCCCTGTACTCTTTATGTCCTCTGTGTGTGCAGTGATGATGGGCTCTCTGCTGGCCGCCACCAGTGAAGCTCCTGGTGAATATTTCTTCTCTGACGGCATCAGGCTGAAGAAGTACCGCGGCATGGGCTCCCTGGACGCCATGGACAAAAACCTGGGCTCCCAGACCAGATACTTCAGGTACAGAGACAAACGAGAACCGGACTAACAGACAGTTTATAGTTGGGTAACTTCCCCCAGGACTCACTCCACCCCTAAAGAGAGAAGACGGTGAAGGCCCCCCCCCTCACTGCACAGCCCAGTCTCTCCACCAGGCCGTCAGGAGATGGTTCTCTGCCAGTTTTTTCCCAGATGACAAAACTTCCTCTTTTGATTTTCAGTGGTTTTCAGAGTGTTTGACTTTGCTGGGTGTGAAGAATGATCAGTCTGCTCATAGAAGACATTTTAGACTCTAATAGTTTTAAATAAGTCTTAAATATTTACTGTGGTTTGAAGGTAAATATCAGAAACTGCTTCAGTTCTTTCACCTTATTATGGATCAAATCTTCAGCCACTAGGTGGCAGCACACAGACTGTAGATCATCTGCTTTAACTGTCAGTGATGTTTCTCTGACCCCCCCACCCCACAGTGAGAGTGATAAGATTAAAGTTGCTCAGGGTGTTTCTGGAGCGGTGCAGGACAAAGGCTCCATCCACAAGTTTGTTCCCTACCTGCTCGCTGGGATCCAGCACTCCTGTCAGGACATCGGAGCCAAGAGCCTCACACAGCTGAGGTGAACACACACACACACACACACACACACACACACACACACACACACACACACACACACAGGAACAGTGTATTTCACTGAGCCTGATATTAGAGTCACATCATCTGAATGAAATGATTAAAGAGGAAATGAGAGCACACTGACATGTTGGGGGAATTTTGTTTTTTTTCTTTCTACAGAATAAAATTGGGAATTATAATTCTAATGTAAAACAGTATTAAAGTTAATGAAAGCACACACTAACTACAGGTCATCTAGCGATGGATCACAGCAGTCAACATGTTGATGTTCTGACCCAGCAGTCCTCAGGACTCCGGTCACAGCTGATAATAACTGTCAGTGTGAAAATACTTTGAACATGTTGTTTGCTGAACATAAACTTTAGGACACGGAGGAGATGAACTTTTCCTCTTTGATATTTAAAGTTTGTGAAACATGAACAGATTTGTTCAGAACCTCGTTTACACACGATGTGACTGACGATCAACAGACAGGATGTGTTTTACATTACTCATCAGTCAGTGTTTCCTACACGTCTGAAATAAACTTGTGGTGGTGCATTTATTAAATATTCCTCAGCGACATGTTGTTTCTCCACACTGGACCTGCTGCTGTCTCATTACCTGCAGCAGCTTCACTGACACCGACTGGAACTGAGAACTGATTTGTCCTTTAATATCCACCGAACGCCACACGTCTCCCTCTTCCTGTTTGTCTTTGAGCGTTAGCAGCACGAGAGGTTCAGGGCAGCGAGGAGAGAATAGTTAACGGATCACGGATGGCGTATCGACGGATTAAAAATCAAACAAATAAAATGTCAAAATGAGTCGGCAGATATACCTGGGCAGTAAAGTATGTGTGGGAAACCCTGACAGTTATTAATCTGAGCTTTCAGCTTCAGATGCCCTTCAGCAGTAATTAGCAGGTGTTAGCATGCTAACACACTAAACAAAGATGGTGAACCCAAAGCACTGCTGCTATATCCTCAGAGCTGCTCACATGGTGCAGGCTTGTGTCGCTCTGTGTCATATTCTTGTTGTGTGTTTCTAACACAGTTGTGTGTTGTGGCGTTCTGTGTGTAATCGTGTTTCCCTCCTCTCTGCAGAGCCATGATGTACTCTGGAGATCTGAAGTTTGAGAAGAGAACAACATCGGCTCAGATGGAAGGCGGAGTCCACAGCCTGCACAGGTACTTACACACACACACACACACACACACACACACACACACACACACACACACACACACACACACACTAGGCTGAGGTCGAAGGTCAAAATAGTCTTCTCTTCGACCTCGATGGAAAATGTCCTGAGGTCACAGCTGTGAAGGAGAATTCATCAGGACTGAGGAAAAGAATGTGACCGCACTGACACTGAACCAAGTTTATTTTTAACACGTGGACGATAAATCCTCCGTTATTAACCACAAAAAAACAAACAGGATCGAAATGTTGAAATAAGAAAACATGAAAGAAATACACAAGTAGAAAGAGTTGAGCCATGAAAATAATAATGAAGAAATGAATTATATTCAGACATCAGTAGGTTGTATACTTTGGAACTTTTGACTTTATTATACAGTTGTTAAGAAGAGAAAATTATTTTCTTAATGCAGTGAACGGCTTTAGATTGTTATGATGATGAAGATAATCTGCTTGTTCTTCATGATGACTCCTCACTGGATTTAAAGTGAATAAATCTATATTCAGACAATCAGACGAGGATTTCCATCAGGTCTGGATCAAGTCACAAACATAAAACAGCTGCTCTGTTTCTTTATTTATGTGGCTCTGCTGTGGTTTAAAAAAAGGAATTGTGGGACGGCATTTTCTCCTTTCCTTTCCTAAAGGAAGCTCCAGTGTTTCCTATGATAAAGGAGATAAGATAGGAAGCGCTGAAGCTCCTTTCGTTGTCATTTCGAGAAGTGGATCAGCTCTTATCATCGCGGCTGCTGCTCAGATACTTCAGCTGGTGTCACTCAGTTAGGAACCAGCATGTTACTTCAGTACAGATCTGCTCAACTGAGCAGATCCAACGTTGCTCTTTTGTTCTTTCATGCTGCTTTGTGTTAAAGTTTCTTAGTTTCATGTCTTACCACAACCGCACAAACCTTCAGTTAAACTGCTGCGTCTGTCTTAAAGTGAAACCTCAGGGAGCATCATGGGTAATCATGTGACCTCTTCTTTCTCCCACAGTTATGAGAAACGTCTGTTTTGAGAGGAAGCTGCTGTTCAGCCTGCAGACGAGGAATCCTTCCAACACACATTATGCAAACACACACACACACACACACTACTTACCAGACCTTCTCATATTCATGCACTAACTCACTTCTCATACAAACAAGTCCTTGAAGGTGAAGTGTAAACACACACACACACACACACACACACACACACACACACACACACACACACACACACACTCCACTCTTCCAAGGATCCATCAGTCTTCCTGCCAGTGTCATCTATGCATCGTCAGTGTTCAGTGTAACTGTTTGTGTGTGAAGGAGGGAGCTAAGCATTTATGGGTGTTGACCGGCACAGGTGTGACTGTGCTCTGATGAAGCCTGTCATGTTGTATCAGTGATCTCCAGTAAACTGGTGTGTTCAAGGCAAAAAAATGTCGTCCAAGAATAAAGCTCATGTTTTTCCACAATCTGCTGTTGTCGTGTTTTTGTCAGTTGTACAAGATTGTTTATGACAGTTTAGGAATTTATACTGTGTATATCTAATAAAATATATACAGTAATTTAACAGATATAGCTGATGTGGATTCATGTCTGTATTCTCATGTTACCCAGGAGGAGGAGGAGAGACGTGCTGCAGCCTGTCACTGGTCACAATAAGTTCGTGTTCATCTGATGAAGGAAAGGGGAGAAGATGGTGGAACTGGAAATCAGTGACTAAGTTCATTTAATTGAGTTCTGTGTATATTTTTCAGTAGCTGTGCTTGGGTATTGTATTTTTTGTAAACTTTTGCTCCGCTACACTTAAAAACAAATATTAAACTTGTGATAAACCAAATACACTGTGTTCATCACAGAAAACCAATCACAGCCAACTCTTCCACTGTCATGTTGGAATGTTTTATGCCTTACTATACTATGATGTTTTTTGACTTTTTATGCCTTAATACACTATGACAATAGAACTTAACATAAACTTGGATTCATTCATTCATGGTGTATTGCTTGGTATTAACTGAATAACACATTAATTGATCAAGGACAGAATCAGCCTAAATTAACTAACAGCAATAGGGATCAACAGATTTTTCAGGGCTGATTCGATTATTAGTAATCATAGAGACAGAAATATTCAGAACTGATGCCAATACAAAACCACTGCTACATAAAGACACTTGCCATGGCTTTAATTTTGTATTATTTTCTATTATTTTGTCCAACCCATTTATATCAACAAAGATAGGCTGAATAACAGAAACACCTCTGGATAAACAGTATAATCTTCATGAAGTATGATTTATTACAGGGCTGTTGTATTAGACTTTATCAGTTTTAGCAAGATGTTCCTAATAAATTGTCAGCTGAGTGTACATTAATAATTATCAGCTGTGAGCACAGGCTGCAAAGAGCCTGACTGGAATGAACTGATTGCTTTTGGTGCTGTTTTCACCTGGGAACTGATACTGGCTCCCTGGCAGCCTAAAGATGTTGTTTAATACTTTTATCATATATTATTATTATCATCCCCATATAAGATGTTTTACCCTCCTCTTCCCCTTTTAAAAATGAAGCAGAGTAACAGTTTACTCAGAGTACATCACCTTTCATTAACAGCAGTGAGTGACCGTTTACGTGCTGACGTCACTGTAGTGTCTCATCGCCAGTCTCTGGAGTTTCTGTTTCCGGTAGAGTTTATTGCTGCTCTATCTGAACACAGTTAATGTTGTTGTTTTCTTCATTACAGTGACTAACTACCTGCTGTACATTTAAACTGACCGGTTCTGCTAGGTAGGGGAAAATGACCCTACTTGTCACTTGATTTGTTACCTCAGTAAACGTTTTCGTTATGTGTTTATGGTCTGAATCTCTAGTCTCAGGTTTTCTTCAATACGACATGATGTTCATTTTTTAAATTATGGTCCTATTTAAAAGAAAATAGACGTTAAAGCAGAGTGGCTTTAGGGCGTGGCTACCGCGTCTTTGACACACAGAGGGACCTGCCTGTTAATCCGGATTTGACGTCAGAGCGATGTGTCGGACATTTGACTTGTCGTTGTGTTTTCAGGTCATCAAAGTTAGCTCCAACATGTTGTTTCCCTAAAAATGTCTTCTTCGACGTTCAGTTGTTCTTATTTCCGGTAAGTACATTTTGTTTTAAGCCTATTTCTTTGCTAGCCAAAATTAGCATCCTTGTTAATATCACAGTTCAGGTGAAGATGCACCTTGCTAACCAAGCTAGCCAGCTAGTGCTAGCGTTAGCTGATAACTAGCGATTGCTATGCTAACGGTACCTGGCCCCGCTGGGCTGATAACCTGTGTCAACCTGGGTTAGCCCGTGGAGGTGTTCAGTCAAAGCCCAATAAAAAGGTGAATTTAATCGACGTTAATCTAACGACGTTTGGTTTGTGTTTCTCCACATGTGACCCAGTTTAAGTGATCTGCGTTAGTGTAATGCGCAGCGTTAATGTTGGTTAATACATTGTCCATCGAGACGTCGTGATAGTTCAAGTTAAGATAACGTGACATATACAAAATGTGTAGAAAAATATTTGTCATTTAGAAGATTGTTGATTTAATACTCAAACCAGTCCTCAACTGAAGCAGACATTCATGCACCTATCGTGACAGCTGATCGATATTTGTGATTAACTGTGATCCACCGCATCTTAACTCTAGTGTTTGTGTTTTATTGTCATTTGAAAGGTTTCCACACTGTGAAAACTGAGTGATCTGTGCCAACAGAAGGAGGACCTCATGTACAGAGCAGCCCATTTGTTTCCATTCATCTGGTTGTGGAGAAGGGAGACTGCATGGACATCCTTAGTTCTCTAATGTGCTGTGATGGTGATGATGGTAGAAAACCTCTCCCAGTTCATCTTCCTCTGATGAAATGACAGACTAACTGCTGATGAGTTAGTTTATTATTCT